>NW_025316682.1:667000-1000500 GCF_910594005.1 Cervus elaphus | reverse complement strand
GAACAAACACGTGGGTGGAAGGGCCATCCCCGTCATAACTCGAGAATATACCCCAGGTTCCCGCCTCAACTTGAGAAAAAAAATGACACTTCCCCCTCGCCGCGAGATGAGGCCCGATTCCCCTGCACTGCGTGCAGAGCAATTCCGTGTTGCACATCACACATGAAAGGAGCCTTGATTTCCTTGATGGCAGTCCAGAGAAATCCCAAGAACACTGTTTCAAGGCTAGAGGGATCCTGAGGTCACTGTAGCAAAACGAAAGAGCTCCGTGGACCAAGAATCAACTCGAGATGAGAGGTTAGTCCCTGGCTTCGACTCCAGAGGAATACCACCTTACCACAAGCACCTCAAGAGGAGGCTTCTCTCAGCTCTAAGTATGTGAGAGGGACCCTGAGTTTGCGGCCTCAAGTGGAATGGACACCGCGATGCCCTGACTCGAAATAAGGCCGGATATCCCTGCAGTGACTTGAATGCAGGCTCCTCTTGCATCTCCCAAGACGAAAGGATGTCTGAATCCCCTGTGGAGACCACAGAGAAAGACCTAGTTCCCCACCTCATCGCGACCGGAGGCCTCACATCCTTTGAAAACTCCAGAGGTACGCGGAGATCAGTGCCTCCAAAGGAGACGATGCCTGACTCCTCGTGAAACTTGATAGGAGTCCCAGGATTCCTGTGGCACGTGGAAAGGGACCCTTGGTCTCCCGCCTCAGCTGGAGAGGCGTCCCAATTGCCCTGCCAAGCCTCGAGGAGAATCCCGAGTTGTCCCTCGCAACTAGGCAGGAGTCCTGACGTCCCTGAAGAAACACGTGGGTGGAAGGGCCATCCCCGTTGTAACTCGAGAATATACCCCAGGTTTCCGCCGCAACTCGAGAAAAACCATGAGACTTCCCCCTCGCCGCGAGATGAGGCCCGATTCCCCTGCACTGCGTGCAGAGCAATTCCGTGTTGCACATCACACATGAAAGGAGACTTGATTTCCTTGATGGCACTCCAGAGAAACCCCAAGAACACTGTTTCAAGGATAGCGGGATCCTGAGGTCACTGTAGCAACAGGAAAGAGCTCCGTGGACCAAGAATCAACTCGAGATGAGAGGTTAGTCCCTGGCTTCGACTCCAGAGGAATACCACCTTACTGCAAGCACCTCAAGAGGAGGCTTCTCTCAGCTCTAGCTATGTGAGAGGGACCCTGAGTTTGCGGCCTCAAGTGGAATGGACACCGCGATTCCCTGACACGAAATAAGGCCGGATATCCCTGCAGTGACTTGAATGCAGGCTCGTCTTGCATCTCCCAAGACGAAAGGATGTCTGAATCCCCTGTGGAGACCACAGAGAATGACCTAGTTCCCCACCTCATCGCGACCGGAGGCCTCACATCCTTTGAAAACTCCAGAGGTACGCGGAGATCAGTGCCTCCAAAGGATTCCGTGCCTGACTCCTCGTGAAACTTGATAGGAGTCACAGGATTCCTGTGGCACGTGGAAAGGGACACTTGGTCTCCCGTCTCAGATGGAGAGGCGTCCCAATTGCCCTGCCAAGCCTCGAGGAGAATCCCGAGTTGTCCCTCGCAACTAGGCAGGAGTCCTGACGTCGCTGAACAAACACGTGGGTGGAAGGGCCATCCCCGTCGTAACTCGAGAATATACCCCAGGTTCCCGCCGCAACTCGAGAAAAACCATGAGACTTCCCCCTCGCCGCGAGATGAGGCCGGATTCCCCTGCACTGTGTGCAGAGCAATTCCGTGTTGCACATCACACATGAAAGGAGCCTTGATTTCCTTGATGGCACTCCAGAGAAACCCCAAGAACACTGTTTCAAGGCTAGAGGGATCCTGAGGTCCCTGTAGCAGCACGAAAGAGCACTGTGGACAATGAATCAACTCGTGATGAGAGGTTAGTCCCTGGCTTCGACCCCAGAGGAATACCACCTTACCACAAGCACCTCAAGAGGAGGCTTCTTTCAGCTCTAGGTATGTGAGAGGGACCCTGAGTTTGCGGCCTCAAGTGGAATGGACACCGCGATGCCCTGACTCGAAATAAGGCCGGATATCCCTGCAGTGACTTGAATGCAGGCTCGTCTTGCATCTCCCAAGACGGAAGGATGTCTGAATCCCCTGTGGAGACCACAGAGAAAGACCTAGTTCCCCACCTCATCGCGACCGGAGGCCTCACATCCTTTGAAAACTCCAGAGGTACGTGGAGATCAGTACCTCCAAAGGAGACGATGCCTGACTCCTCGTGAAACTTGATAGGAGTCACAGGATTCCTGTGGCACGTGGAAAGGGACCCTTGGTCTCCCGCCTCAGCTGGAGAGGCGTCCCAATTGCCCTGCCAAGCCTCGAGGAGAATCCCGAGTTGTCCCTCGCAACTAGGCAGGAGTCCTGACGTCGCTGAACAAACACGTGGGTGGAAGGGCCATCCCCGTCGTAACTCGAGAATATACCCCAGGTTCCCGCCGCAACTCGAGAAAAACCATGAGACTTCCCCCTAGCCGCGAGATGAGGCCCGATTCCCCTGCACTGCGTGCAGAGCAATTCCGTGTTGCACATCACACATGAAAGGAGCCTTGATTTCCTTGATGGCACTCCAGAGAAACCCCAAGAACACTGTTTCAAGGCTAGAGGGATCCTGAGGTTCCTGTAGCAGCACAAAAGAGCTCCGTGGACCATGAATCAACTCGAGATGAGAGGTTAGTCCCTGGCTTCGACTCCAGAGGAATACCACCTTACCACAAGCACCTCAAGAGGAGGCTTCTCTCAGCTCTAGGTATGTGAGAGGGACCCTGAGTTTGCGGCCTCAAGTGGAATGGAGACCGCGATTCCCTGACGCGAAATAAGGCCGGATATCCATGCAGTGACTTGAATGCAGGCTCGTCTTGCATCTCCCAAGACGAAAGGATGTCTGAATCCCCAGTGGAGACCACAGAGAAAGACCTAGTTCCCCACCTCATAGCGACCGGAGGCCTCACATCCTTTGAAAACTCCAGAGGTACGCGGAGATCAGTGCCTCCAAAGGAGACGATGCCTGACTCCTCGTGAAACTTGATAGGAGTCCCAGGATTCCTGTGGCACGTGGAAAGGGACACTTGGTCTCCCGCCTCAGCTGGAGAGGCGTCCCAATTGCCCTGCCAAGCCTCTAGGAGAATCCCGAGTTGTCCCTCGCAACTAGGCTGGAGTCTTGACGTCGCTGAACAAACACGTGGTTGGAAGGGCCATCCGCGTCGTAACTCGAGAATATACCCCAGGTTCCCGCCGCAACTCGAGAAAAACCATGAGACTTCCCCCTCGCCGCGAGATGAGGCCCGATTCCCCTGCACTGCGTGCAGAGCAATTCCGTGTTGCACATAACACATGAAAGGAGCCTTGATTTCCTTGATGGCACTCCAGAGAAACCCCAAGAACACTGTTTCAAGGTTGAGGGATCCTGAGGTCACTGTAGCAACACGAAAGAGCTCCGTGGACCAAAAATCAACTCGCGATGAGAGTTTAGTCCCTGGCTTCGACTCCAGAGGAATACCACCTTACCACAGGCACCTCAAGAGGAGGCTTCTCTCAGCTCTATGTATGTGAGAGGGACCCTGATTTTGCGGACACAAGTTTAATGAACACTGCGATGCCCTGGCTCGAAAAAAGGCCGGATATCCCTGCAGTGACTTGAATGCAGGCTCGTCTTGCATCTCCCAAGATGAAAGGATATCTGAATCCCCTGTGGAGACCACAGAGAAAGACCTAGTCCCCACCTCATCGCGACCGGCGGCCTCACATCCTTTGAAAACTTCAGAGGTACGCGGAGATCAGTGCCTCCAAAGGAGACGATGCCTGACTCCTCGTGAAACTTGATAGGAGTCCCAGGATTCCTGTGGCACGTGGAAAGGGACACTTGGTCTCCCGCCTCAGCTGGAGAGGCGTCCCAATTGCCCTGCCAAGCCTCGAGGAGAATCCCGAGTTGTCCCTCGCAACTAGGCAGGAGTCCTGACGTCACTGAACAAACACGTGGCTGGAAGGGCCATCCCCGTCATAACTCGAGAATATACCCCAGGGTCCCGCCGCAACTCGAGAAAAACCATGAGACTTCCCCTCGCCACTAGATGAGGCTCGATTCTCCTGCACTGCGTGCAGAGCAATTCCGTGTTGCACATCAAACATGAAAGGAGCCTTGATTTCCTTGATGGCACTCCAAAGAAACCCCAAGAACACTGTTTCAAGGCTAGAGGGATCCTGAGGTCACTGTAGCAACAAGAAAGGGCTCCGTGGACCAAAAATCAACTCGAGATGAGAGGTTAGTCCCTGGCTTCGACTCCAGAGGAATACCACCTTACCACAAGCACCTCAAGAGGAGGCTTCTCTCAGCTCTATGTATGTGAGAGGGACCCTGAGTTTGCGGCCTCAAGTGGAATGGACACCGCGATGCCCTGACTCGAAATAAGGCCGGATATCCCTGCAGTGACTTGAATGCAGGCTCCTCTTGCATCTCCCAAGACGAAAGGATGTCTGAATCCCCTGTGGAGACCACAGAGAAAGACCTAGTTCCCCACCTCATCGCGACCGGAGGCCTCACATCCTTTGAAAATTCCAGAGGTACGCGGAGATCAGTGCCTCCAAAGGAGACGATGCCTGACTCCTCGTGGAACTTGATAGGAGTCCCAGGATTCCTGTGGCACGTGGAAAGGGACCCTTGGTCTCCCGCCTCAGCTGGAGAGGCGTCCCAATTGCCCTGCCAAGCCTCGAGGAGAATCCCGAGTTGTCCCTCGCAACTAGGCAGGAGTCCTGACGTCGCTGAACAAACACGTGGGTGGAAGGGCCATCCCCGTCATAACTCGAGAATATACCCCAGGTTCCCGCCTCAACTTGAGAAAAACAATGACACTTCCCCCTCGCCGCGAGATGAGGCCCGATTCCCCTGCACTGCGTGCAGAGCAATTCCGTGTTGCACATCACACATGAAAGGAGCCTTGATTTCCTTGATGGCACTCCAGAGAAACCCCAAGAACACTGTTTCAAGGCTAGAGGGATCCTGAGGTCACTGTAGCAACACGAAAGAGCTCCGTGGACCAAAAATCAACTCGAGATGAGAGGTTAGTCCCTGGCTTCGACTCCAGAGGAATACCACCTTACCACAAGCACCTCAAGAGGAGGCTTCTCTCAGCTCTAAGTATGTGAGAGGGACCCTGAGTTTGCGGCCTCAAGTGGAATGGACACTGCGATGCCCTGACTCGAAATAAGGCCGGATATCCCTGCAGTGACTTGAATGCAGGCTCGTCTTCATCTCCCAAGATGAAAGGATGTCTGAATCCCCAGTGGAGACCACAGAGAAAGACCTAGTTCCCCACCTCATCGCGACCGGAGGCCTCACATCCTTTGAAAACTCCAGAGGTATGCGGAGATCAGTGCCTCCAAAGGAGACGATGCCTGACTCCTCGTGAAACTTGATAGGAGTCCCAGGATTCCTGTGGCACGCGGAAAGGGACCCTTGATCTCCCGCCTCAGCTGGAGAGGCGTCCCAATTGCCCTGCCAAGCCTCGAGGAGAATCCCGAGTTGTCCCTCGCAACTAGGCAGGAGTCCTGACGTCGCTGAACAAACACGTGGGTGGAAGGGCCATCCCAGTCGTAACTCGAGAATATACCCCAGGTTCCCGCCGCAACTCGAGAAAAACCATGAGACTTCCCCCTCGCCGCGAGATGAGGCCCGATTCCCCTGCACTGCATGCAGAGCAATTCCGTGTTGCACATCACACATGAAAGGATCCTTGATTTCCTTGATGGCACTCCAGCGAAACCCCAAGAACACTGTTTCAAGGCTAGAGGGATCATGAGGTCACTGTAGCAACACGAAAGAGCTCCGTGGACCAAAAATCAACTCGAGATGAGAGGTTAGTCCCTGGCTTCGACTCCAGAGGATACCACCTTACCACAAGCACCTCAAGAGGAGGCTTCTCTCAGCTCTATGTATGTGAGAGGGACCCTGAGTTTGCGGCCTCAAGTGGAATGGACACCGCCATTCCCTGACTCGAAATAAGGCCGGATATCCCTGCAGTGACTTGAATGCAGGCTCGTCTTGCATCTCCCAAGACGAAAGGATGTCTGAATCACCTGTGTAGACCACAGAGAAAGACCTAGTTCCCCACCTCATCGCGACCGGAGGCCTCACATCCTTTGAAAACTCCAGAGGTACGCGGAGATCAGTGCCTCCAAAGGAGACGATGCCTGACTCCTCGTGAAACTTGATAGGAGTCCCAGGATTCCTGTGGCACGTGGAAAGGGACCCTTGGTCTCCCGCCTCAGCTGGAGAAGCGTCCCAATTGCCCTGCCAAGCCTCGAGGAGAATCCCGATTTGTCCGTCGCAACTAGGCAGGAGTCCTGACGTCGCTGAACAAACACGTCTGTGGAAGGGCCATCCCCGTTGTAACTCGAGAATATACCCCAGGTTCCCGCCGCAACTCGAGAAAAACCAATAGACTTCCCCCTCGCCGCGAGATGAGGCCCGATTCCCCTGCACTGCGTGCAGAGCAATTCCGTGTTGCACATCACACATGAAAGGAGCCTTGATTTCCTTGATGGCACTCCAGAGAAACCCCAAGAACACTGTTTCAAGGCTAGAGGGATCCTGAGGTCACTGTAGCAACACGAAAGAGCTCCGTGGACCAAAAATCAACTCGAGATGAGAGGTTAGTCCCTGGCTTCGACTCCAGAGGAATACCACCTTACCACAAGCACCTCAAGAGGAGGCTTCTCTCAGCTCTAGGTATTTGAGAGGGACCCTGAGTTTGCGGCCTCAATTTGAATGGACACTGCGATGCCCTGACGCGAAATAAGGCCGGATATCCCTGCAGTGACTTGAATGCAGGCTCGTCTTGCATCTCCCAAGACGAAAGGATGTCTGAATCCCCTGTGGAGACCACAGAGAAAGACCTAGTTCCCCACCTCATCGCGACCTGAGGCCTCACATCCTTTGAAAACTCCAGAGGTACGCGGAGATCAGTGCCTTCAAAGGAGACGATGCCTGACTCCTCGTGAAAATTGATAGGAGTCCCGGGATTCCTGGGGCACGTGGAAAGGGACTCTTGGTGTCCCGCCTCAGCTGGAGAGGCGTCCCAATTGCCCTGCCAAGCCTCGAGGAGAATCCCGAGTTGTCCCTCGCAACTAGGCAGGAGTCCTGACGTCGCTGAACAAACACGTGGGTGGAAGGGCCATCCCCGTCGTAACTCGTGAATATACCCCAGGTTCCCGCCGCAACTCGAGTAAAACCATGAGACTTCCCCCTCGCCGCGAGATGAGGCCCGTTTCCCTGCACTGCATGCAGAGCAATTCCGTGTTGCACATCACACATGAAAGGAGCCTTGATTACCTTGATGGCACTCCAGAGAAACCCCAAGAACACTGTTTCAAGGCTAGAGGGATCCTGAGGTCCCTGTAGCAGCACGAAAGAGCTCCGTGGACCATGAATCAACTCGAGATGAGAGGTTAGTCCCTGGCTTCGACTCCAGAGGAATACCACCTTACCACAAGCACCTCAAGAGTAGGCTTCTCTCAGCTCTAGCTATGTGAGAGGGACCCTGAGTTTGCGGCCTCAAGTGGAATGGACACCGCGATTCCCTGACGCGAAATAATGCCGGATATCCCTGCAGTGACTTGAATGCAGGCTCCTCTTGCATCTCCCAAGACGAAAGGATGTCTGAATCCCCTGTGGAGACCACAGAGAATGACCTAGTTCCCCACCTCATCGCGACCGGAGTCCTCACATCCTTTGAAAACTCCAGAGGTACGCGGAGATCAGTGCCTCCAAAGGAGACGATGCCTGACTCCTCGTGAAACTTGATAGGAGTCCCAGGATTCCTGTGGCACGTGGAAAGGGACTCTTGGTCTCCCGCCTGAGCTGGAGAGGCGTCCCAATTGCCCTGCCAAGCCTCGAGGAGAATCCCGAGTTGTCCCACGCAACTAGGCAGGAGTCCTGCCGTCGCTGAACAAACACGTGGGTGGAAGGGCCATCCTCGTCGTAACTCGAGAATATACCCCAGGTTCCCGCTGCAACTCGAGAAAAACCATGAGACTTCCCCCTCGCCGCGAGATGAGGCCCGATTCCCCTGCACTGCGTGCAGAGCAATTCCGTGTTGCACATCACACATGAAAGGAGCCTTGATTTCCTTGATGGCACTCCAGAGAAACCCCAAGAACACTGTTTCAAGGCTAGAGGGATCCTGAGGTCACTGTAGCAACACGAAAGAGCTCCGTGGACCACAAATCAACTCGAGATGAGAGGTTAGTCCCTGGCTTCGACTCCAGAGGAATACCACCTTAACACAAGCACCTCAAGAGGAGGCTTCTCTCAGCTCTAGCTATGTGAGAGGGACCCTGAGTTTGCGGCCTCAAGTGGAATGGACACCGCGATGCCCTGACTCGAAATAAGGCCGGATATCCCTGCAGTGACTTGAATGCAGGCTCCTCTTGCATCTCCCAAGACGAAAGGATGTCTGAATCCCCTGTGGAGACCACAGAGAAAGACCTAGTTCCCCACCTCATCGCGACCGGAGGCCTCACATCCTTTGAAAACTCCAGAGGTACGCGGAGATCAGTGCCTCCAAAGGAGACGATGCCTGACTCCTCGTGAAACTTGATAGGAGTCCCAGGATTCCTGTGGCACGTGGAAAGGGACCCTTGGTCTCCCGCCTCAGCTGGAGAGGCGTCCCAATTGCCCTGCCAAGCCTCGAGGAGAATCCCGAGTTGTCCCTCGCAACTAGGCAGGAGTCCTGACGTCCCTGAAGAAACACGTGGGTGGAAGGGCCATCCCCGTTGTAACTCGAGAATATACCCCAGGTTTCCGCCGCAATTCGAGAAAAACCATGAGACTTCCCCCTCGCCGCGAGATGAGGCCCGATTCCCCTGCACTGCGTGCAGAGCAATTCCGTGTTGCACATCACACATGAAAGGAGACTTGATTTCCTTGATGGCACTCCAGAGAAACCCCAAGAACACTGTTTCAAGGATAGCGGGATCCTGAGGTCACTGTAGCAACAGGAAAGAGCTCCGTGGACCAAGAATCAACTCGAGATGAGAGGTTAGTCCCTGGCTTCGACTCCAGAGGAATACCACCTTACTGCAAGCACCTCAAGAGGAGGCTTCTCTCAGCTCTAGCTATGTGAGAGGGACCCTGAGTTTGCGGCCTCAAGTGGAATGGACACCGCGATTCCCTGACACGAAATAAGGCCGGATATCCCTGCAGTGACTTGAATGCAGGCTCGTCTTGCATCTCCCAAGACGAAAGGATGTCTGAATCCCCTGTGGAGACCACAGAGAATGACCTAGTTCCCCACCTCATCGCGACCGGAGGCCTCACATCCTTTGAAAACTCCAGAGGTACGCGGAGATCAGTGCCTCCAAAGGATTCCGTGCCTGACTCCTCGTGAAACTTGATAGGAGTCACAGGATTCCTGTGGCACGTGGAAAGGGACACTTGGTCTCCCGTCTCAGATGGAGAGGCGTCCCAATTGCCCTGCCAAGCCTCGAGGAGAATCCCGAGTTGTCCCTCGCAACTAGGCAGGAGTCCTGACGTCGCTGAACAAACACGTGGGTGGAAGGGCCATCCCCGTCGTAACTCGAGAATATACCCCAGGTTCCCGCCGCAACTCGAGAAAAACCATGAGACTTCCCCCTCGCCGCGAGATGAGGCCGGATTCCCCTGCACTGTGTGCAGAGCAATTCCGTGTTGCACATCACACATGAAAGGAGCCTTGATTTCCTTGATGGCACTCCAGAGAAACCCCAAGAACACTGTTTCAAGGCTAGAGGGATCCTGAGGTCCCTGTAGCAGCACGAAAGAGCACTGTGGACAATGAATCAACTCGTGATGAGAGGTTAGTCCCTGGCTTCGACCCCAGAGGAATACCACCTTACCACAAGCACCTCAAGAGGAGGCTTCTTTCAGCTCTAGGTATGTGAGAGGGACCCTGAGTTTGCGGCCTCAAGTGGAATGGACACCGCGATGCCCTGACTCGAAATAAGGCCGGATATCCCTGCAGTGACTTGAATGCAGGCTCGTCTTGCATCTCCCAAGACGGAAGGATGTCTGAATCCCCTGTGGAGACCACAGAGAAAGACCTAGTTCCCCACCTCATCGCGACCGGAGGCCTCACATCCTTTGAAAACTCCAGAGGTACGTGGAGATCAGTACCTCCAAAGGAGACGATGCCTGACTCCTCGTGAAACTTGATAGGAGTCCCAGGATTCCTGTGGCACGTGGAAAGGGACCCTTGGTCTCCCGCCTCAGCTGGAGAGGCGTCCCAATTGCCCTGCCAAGCCTCGAGGAGAATCCCGAGTTGTCCCTCGCAACTAGGCAGGAGTCCTGACGTCGCTGAACAAACACGTGGGTGGAAGGGCCATCCCCGTCGTAACTCGAGAATATACCCCAGGTTCCCGCCGCAACTCGAGAAAAACCATGAGACCTCCCCCTCGCCGAGATGAGGCCTGTTTCCCCTGCACTGCGTGCACAGCAATTCCGTGTTGCACATCATACATGAAAGGAGCCTTGATTTCCTTGATGGCACTCCAGAGAAACCCCAAGAACACTGTTTCAAGGCTAGAGGGATCCTGAGGTGCCTGTAGCAGCACAAAAGAGCTCCGTGGACCATGAATCAACTCGAAATGAGAGGTTAGTCCCTGGCTTCGACTCCAGAGGAATACCACCTTACCACAAGCACCTCAAGAGGAGGCTTCTCTCAGCTTTAGGTATGTGAGACGGACCCTGAGTTTGCGGCCTCAAGTGGAATGGACACCGCGATGCACTGACGTGAAATAAGGCCGGATATTCCTGCAGTGACTTGAATGCAGGCTCGTCTTGCATCTCCCAAGATGAATGGATGTCTGAATCCCCTGTGGAGACCACAGAGAAAGACCTAGTTCCCCACCTCATCGCGACCGGAGGCCGCACATCCTTTGAAAACTCCAGAGGTACGCCGAGATCAGTGCCTCCAAAGGAGACGATGCCTGACTCCTCGTGAAACTTGATAGGAGTCACAGGATTCCTGTGGCAAGTGGAAAGGGACGCTTGGTTTCCCGCCTCACCTGGAGAGGCGTCCCAATTGCCCTGCCAAGCCTCGAGGAGAATCCCGAGTTGTCCCTCGCAACTAGGCAGGAGTCCTGACGTCGCTGAACAAACACGTGGGTGGAAGGGCCATCCCCGTCGTAACTCGAGAATATACCCCAGGTTCCCGCCGCAACTGGAGAAAAACCATGAGACTTCCCCCTCGCCGCGAGATGAGGCCCGATTCCCCTGCACTGCGTGCAGAGCAATTCCGTGTTGCACATCACACATGAAAGGAGCCTTGATTTCCTTGATGGCACTCCAGAGAAACCCCAAGAACACTGTTTCAAGGTTGAGGGATCCTGAGGTCACTGTAGCAACACGAAAGAGCTCCGTGGACCAAAAATCAACTCGAGTTGAGAGGTTAGTCCATGGCTTCGACTCCAGAGGAATACCACCTTACCACAAGCACCTCAAGAGGAGGCTTCTCTCAGCTCTAGGTATGTGAGAGGGACCCTGAGTTTGCGGCCTCAAGTGGAATGGACACCGCGATTCCCTGACGCGAAATAAGGCCGGATATCCCTGCAGTGACTTGAATGCAGGCTCCTCTTGCATCTCCCAAGACGAAAGGATGTCTGAATCCCCTGTGGAGACCACAGAGAATGACCTAGTTCCCCACCTCATCGCGACCGGAGTCCTCACATCCTTTGAAAACTCCAGAGGTACGCGGAGATCAGTGCCTCCAAAGGAGACGATGCCTGACTCCTCGTGAAACTTGATAGGAGTCCCAGGATTCCTGTGGCACGTGGAAAGGGACCCTTGGTCTCCCGCCTGAGCTGGAGAGGCGTCCCAATTGCCCTGCCAAGCCTCGAGGAGAATCCCGAGTTGTCCCACGCAACTAGGCAGGAGTCCTGCCGTCGCTGAACAAACACGTGGGTGGAAGGGCCATCCTCGTCGTAACTCGAGAATATACCCCAGGTTCCCGCTGCAACTCGAGAAAAACCATGAGACTTCCCCCTCACCGCGAGATGAGGCCCGATTCCCCTGCACTGCGTGCAGAGCAATTCCGTGTTGCACATCACACATGAAAGGAGCCTTGATTTCCTTGATGGCACTCCAGAGAAACCCCAAGAACACTGTTTCAAGGGTAGAGGGATCCTGAGGTCACTGTAGCAACACGAAAGAGCTCCGTGGACCACAAATCAACTCGAGATGAGAGGTTAGTCCCTGGCTTCGACTCCAGAGGAATACCACCTTACCACAAGCACCTTAAGAGGAGGCTTCTCTCAGCTCTAGCTATGTGAGAGGGACCCTGAGTTTGCGGCCTCAAGTAGAATGGACAGCGCGATTCCCTGACGCGAAATAAGGCCGGATATCCATGCAGTGACTTGAATGCAGGCTCGTCTTGCATCTCCCAAGACGAAAGGATGTCTGAATCCCCTGTGGAGACCACAGAGAATGACCTAGTTCTCCACGTCATCGCGACCGGAGGCCGCACATCCTTTGAAAATTCCAGAGGTATGCGGAGATCTGTGCCTCCAAAGGAGACGATGCCTGACTCCTCGTGAAACTTGATAGGAGTCGCAGGATTCCTGTGGCACGTGGAAAGGGACACTTGGTCTCCCGCCTCACCTGGAGAGGCGTCCCAATTGCCCTGCCAAGCCTCGAGGAGAATCCCGAGTTGTCCCTCGCAACTAGGCAGGAGTCCTGACGTCGCTGAACAAACACGTGGGTGGAAGGGCCATCCCAGTCGTAACTCGAGAATATACCCCAGGTTCCCGCCGCAACTCGAGAAAAACCATGAGACTTCCCCCTCGCCGCGAGATGAGGCCCGATTCCCCTGCACTGTGTGCAGAGCAATTCCGTGTTGCACATCACACGTGAAAGGACCCTTGATTTCCTTGATGGCACTCCAGAGAAACCCCAAAAACACTCTTTCAAGGCTAGAGGGATTCTGAGGTCACAGTAGCAACACGAAAGAGTTCCGAGGACCAAGAATCAACTCGAGATGAGAGGTTAGTCCCTGGCTTCGACTCCAGAGGAATACCACCTTACCACAAGCACCTCAAGAGGAGGCTTCTCTCAGCTCTAGGTATGTGAGAGGGACCCTGAGTTTGCGGCCTCAAGTGGAATGGACACCGCGATTCCCTGACACGAAATAAGGCTGGATATCCCTGCAGTGACTTGAATGCAGGCTCGTCTTGCATCTCCCAAGACGAAAGGATGTCTGAATCCCCTGTGGAGACCACAGAGAAAGACCTAGTTTCACACCTCATCGCGACCAGAGGCCTCACATCCTTTGAAAACTCCAGAGGTACGCGGAGATCAGTGCCTCCAAAGTAGACGATACCTGACTCCTTGTGAAACTTGATAGGAGTCCCAGGATTCCTGTGGCACGCGGAAAGGGACCCTTGATCTCCCGCCTCAGCTGGAGAGGCGTCCCAATTGCCCTGCCAAGCCTCGAGGAGAATCCCGAGTTGTCCCTCGCAACTAGGCAGGAGTCCTGACGTCGCTGAACAAACACGTGGGTGGAAGGGCCATCCCAGTCGTAACTCGAGAATATACCCCAGGTTCCCGCCGCAACTCGAGAAAAACCATGAGACTTCCCCCTCGCCGCGAGATGAGGCCCGATTCCCCTGCACTGCATGCAGAGCAATTCCGTGTTGCACATCACACATGAAAGGATCCTTGATTTCCTTGATGGCACTCCAGCGAAACCCCAAGAACACTGTTTCAAGGCTAGAGGGATCATGAGGTCACTGTAGCAACACGAAAGAGCTCCGTGGACCAAAAATCAACTCGAGATGAGAGGTTAGTCCCTGGCTTCGACTCCAGAGGATACCACCTTACCACAAGCACCTCAAGAGGAGGCTTCTCTCAGCTCTATGTATGTGAGAGGGACCCTGAGTTTGCGGCCTCAAGTGGAATGGACACCGCCATTCCCTGACTCGAAATAAGGCCGGATATCCCTGCAGTGACTTGAATGCAGGCTCGTCTTGCATCTCCCAAGACGAAAGGATGTCTGAATCACCTGTGTAGACCACAGAGAAAGACCTAGTTCCCCACCTCATCGCGACCGGAGGCCTCACATCCTTTGAAAACTCCAGAGGTACGCGGAGATCAGTGCCTCCAAAGGAGACGATGCCTGACTCCTCGTGAAACTTGATAGGAGTCCCAGGATTCCTGTGGCACGTGGAAAGGGACCCTTGGTCTCCCGCCTCAGCTGGAGAGGCGTCCCAATTGCCCTGCCAAGCCTCGAGGAGAATCCCGATTTGTCCGTCGCAACTAGGCAGGAGTCCTGACGTCGCTGAACAAACACGTCTGTGGAAGGGCCATCCCCGTTGTAACTCGAGATTATACCCCAGGTTCCCGCCGCAACTCGAGAAAAACCAATAGACTTCCCCCTCGCCGCGAGATGAGGCCCGATTCCCCTGCACTGCGTGCAGAGCAATTCCGTGTTGCACATCACACATGAAAGGAGCCTTGATTTCCTTGATGGCACTCCAGAGAAACCCCAAGAACACTGTTTCAAGGCTAGAGGGATCCTGAGGTCACTGTAGCAACACGAAAGAGCTCCGTGGACCAAAAATCAACTCGAGATGAGAGGTTAGTCCCTGGCTTCGACTCCAGAGGAATACCACCTTACCACAAGCACCTCAAGAGGAGGCTTCTCTCAGCTCTAGGTATTTGAGAGGGACCCTGAGTTTGCGGCCTCAATTTGAATGGACACTGCGATGCCCTGACGCGAAATAAGGCCGGATATCCCTGTAGTGACTTGAATGCAGGCTCGTCTTGCATCTCCCAAGACGAAAGGATGTCTGAATCCCCTGTGGAGACCACAGAGAAAGACCTAGTTCCCCACCTCATCGCGACCTGAGGCCTCACATCCTTTGAAAACTCCAGAGGTACGCGGCGATCAGTGCCTTCAAAGGAGACGATGCCTGACTCCTCGTGAAAATTGATAGGAGTCCCGGGATTCCTGGGGCACGTGGAAAGGGACTCTTGGTGTCCCGCCTCAGCTGGAGAGGCGTCCCAATTGCCCTGCCAAGCCTCGAGGAGAATCCCGAGTTGTCCCTCGCCACTAGGCAGGAGTCCTGACGTCGCTGAACAAACACGTGGGTGGAAGGGCCATCCCCGTCGTAACTCGTGAATATACCCCAGGTTCCCGCCGCAACTCGAGTAAAACCATGAGACTTCCCCCTCGCCGCGAGATGAGGCCCGATTCCCTGCACTGCATGCAGAGCAATTCCGTGTTGCACATCACACATGAAAGGAGCCTTGATTACCTTGATGGCACTCCAGAGAAACCCCAAGAACACTGTTTCAAGGCTAGAGGGATCCTGAGGTCCCTGTAGCAGCACGAAAGAGCTCCGTGGACCATGAATCAACTCGAGATGAGAGGTTAGTCCCTGGCTTCGACTCCAGAGGAATACCACCTTACCACAAGCACCTCAAGAGGAGGCTTCTCTCAGCTCTAGCTATGTGAGAGGGACCCTGAGTTTGCGGCCTCAAGTGGAATGGACACCGCGATTCCCTGACGCGAAATAAGGCCGGATATCCCTGCAGTGACTTGAATGCAGGCTCGTCTTGCATCTCCCAAGACGAAAGGATGTCTGAATCCCCTGTGGAGACCACAGAGAATGACCTAGTTCCCCACCTCATCGCGACCGGAGTCCTCACATCCTTTGAAAACTCCAGAGGTACGCGGAGATCAGTGCCTCCAAAGGAGACGATGCCTGACTCCTCGTGAAACTTGATAGGAGTCCCAGGATTCCTGTGGCACGTGGAAAGGGACCCTTGGTCTCCCGCCTGAGCTGGAGAGGCGTCCCAATTGCCCTGCCAAGCCTCGAGGAGAATCCCGAGTTGTCCCACGCAACTAGGCAGGAGTCCTGCCGTCGCTGAACAAACACGTGGGTGTAAGGGCCATCCTCGTCGTAACTCGAGAATATACCCCAGGTTCCCGCTGCAACTCGAGAAAAACCATGAGACTTCCCCCTCGCCGCGAGATGAGGCCCGATTCCCCTGCACTGCGTGCAGAGCAATTCCGTGTTGCACATCACACATGAAAGGAGCCTTGATTTCCTTGATGGCACTCCAGAGAAACCCCAAGAACACTGTTTCAAGGCTAGAGGGATCCTGAGGTCACTGTAGCAACACGAAAGAGCTCCGTGGACCACAAATCAACTCGAGATGAGAGGTTAGTCCCTGGCTTCGACTCCAGAGGAATACCACCTTAACACAAGCACCTCAAGAGGAGGCTTCTCTCAGCTTTAGGTATGTGAGACGGACCCTGAGTTTGCGGCCTCAAGTGGAATGGACACCGCGATGCACTGACGTGAAATAAGGCCGGATATTCCTGCAGTGACTTGAATGCAGGCTCGTCTTGCATCTCCCAAGATGAATGGATGTCTGAATCCCCTGTGGAGACCACAGAGAAAGACCTAGTTCCCCACCTCATCGCGACCGGAGGCCGCACATCCTTTGAAAACTCCAGAGGTACGCCGAGATCAGTGCCTCCAAAGGAGACGATGCCTGACTCCTCGTGAAACTTGATAGGAGTCACAGGATTCCTGTGGCAAGTGGAAAGGGACACTTGGTCTCCCGCCTCACCTGGAGAGGCGTCCCAATTGCCCTGCCAAGCCTCGAGGAGAATCCCGAGTTGTCCCTCGCAACTAGGCAGGAGTCCTGACGTCGCTGAACAAACACGTGGGTGGAAGGGCCATCCCCGTCGTAACTCGAGAATATACCCCAGGTTCCCGCCGCAACTCGAGAAAAACCATGAGACTTCCCCCTCGCCGCGAGATGAGGCCCGATTCCCCTGCACTGCATGCAGAGCAATTCCGTGTTGCACATCACACATGAAAGGAGCCTTGATTTCCTTGATGGCACTCCAGAGAAACCCCAAGAACACTGTTTCAAGGCTAGAGGGATCCTGAGGTCACTGTAGCAGCACGAAAGAGCTCCGTGGACCATGAATCAACTCGAGATGAGAGGTTAGTCCCTGGCTTCGACTCCAGAGGAATACCACCTTACCACAAGCACCTCAAGAGGAGGCTTCTCTCAGCTCTAGGTATTTGAGAGGGACCCTGAGTTTGCGGCCTCAAGTGGAATGGACACCGTGATGCCCTGACGCGACATAAGGCCGGATATCCCTTCAGTGACTTGAATGCAGGCTCGTCTTGCATCTCCCAAGACGAAAGGATGTCTGAATCCCCTGTGGAGACCACAGAGAAAGACCTAGTTCCGCACCTCATCGCGACCGGAGGCCTCACATCCTTTGAAAACTCCAGAGGTACGCGGAGATCAGTGCCTCCAAAGGAGACGATGCCTGACTCCTCGTGAAACTTGATAAGAGTCCCAGGATTCCTGTGGCACGTGGAAAGGGACCCTTGGTCTCCCGCCTCAGCTGGAGAGGCGTCGCAATTGCCCTGCCAAGCCTCGAGGAGAATCCCGAGTTGTCCCTCGCAACTAGGCAGGAGTCCTGCCGTCGCTGAACAAACACGTGTGTGGAAGGGCCATCCCCGTCATAACTCGAGAATATACCCCAGGTTCCCGCCGCAACTCGAGAAAAACCATGAGACTTCCCCCTCGCCGCGAGATGAGGCCCGATTAACCTGCACTGCGTGCAGAGCAATTCCGAGTTGCACATCACACATGAAAGGAGCCTTGATTTCCTTGATGGCACTCCAGAGAAACCCCAAGAACACTGTTTCAAGGCTAGAGGGATCCTGAGGTCACTGTAGCAACACGAAAGAGCTCCGTGGACGAAAATTCAACTCGAGATGAGAGGTTAGTCCCTGGCTTCGACTCCAGAGGAATACCACCTTACCACAAGCACCTCAAGAGGAGGCTTCTCTCAGCTCTAGGTATGTGAGAGGGACCCTGAGTTTGCGGCCTCAAATGGAATGGACACCGCGATGCCCTGACGCGAAATAAGGCTGGATATCCCTGCAGTGACTTGAATGCAGGCTCGTCTTGCATCTCCCAAGACGAAAGGATGTCTGAATCCCCTGTGGAGACCACAGAGAAAGACCTAGTTCCCCACCTCATCGCGACCGGAGGCCTCACATCCTTTGAAAACTCCAGAGGTACGCGGAGATCAGTGCCTCCAAAGGAGACGATGCCTGACTCCTCGTGAAACTTTATAGGAGTCCCAGGATTCCTGTGGCACGTGGAAAGGGACCCTTGGTCTCCCGCCTCAGCTGGAGAGGCGTCCCAATTGCCCTGCCAAGCCTCGAGGAGAATCCCGAGATGTCCCTCGCAACTAGGCAGGAGTCCTGCCGTCGCTGAACTAACACGTGTGTGGAAGGGCCATCCCCGTCGTAACTCGAGAATATACCGCAGGTTCCCGCCGCAACTCGAGAAAAACCATGAGACTTCCCCATCGCCGCGAGATGAGGCCCGATTCCCCTGCACTGCGTGCAGAGCAATTCCGTGTTGCACATCACACATGAAAGGAGCCTTGATTTCCTTGATGGCACTCCAGAGAATCCCCAAGAACACTGTTTCAAGGTTGAGGGATCCTGAGGTCACTGTAGCAACATGAAAGAGCTTCGTGGACCAAAAATCAACTCGAGATGAGAGGTTAGTCCCTGGCTTCGACTCCAGAGGAATACCACCTGACCACAAGCACCTCAAGAGGAGGCTTCTCTCAGCTCTATGTATGTGAGAGGGACCCTGAGTTTGCGGCCTCAAGTGGAATGGAGACTGCGATGCCCTGACTCGAAATAAGGCCGGATATCCCTGCAGTGACTTGAATGCAGGCTCGTCTTGCATCTCCCAAGACGAAAGGATGTCTGAATCCCCTGTGGAGACCACAGAGAAAGACCTAGTTTCACACTTCATCGCGACCGGAGGCCTCACATCCTTTGAAAACTCCAGAGGTACGCGGAGATCAGTGCCTCCAAAGGAGACGATGCCTGACTCCTCGTGAAACTTGATAGGAGTCCCAGGATTCCTGTGGCACGTCTAAAGGGACCCTTGGTCTCCCGCCTCAGCTGGAGAGGCGTCCCAATTGCCCTGCCAAGCCTCGAGGAGAATCCCGAGTTGTCCCTCGCAACTAGGCAGGAGTCCTGACGTCGCTGAACAAACACGTGGGTGGAAGGGCCATCCCCGTCGTAACTCGAGAATATACCCCAGGTTCCCACCGCAACTCGAGAAAAACCATGAGACTTCCCCCTCACCGCGAGATGAGGCCCGATTCCCCTGCACTGCGTGCAGAGCAATTCCGTGTTGCACATCACACATGAAAGGAGCCTTGATTTCCTTGATGGCACTCCAGAGAAACCCCAAGAACACTGTTTCAAGGCTGGAGGGATCCTGAGGTCCCTGTAGCAGCACGAAAGAGCTCCGTGGACCATGAATCAACTCGAGATGAGAGGATAGTCCCTGGCTTCGACTCCAGAGGAATACCACCTTACCACAAGCACCTCAAGAGGAGGCTTCTCTCAGCTCTAGGTATGTGAGAGGGACCCTGAGTTTGCGGCCTCAAGTGGAATGGACACCGCGATGCCCTGACGCGAAATAAGGCCGGATATCCCTGCAGTGACTTGAATGCAGGCTCGTCTTGCATCTCCCAAGACGAAAGGATGTCTGAATCCCCTGTGGAGACCACAGAGAATGACCTAGTTCCCCACCTCATCGCGACCGGAGGCCTCACATCCTTTGAAAACTCCAGAGGTACGCGGAGATCAGTGCCTCCAAAGGAGACGATGCCTGACTCCTCGTGAAACTTGATAGGAGTCCCAGGATTCCTGTGGCACGTGGAAAGGGACACTTGGTCTCCCGCCTCAGCTGGAGAGGCGTCCCAATTGCCCTGCCAAGCCTCGAGGAGAATCCCGAGTTGTCCCTCGCAACAAGGCAGGAGTCCTGCCGTCGCTGAACTAACACGTGTGTGGAAGGGCCATCCCCGTCGTAACTCGAGAATATACCCCAGGTTCCAATCGCAACTCGAGAAAAACCATTAGACTTCCCCCTCGCCGCAAAATGAGGCCCGATACCCTGCACTGCGTGCAGAGCAATTCCGTGTTGCACATCACACATGAAAGGAGCCTTGATTTCCTTGATGGCACTCCAGAGAAACACCAAGAACACTGTTTCAAGGCTGGAGGGATCCTGAGGTCACTGTAGCAGCACGAAAGAGCTCCGTGGACCATGAATCAACTCGAGATGAGAGGTTAGTCCCTGGCTTCGACTCCAGAGGAATACCACCTTACCACAAGCACCTCAAGAGGAGGCTTCTCTCAGCTCTAGGTATGTGAGAGGGACCCTGAGTTTGCGGCCTCAAGTGGAATGGACACCGCCATTCCCTGACACGAAATAAGGCCGGATATCCCTGCAGTGACTTGAATGCAGGCTCGTCTTGCATCTCCCAAGACGAAAGGATGTCTGAATCTCCTGTGGAGACCACAGAGAATGACCTAGTTCCCCACCTCATCGCGACCGGAGGCCTCACATCCTTTGAAAACTCCAGAGGTACGCGGAGATCAGTGCCTCCAAAGGAGACGATGCCTGACTCCTCGTGAAACTTGATAGGAGTCCCAGGATTCCTGTGGCACGTCTAAAGGGACCCTTGGTCTCCCGCCTCAGCTGGAGAGGCGTCCCAATTGCCCTGCCAAGCCTCGAGGAGAATCCCGAGTTGTCCCTCGCAACTAGGCAGGAGTCCTGACGTCGCTGAACAAACACGTGGGTGGAAGGGCCATCCCCGTCGTAACTCGAGAATATACCCCAGGTTCCCACCGCAACTCGAGAAAAACCATGAGACTTCCCCCTCGCCGCGAGATGAGGCCCGATTCCCCTGCACTGCGTGCAGAGCAATTCCGTGTTGCACATCACACATGAAAGGAGCCTTGATTTCCTTGATGGCACTCCAGAGAAACCCCAAGAACACTGTTTCAAGGCTGGAGGGATCCTGAGGTCCCTGTAGCAGCACGAAAGAGCTCCGTGGACCATGAATCAACTCGAGATGAGAGGATAGTCCCTGGCTTCGACTCCAGAGGAATACCACCTTACCACAAGCACCTCAAGAGGAGGCTTCTCTCAGCTCTAGGTATGTGAGAGGGACCCTGAGTTTGCGGCCTCAAGTGGAATGGACACCGCGATGCCCTGACGCGAAATAAGGCCGGATATCCCTGCAGTGACTTGAATGCAGGCTCGTCTTGCATCTCCCAAGACGAAAGGATGTCTGAATCCCCTGTGGAGACCACAGAGAATGACCTAGTTCCCCACCTCATCGCGACCGGAGGCCTCACATCCTTTGAAAACTCCAGAGGTACGCGGAGATCAGTGCCTCCAAAGGAGACGATGCCTGACTCCTCGTGAAACTTGATAGGAGTCCCAGGATTCCTGTGGCACGTGGAAAGGGACACTTGGTCTCCCGCCTCAGCTGGAGAGGCGTCCCAATTGCCCTGCCAAGCCTCGAGGAGAATCCCGAGTTGTCCCTCGCAACAAGGCAGGAGTCCTGCCGTCGCTGAACTAACACGTGTGTGGAAGGGCCATCCCCGTCGTAACTCGAGAATATACCCCAGTTCCAATCGCAACTCGAGAAAAACCATTAGACTTCCCCCTCGCCGCAAAATGAGGCCCGATACCCTGCACTGCGTGCAGAGCAATTCCGTGTTGCACATCACACATGAAAGGAGCCTTGATTTCCTTAATGGCACTCCAGAGAAACACCAAGAACACTGTTTCAAGGCTGGAGGAATCCTGAGGTCACTGTAGCAACACGAAAGAGCTCCGTGGACCAAAAATCAACTCGAGATGAGAGGTTAGTCCCTGGCTTCGACTCCAGAGGAATACCACCTTAACACAAGCACCTCAAGAGGAGGCTTCTCTCAGCTCTAGGTATGTGAGAGGGACCCTGAGTTTGCGGCCTCAAGTGGAATGGACACCGCGATTCCCTGACACGAAATAAGGCCGGATATCCCTGCAGTGACTTGAATGCAGGCTCGTCTTGCATCTCCCAAGATGAAAGGATGTCTGAATCCCCTGTGGAGACCACAGAGAATGACCTAGTTCCCCACCTCATCGCGACCGGAGGCCTCACATCTTTTGAAAACTCCAGAGGTACGCGGAGATCAGTGCCTCCAAAGGAGACGATGCCTGACTCCTCGTGAAACTTGATAGGAGTCCCAGGATTCCTGTGGCACGTGGAAAGGGACACTTGGTCTCCCGCCTCAGCTGGAGAGGCGTCCCAATTGCCCTGGCAAGCCTCGAGGAGAATCCCGAGTTGTCCCTCGCAACAAGGCAGGAGTCCTGCCGTCGCTGAACTAACACGTGTGTGGAAGGGCCATCCCCGTCGTAACTCGAGAATATACCCCAGGTTCCCGCCGCAACTCGAGAAAAACCATGAGACTTCCCCCTCGCCGCGAGATGAGGCCCTATTCCCCTGCACTGCGTGCAGAGCAATTCTGTGTTGCACATCACACATGAACGGAGCCTTGATTTCCTTGATGGCACTCCAGAGAAACCCCAAGAACACTGTTTCAAGGTTGAGGGATCCTGAGGTCACTGTAGCAACACGAAAGAGCTCAGTGGACCAAGAATCAACTCGAGATGAGAGGTTAGTCCCTGGCTTCGACTCCAGAGGAATACCACCTTACCACAAGCACCTCAAGAGGAGGCTTCTCTCAGCTCTAGGTATGTGAGAGGGACCCTGAGTTTGCGGCCTCAAGTGGAATGGACACCGCGATGCCCTGACTCGAAATAAGGCCGGATATCCCTGCAGTGACTTGAATGCAGGCTCGTCTTGCATCTCCCAAGACGAAAGGATGTCTGAATCCCCTGTGGAGACCACAGAGAAAGACCTAGTTCCCCACCTCATCGCGACCGGAGGCCTCACATCCTTTGAAAACTCCAGAGGTACGCGGAGATCAGTGCCTCCAAAGGAGACAATGCCTGACTCCTCGTGAAACTTAATAGGAGTCCCAGGATTCCTGTGGCACGTGGAAAGGGACACTTGGTCTCCCGCCTCAGCTGGAGAGGCGTCCCAATTGCCCTGCCAAGCCTCGAGGAGAATCCCGAGTTGTCCCTGGCAACTAGGCAGGAGTCCTGACGTCGCTGAACAAACACGTGGGTGGAAGGGCCATCCCCGTCGTAACTCGAGAATATACCCCAGGTTCCCGCCGCAACTCGAGAAAAACCATGAGACTTCCCCCTCGCCGCGAGATGAGGCCCGATTCCCCTGCACTGCGTGCAGAGCAATTCCGTGTTGCACATCACACATGAAAGGAGCCTTGATTTCCTTGATGGCACTCCAGAGAAACCCCAAGAACACTGTTTCAAGGCTAGAGGGATCCTGAGGTCACTGTAGCAACACGAAAGAGCTCCGTGGACCATGAATCAACTCGAGATGAGAGGTTAGTCCCTGGCTTCGACTCCAGAGGAATACCACCTTACCACAAGCACCTCAAGAGGAGGCTTCTCTCAGCTCTAGGTATGTGAGAGGGACCCTGAGTTTGCGGCCTCAAGTGGAATGGACACCGCGATTCCCTGACGCGAAATAAGGCCGGATATCCCTGCAGTGACTTGAATGCAGGCTCGTCTTGCATCTCCCAAGACGAAAGGATGTCTGAATCCCCTGTGGAGACCACAGAGAATGACCTAGTTCCCCACCTCATCGCGACCGGAGGGCTCACATCCTTTGAAAACTCCAGAGGTACGCGGAGATCAGTGCCTCCAAAGGAGACGATGCCTGACGCCTCGTGAAACTTGATAGGAGTCCCAGGATTCCTGTGGCACGTGGAAAGGGACACTTGGTCTCCCGCCTCAGCTGGAGAGGCGTCCCAATTGCCCTGCCAAGCCTCGAGGAGAATCCCGAGTTGTCCCTCGCAACAAGGCAGGAGTCCTGCCGTCGCTGAACTAACACGTGTGTGGAAGGGCCATCCCCGTCGTAACTCGAGAATATACCCCAGGTTCCCGCCGCAACTCGAGAAAAACCATGAGACTTCCCCCTCGCCGCGAGATGAGGCCCGATTCCCCTGCACTGCGTGCAGAGCAATTCTGTGTTGCACATCACACATGAAAGGAGCCTTGATTTCCTTGATGGCACTCCAGAGAAACCCCAAGAACACTGTTTCAAGGTTGAGGGATCCTGAGGTCACTGTAGCAACACGAAAGAGCTCAGTGGACCAAAAATCAACTCGAGATGAGTGGTTAGTCCCTGGCTTCGACTCCAGAGGAATACCACCTTACCACAAGCACCTCAAGAGGAGGCTTATCTCAGCTCTATGTATGTGAGAGGGACCCTGAGTTTGCGGCCTCAAGTGGAATGGAGACCGCGATGCCCTGACTCGAAATAAGGCCGGATATCCCTGCAGTGACTTGAATGCAGGCTCGTCTTGCATCTCCCAAGACGAAAGGATGTCTGAATCCCCTGTGGAGACCACAGAGAAAGACCTAGTTCCCCACCTCATCGCGACCGGAGGCCTCACATCCTTTGAAAACTCCAGAGGTACGCGGCGATCAGTGCCTCCAAAGGAGACGATGCCTGACTCCTCGTGAAACTTAATAGGAGTCCCAGGATTCCTGTGGCACGTGGAAAGGGACACTTGGTCTCCCGCCTCAGCTGGACAGGGGTCCCAATTGCCCTGCCAAGCCTCGAGGAGAAACCCGAGTTGTCCCTCGCAACTAGGCAGGAGTCCTGACGTCGCTGAACAAACACGTGTGTGGAAGGGCCATCCCCGTCGTAACTCGAGAATATACCCCCGGTTCCCGCGGCAACTCGAGAAAAACCATGAGACTTCCCCCTCGCCGCGAGATGAGGCCCGATTCCCCTGCACTGCGTGCAGAGCAATTCCGTGTTGCACATCACACATGAAAGGAGCCTTGATTTCCTTGATGGCACTCCAGAGAAACCCCAAGAACACTGTTTCAAGGCTGGAGGGATCCTGAGGTCCCTGTAGCAGCACGAAAGAGCTCCGTGGACCATGAATCAACTCGAGATGAGAGGTTAGTCCCTGGCTTCGACTCCAGAGGAATACCACCTTACCACAAGCACCTCAAGAGGAGGCTTCTCTCAGCTCTAGGTATGTGAGAGGGACCCTGAGTTTGCGGCCTGAAGTGGAATGGACACCGCGATGCCCTGACTCAAAATAAGGCCGGATATCCCTGCAGTGACTTGAATGCAGGCTCGCCTTGCATCTCCCAAGACGAAAGGATGTCTGAATCCCCTGTGGAGACCACAGAGAATGACCTAGTTCCCCACCTCATCGCGACCGGAGGCCTCACATCCTTTGAAAACTCCAGAGGTACGCGGAGATCAGTGCCTCCAAAGGAGACGATGCCTGACTCCTCGTGAAACTTGATAGGAGTCCCAGGATTCCTGTGGCACGTGGAAAGGGACCCTTGGTCTCCCGCCTCAGCTGGAGAGGCGTCCCAATTGCCCTGCCAAGCCTCGAGGAGAATCCCGAGTTGTCCCTCGCAACTAGGCAGGAGTCCTGACGTCACTGAACAAACACGTGGGTGGAAGGGCCATCCCCGTCTTAACTCAAGAATATACACCAGGTTCCCGCCGCAACTCGAGAAAAACCATGAGACTTCCCCCTCGCCGCGAGATGAGGCCCGATTCCCCTGCACTGCGTGCAGAGCAATTCCGTGTTGCACATCACACATGAAAGGAGCCTTGATTTCCTTGATGGCACTCCAGAGAAACCCCAAGAACACTGTTTCAAGGCTAGAGGGATCCTGAGGTCACTGTACCAACACGAAAGAGCTCCGTGGACCAAAAATCAACTCGAGATGAGAGGTTAGTCCCTGGCTTCGACTCCAGAGGAATACCACCTTACCACAAGCACCTCAAGAGGAGGCTTCTCTCAGCTCTAGGTATGTGAGAGGGACCCTGAGTTTGTGGCCTCAAGTGGAATGGAGACCGCGATGCCCTGACTCGAAATAAGGCCGGATATCCCTGCAGTGACTTGAATGCAGGCTCGTCTTGCATCTCCCAAGACGAAAGGATGTCTGAATCACCTGTGGAGACCACAGAGAAAGACCTAGTTCCCCACCTCATCGCGACCGGAGGCCTCACATCCTTTGAAAACTCCAGAGGTACGCGGAGATCAGTGCCTCCAAAGGAGACGATGCCTGACTCCTCGTGAAACTTGATAGGAGTCCCAGGATTCCTGTGGCACGTGGAAAGGGACCCTTGGTCTCCCGCCTCAGCTGGAGAGAGGTCCCAATTGCCCTGCCAAGCCTCGAGGAGAATCCCGAGTTGTCCCTCGCAACTAGGCAGGAGTCCTGACGTCGCTGAACAAACACGTGTGTGGAAGGGCCATCCCCGTCATAACTCGAGATTATACCCCAGGTTCCCGCCGCAACTCGAGAAAAACCATGAGACTTCCCCTTCACCGCGAGATGAGGCCCGATTCCCCTGCACTGTGTGCAGCGCAATTCCGTGTTGCACATCACACAGGAAAGGAGCCTTGATTTCCTTGATGGCACTCCAGAGAAACCCCAAGAACACTGTTTCAAGGTTGAGGGATCCTGAGGTCACTGTAGCAACATGAAAGAGCTTCGTGGACCAAAAATCAACTCGAGATGAGAGGTTAGTCCCTGGCTTCGACTCCAGAGGAATACCACCTGACCACAAGCACCTCAAGAGGAGGCTTCTCTCAGCTCTATGTATGTGAGAGGGACCCTGAGTTTGCGGCCTCAAGTGGAATGGAGACTGCGATGCCCTGACTCGAAATAAGGCCGGATATCCCTGCAGTGACTTGAATGCAGGCTCGTCTTGCATCTCCCAAGACGAAAGGATGTCTGAATCCCCTGTGGAGACCACAGAGAAAGACCTAGTTTCACACCTCATCGCGACCAGAGGCCTCACATCCTTTGAAAACTCCAGAGGTACGCGGAGATCAGTGCCTCCAAAGGAGACGATACCTGACTCCTCGTGAAACTTGATAGGAGTCCCAGGATTCCTGTGGCACGTGGAAAGGGACCCTTGGTCTCCAGCCTCAGCTGGAGAGGCGTCCCAATTGCCCTGCCAAGCCTCGAGGAGAATCCCGAGTTGTCCCTCGCAACTAGGCAGGAGTCCTGACGTCGCTGAACAAACACGTGGGTGGAAGGGCCATCCCCGTCGTAACTCGAGAATATACCCCAGGTTCCCGCCGCAACTCGAGAAAAACCATGAGACTTCCCCCTCACCGCGAGATGAGGCCCGATTCCCCTGCACTGCGTGGAGAGCAATTCCGTGTTGCACATCACACATGAAAGGACCCTTGATTACCTTGATGGCACTCCAGAGAAACCCCAAGAACACTGTTTCAAGGTTGAGGGATCCTGAGGTCACTGTAGCAACACGAAAGAGCTCCGTGGACCAAAAATCAACTCGAGATGAGAGGTTAGTCCCTGCCTTCGACTCCAGACGAATACCACCTTACCACAAGCACCTCAAGAGGAGGCTTCTCTCAGCTCTAGGTATGTGAGAGGGACCCTGAGTTTGCGGCCTCAAGTGGAATGGACACCGCGATTCCCTGACTTGAAATAAGGCCGGATATCCCTGCAGTGACTGGAATGCAGGCTCGTCTTGCATCTCCCAAGACGAAAGGATGTCTGAATCCCCTGTGGAGACCACAGAGAATGCCCTAGTTCCCCACCTCATCGCGACCGGAGGCCGCATATCCTTTGAAAACTCCAGAGGTACGCGGAGATCAGTGCCTCCAAAGAAGACGATGCCTGACTCCTCGTGAAACTTGATAGGAGTCACAGGATTCCTGTGGCACGTGGAAAGGGACACTTGGTCTCCCGCCTCACCTGGAGAGGCGTCCCAATTGCCCTGCCAAGCCTCGAGGAGAATCCCGAGTTGTCCCTCGCAACTAGGCAGGAGTCCTGACGTCGCTGAACAAACACGTGGGTGGAAGGGCCATCCCCGTCGTAACTCGAGAATATACCCCAGGTTCCCGCCGCAACTCGAGAAAAACCATGAGACTTCCCCCTCGCCGCGAGATGAGGCCCGATTCCCCTGCACTGCGTGCAGAGCAATTCCGTGTTGCACATCACACATGAAAGGAGCCTTGATTTCCTTGATGGCACTCCAGAGAAACCCCAAGAACACTGTTTCAAGGTTGAGGGATTCTGAGGTCACTGTAGCAACACGAAAGAGCTCCGTGGACCAAAAATCAACTCGAGATGAGAGGTTAGTCCCTGGCTTCGACTCCAGAGGAATACCACCTTACCACAAGCACCTCAAGAGGAGGCTTCTCTCAGCTCTAGCTATGTGAGAGGGACACTGAGTTTGCGGCCTCAAGTGGAATGGACACCGCGATTCCCTGACGCGAAATAAGGCCGGATATCCCTGCAGTGACTTGAATGCAGGCTCGTCTTGCATCTCCCAAGACGAAAGGATGTCTGAATCCCCTGTGGAGACCACAGAGAATGACCTAGTTCCCCACCTCATCGCGACCGGAGGCCGCACATCCTTTGAAAACTCCAGAGGTACGCCGAGATCAGTGCCTCCAAAGGAGACGATGCCTGACTCCTCGTGAAACTTGATAGGAGTCACAGGATTCCTGTGGCACGTGGAAAGGGACACTTGGTCTCCCGCCTCACCTGGAGAGGCGTCCCAATTGCCCTGCCAAGCCTCGAGGAGAATCCCGAGTTGTCCCTCGCAACTAGGCAGGAGTCTGACTTCGCTGAACAAACACGTGGGTGGAAGGGCCATTCCCGGCGTAACTCGAGAATATACCCCAGGTTCCAATCGCAACTCGAGAAAAACCATTAGACTTCCCCCTCACCGCAAAATGAGGCCCGATACCCTGCACTGCGTGCAGAGCAATTCCGTGTTGCACATCACACAGGAAAGGAGCCTTGATTTCCTTGATGGCACTCCAGAGAAACACCAAGAACACTGTTTCAAGGCTGGAGGGATCCTGAGGTCACTGTAGCAACACGAAAGAGCTCCGTGGACCAAAAATCAACTCGAGATGAGAGGTTAGTCCCTGGCTTCGACTCCAGAGGAATACCACCTTACCACAAGCACCTCAAGAGGAGGCTTCTCTCAGCTCTATCTATGTGAGAGGGACCCTGAGTTTGCGGCCTCAAGTGGAATGGACACTGCCATTCCCTGACACGAAATAAGGCCGGATATCCCTGCAGTGACTTGAATGCAGGCTCGTCTTGCATCTCCCAAGACGAAAGGATGTCTGAATCCCCTGTGGAGACCACAGAGAATGACCTAGTTCCCCACCTCATCGCGACCGGAGGCCTCACATCCTTTGAAAACTCCAGAGGTACGCGGAGATCAGTGCCTCCAAAGGAGACGATGCCTGACTCCTCGTGAAACTTGATAGGAGTCCCAGGATTCCTGTGGCACGTCTAAAGGGACCCTTGGTCTCCCGCCTCAGCTGGAGAGGCGTCCCAATTGCCCTGCCAAGCCTCGAGAAGAATCCCGAGTTGTCCCTCGCAACTAGGCAGGAGTCCTGACGTCGCTGAACAAACACGTGGGTGGAAGGGCCATCCCCGTCGTAACTCGAGAATATACTCCAGGTTCCCACCGCAACTCGAGAAAAACCATGAGACTTCCCCCTCGCCGCGAGATGAGGCCCGATTCCCCTGCACTGCGTGCAGAGCAATTCCGTGTTGCACATCACACATGAAAGGAGCCTTGATTTCCTTGATGGCACTCCAGAGAAAACCCAAGAACACTGTTTCAAGGCTGGAGGGATCCTGAGGTCCCTGTAGCAGCACGAAAGAGCTCCGTGGACCATGAATCAACTCGAGATGAGAGGATAGTCCCTGGCTTCGACTCCAGAGGAATACCACCTTACCACAAGCACCTCAAGAGGAGGCTTCTCTCAGCTCTAGGTATGTGAGAGGGACCCTGAGTTTGCGGCCTCAAGTGGAATGGACACCGCGATGCCCTGACGCGAAATAAGGCCGGATATCCCTGCAGTGACTTGAATGCAGGCTCGTCTTGCATCTCCCAAGACGAAAGGATGTCTGAATCCCCTGTGGAGACCACAGAGAATGACCTAGTTCCCCACCTCATCGCGACCGGAGGCCTCACATCCTTTGAAAACTCCAGAGGTACGCGGAGATCAGTGCCTCCAAAGGAGACGATGCCTGACTCCTCGTGAAACTTGATAGGAGTCCCAGGATTCCTGTGGCACGTGGAAAGGGACACTTGGTCTCCCGCCTCAGCTGGAGAGGCGTCCCAATTGCCCTGCCAAGCCTCGAGGAGAATCCCGAGTTGTCCCTCGCAACTAGGCAGGAGTCCTGCCGTCGCTGAACTAACACGTGTGTGGAAGGGCCATCCCCGTCGTAACTCGAGAATATACCCCAGGTTCCAATCGCAACTCGAGAAAAACCATTAGACTTCCCCCTCGCCGCAAAATGAGGCCCGATACCCTGCACTGCGTGCAGAGCAATTCCGTGTTGCACATCACACATGAAAGGAGCCTTGATTTCCTTGATGGCACTCCAGAGAAACCCCAAGAACACTGTTTCAAGGCTAGAGGGATCCTGAGGTCACTGTAGCAACACGAAAGAGCTGCGTGGACCAAAAATCAACTCGAGATGAGAGGTTAGTCCCTGGCTTCGACTCCAGAGGAATACCACCTTACCACAAGCACCTCAAGAGGAGGCTTCTCTCAGCTCTAGGTATGTGAGAGGGACACTGAGTTTGCGGCCTCAAGTGGAATGGACACCGCGATTCCCTGACGCGACATAAGGCCGGATATCCCTGCAGTGACTTGAAAGCAGGCTCGTCTTGCATCTCCCAAGACGAAAGGATGTCTGAATCCCCTGTGGAGACCACAGAGAATGACCTAGTTCCCCACCTCATCGCGACCGGAGGCCTCACATCCTTTGAAAACTCCAGAGGTACGCGGAGATCAGTGCCTCCAAAGGAGACGATGCCTGACTCCTCGTGAAACTTGATAGGAGTCCCAGGATTCCTGTGGCACGTGGAAAGGGATCCTTGGTCTCCCGCCTCAGCTGGAGAGGCGTCGCAATTGCCCTGCCAAGCCTCGAGGAGAATCCCGAGTTGTCCCTCGCAACTAGGCAGGAGTCCTGACGTCGCTGAACAAACACGTGGGTGGAAGGGCCATCCCCGTCGTAACTCGAGAATATACCCCAGGTTCCCGCCGCAACTCGAGAAAAACCATGAGACTTCCCCCTCGCCGCGAGATGAGGCCCGATTCCCCTGCACTGCGTGCAGAGCAATTCCGTGTTGCACATCACACATGAAAGGAGCCTTGATTTCCTTGATGGCACTCCAGAGAAACCCCAAGAACACTGTTTCAAGGCTGGAGGGATCCTGAGGTCCCTGTAGCAGCACGAAAGAGCTCCGTGGACCATGAATCAACTCGAGATGAGAGGATAGTCCCTGGCTTCGACTCCAGAGGAATACCACCTTACCACAAGCACCTCAAGAGGAGGCTTCTCTCAGCTCTAGGTATGTGAGAGGGACCCTGAGTTTGCGGCCTCAAGTGGAATGGACACCGCGATTCCCTGACGCGAAATAAGGCCGGATATCCCTGCAGTGACTTCAATGCAGGCTCGTCTTGCATCTCCCAAGACGAAAGGATGTCTGAATCCCCTGTGGAGACCACAGAGAATGACCTAGTTCCCCACCTCATCGCGACCGGAGGCCTCACATCCTTTGAAAACTCCAGAGGTACGCGGAGATCAGTGCCTCCAAAGGAGACGATGCCTGACTCCTCGTGAAACTTGATAGGAGTCCCAGGATTCCTGTGGCACGTGGAAAGGGACACTTGGTCTCCCGCCTCAGCTGGAGAGGCGTCCCAATTGCCCTGCCAAGCCTCGAGGAGAATCCCGAGTTGTCCCTCGCAACTAGGCAGGAGTCCTGACGTCGCTGAACTAACACGTGTGTGGAAGGGCCATCCCCGTCGTAACTCGAGAATATACCCCAGGTTCCCGCCGCAACTCGAGAAAAACCATGAGACTTCCCCCTCGCCGCGAGATGAGGCCCGATTCCCCTGCACTGCGTGCAGAGCAATTCTGTGTTGCACATCACACATGAAAGGAGCCTTGATTTCCTTGATGGCACTCCAGAGAAACCCCAAGAACACTGTTTCAAGGTTGAGGGATCCTGAGGTCACTGTAGCAACACGAAAGAGCTCAGTGGACCAAAAATCAACTCGAGATGAGTGGTTAGTCCCTGGCTTCGACTCCAGAGGAATACCACCTTACCACAAGCACCTCAAGAGGAGGCTTATCTCAGCTCTATGTATGTGAGAGGGACCCTGAGTTTGCGGCCTCAAGTGGAATGGAGACCGCGATGCCCTGACTCGAAATAAAGCCGGATATCCCTGCAGTGACTTGAATGCAGGCTCGTCTTGCATCTCCCAAGACGAAAGGATGTCTGAATCCCCTGTGGAGACCACAGAGAAAGACCTAGTTCCCCACCTCATCGCGACCAGAGGCCTCACATCCTTTGAAAACTCCAGAGGTACGCGGAGATCAGTGCCTCCAAAGGAGACGATGCCTGACTCCTCGTGAAACTTGATAGGAGTCCCAGGATTCCTGTGGCACGTGGAAAGGGACACTTGGTCTCCCGCCTCAGCTGGACAGGGGTCCCAATTGCCCTGCCAAGCCTCGAGGAGAAACCCGAGTTGTCCCTCGCAACTAGGCAGGAGTCCTGACGTCGCTGAACAAACACGTGTGTGGAAGGGCCATCCCCGTCGTAACTCGAGAATATACCCCCGGTTCCCGCGGCAACTCGAGAAAAACCATGAGACTTCCCCCTCGCCGCGAGATGAGGCCCGATTCCCCTGCACTGCGTGCAGAGCAATTCCGTGTTGCACATCACACATGAAAGGAGCCTTGATTTCCTTGATGGCACTCCAGAGAAACCCCAAGAACACTGTTTCAAGGCTGGAGGGATCCTGAGGTCCCTGTAGCAGCACGAAAGAGCTCCGTGGACCATGAATCAACTCGAGATGAGAGGTTAGTCCCTGGCTTCGACTCCAGAGGAATACCACCTTACCACAAGCACCTCAAGAGGAGGCTTCTCTCAGCTCTAGGTATGTGAGAGGGACCCTGAGTTTGCGGCCTCAAGTGGAATGGACACCGCGATGCCCTGACTCAAAATAAGGCCGGATATCCCTGCAGTGACTTGAATGCAGGCTCGCCTTGCATCTCCCAAGACGAAAGGATGTCTGAATCCCCTGTGGAGACCACAGAGAATGACCTAGTTCCCCACCTCATCGCGACCGGAGTCCTCACATCCTTTGAAAACTCCAGAGGTACGCGGAGATCAGTGCCTCCAAAGGAGACGATGCCTGACTCCTCGTGAAACTTGATAGGAGTCCCAGGATTGCTGTGGCACGTGGAAAGGGACCCTTGGTCTCCCGCCTCAGCTGGAGAGGCGTCCCAATTGCCCTGCCAAGCCTCGAGGAGAATCCCGAGTTGTCCCTCGCAACTAGGCAGGAGTCCTGACGTCGCTGAACAAACACGTGGGTGGAAGGGCCATCCCCGTCTTAACTCGAGAATATACCCCAGGTTCCCGCCGCAACTCGAGAAAAACCATGAGACTTCCCCCTCGCCGCGAGATGAGGCCCGATTCCCCTGCACTGCGTGCAGAGCAATTCCGTGTTGCACATCACACATGAAAGGAGCCTTGATTTCCTTGATGGCACTCCAGAGAAACCCCAAGAACACTGTTTCAAGGCTAGAGGGATCCTGAGGTCACTGTACCAACACGAAAGAGCTGCGTGGACCAAAAATCAACTCGAGATGAGAGGTTAGTCCCTGGCTTCGACTCCAGAGGAATACCACCTTACCACAAGCACCTCAAGAGGAGGCTTCTCTCAGCTCTAGGTATGTGAGAGGGACCCTGAGTTTGTGGCCTCAAGTGGAATGGAGACCGCGATGCCCTGACTCGAAATAAGGCCGGATATCCCTGCAGTGACTTGAATGCAGGCTCGTCTTGCATCTCCCAAGACGAAAGGATGTCTGAATCACCTGTGGAGACCACAGAGAAAGACCTAGTTCCCCACCTCATCGCGACCGGAGGCCTCACATCCTTTGAAAACTCCAGAGGTACGCGGAGATCAGTGCCTCCAAAGGAGACGATGCCTGACTCCTCGTGAAACTTGATAGGAGTCCCAGGATTCCTGTGGCACGTGGAAAGGGACCCTTGGTCTCCCGCCTCAGCTGGAGCGAGGTCCCAATTGCCCTGCCAAGCCTCGAGGAGAATCCCGAGTTGTCCCTCGCAACTAGGCAGGAGTCCTGACGTCGCTGAACAAACACGTGTGTGGAAGGGCCATCCCCGTCATAACTCGAGATTATACCCCAGGTTCCCGCCGCAACTCGAGAAAAACCATGAGACTTCCCCTTCACCGCGAGATGAGGCCCGATTCCCCTGCACTGCGTGCAGCGCAATTCCGTGTTGCACATCACACAGGAAAGGAGCCTTGATTTCCTTGATGGCACTCCAGAGAAACCCCAAGAACACTGTTTCAAGGCTAGAGGGATCCTGAGGTCACTGTAGCAACACGAAAGTGCTCCGTGGACCAAAAATCAACTCGAGATGAAAGGTTAGTCCCTGGCTTCGACTCCAGGGGAATACCACCTTACCACAAGCACCTCAAGAGGAGGCTTCTCTCAGCTCTAGCTATGTGAGAGGGACCCTGAGTTTGCGGCCTCAAGTGGAATAGACACCGCGATTCCCTGACACGAAATAGGGCCGGATATCCCTGCAGTGACTTGAATGCAGGCTCGTCTTGCATCTCCCAAGACGAAAGGATGTCTGAATCCCCTGGGGAGACCACAGAGAATGACCTAGTTCCCCACCTCATCGCGACCGGAGGCCTCACATCCTTTGAAAACTCCAGAGGTACGCGGAGATCAGTGCCTCCAAAGGAGACGATGCCTGACTCCTCGTGAAACTTGATAGGAGTCCCAGGATTCCTGTGGCACGTGGAAAGGGACCCTTGGTCTCCCGCCTCAGCTGGAGAGGCGTCCCAATTGCCCTGCCAAGCCTCGAGGAGAATCCCGAGTTGTCCCTCGCAACTAGGCAGGAGTCCTGACGTCGCTGAACAAACACGTGGGTGGAAGGGCCATCCCCGTCGTAACTCGAGAATATACCCCAGGTTCCCGCCGCAACTCGAGAAAAACCATGAGACTTCCCCCTCGCCGCGAGATGAGGCCCGATTCCCCTGCACTGCGTGCAGAGCAATTCCGTGTTGCACATCACACATGAAAGGAGCCTTGATTTCCTTGATGGCACTCCAGAGAAACCCCAAGAACACTGTTTCAAGGCTGGAGGGATCCTGAGGTCCCTGTAGCAGCACGAAAGAGCTCCGTGGACCATGAATCAACTCGAGATGAGAGGATAGTCCCTGGCTTCGACTCCAGAGGAATACCACCTTACCACAAGCACCTCAAGAGGAGGCTTCTCTCAGCTCTAGGTATGTGAGAGGGACCCTGAGTTTGCGGCCTCAAGTGAAATGGACACCGCGATGCCCTGACGCGAAATAAGGCCGGATATCCCTGCAGTGGCTTGAATGGAGGCTCGTCTTCCATCTCCCAAGATGAAAGGATGTCTGAATCCCCTGTGGACACCACAGAGAATGACCTAGTTCCCCACCTCATCGCGACCGGAGGCCTCACATCCTTTGAAAACTCCAGAGGTACGCGGAGATCAGTGCCTCCAAAGGAGACGATGCCTGACTCCTCGTGAAACTTGATAGGAGTCCCAGGATTCCTGTGGCACGTGGAAAGGGACCCTTGGTCTCCCGCCTCAGCTGGAGAGGCGTCCCAATTGCCCTGCCAAGCCTCGAGGAGAATCCCGAGTTGTCCCTCGCAACAAGGCAGGAGTCCTGCCGTCGCTGAACTAACACGTGTGTGGAAGGGCCATCCCCGTCGTAACTCGAGAATATACCGCAGGTTCCCGCCGCAACTCGAGAAAAACCATGAGACTTCCCCCTCACCGCGAGATGAGGCCCGATTCCCCTGCACTGCGTGCAGAGCAATTCTGTGTTGCACATCACACATGAAAGGAGCCTTGATTTCCTTGATGGCACTCCAGAGAAACCCCAAGAACACTGTTTCAAGGTTGAGGGATCCTGAGGTCACTGTAGCAACACGAAAGAGCTCAGTGGACCTAAAATCAACTCGAGATGAGAGGTTAGTCCCTGGCTTCGACTCCAGAGGAATACCACCTTACCACAAGCACCTCAAGAGGAGGCTTCTCTCAGCTCTAGGTATGTGAGAGGGACCCTGAGTTTGAGGCCTCAAGTGAAATGGACACCGCGATGCCCTGACGCAAAATAAGGCCGGATATCCCTGCAGTGACTTGAATGCAGGCTCGTCTTGCATCTCCCAAGACGAAAGGATGTCTGAATCCCCTGTGGAGACCACAGAGAAAGACCTAGTTCCCCACCTCATCGCGACCGGAGGCCTCACATCCTTTGAAAACTCCAGAGGTACGCGGAGATCAGTGCCTCCAAAGGAGACGATGCCTGACTCCTCGTGAAACTTGATAGGAGTCACAGGATTCCTGTGGCACGTGGAAAGGGACACTTGGTCTCCCGCCTCAGCTGGAGAGGCGTCCCAATTGCCCTGCCAAGCCTCGAGGAGAATCCCGAGTTGTCCCTCGCAACTAGGCAGGAGTCCTGACGTCGCTGAACAAACACGTGTGTGGAAGGGCCATCCCCGTCGTAACTCGAGAATATACCCCTGGTTCCCGCGGCAACTCGAGAAAAGCCATGAGACTTCCCCCTCGCCGCGAGATCAGGCCCGATTCCGCTGCACTGCGTGCAGAGCAATTCCGTGTTGCACATCACACATGAAAGGAGCCTTGATTTCCTTGATGGCACTCCAGAGAAACCCCAAGAACACTGTTTCAAGGCTAGAGGGATCCTGAGGTCACTGTAGCAACACGAAAGAGCTCCGTGGACCAAAAATCAACTCGAGATGAGAGGTTAGTCCCTGGCTTCGACTCCAGAGGAATACCACCTTACCACAAGCACCTCAAGAGGAGGCTTCTCTCAGCTCTGTGTATGTGAGAGGGACCCTGAGTTTGCGGCCTCAAGTGGAATGGACACCGCGATGCCCTGAGGCGAAATATGGCCGGATATCCATGCAGTGACTTGAATGCAGGCTCGTCTTGCATCTCCCAAGACGAAAGGATGTCTGAATCCCCTGTGGAGACCACAGAGAAAGACCTAGTTCCCCACCTCATCGCGACCGGAGGCCTCACATCCTTTGAAAACTCCAGAGGTACGCGGAGATCAGTGTCTCCAAAGGAGACGATGCCTGACTCCTCGTGAAACTTGATAGGAGTCCCAGGATTCCTTTGGCACGTGGAAAGGGACCCTTGGTCTCCCGCCTCAGCTGGAGAGGCGTCGCAATTGCCCTGCCAAGCCTCGAGGAGAATCCCGAGTTGTCCCTCGCAACTAGGCAGGAGTCCTGACGTCGCTGAACAAACACGTGGGTGGAAGGGCCATCCCCGTCGTAACTCGAGAATATACCCCAGGTTCCCGCGGCAACTCGAGAAAAACCATGAGACTTCCCCCTCGCCGCGAGATGAGGCCCGATTCCCCTGCTCTGCATGCAGAGCAATTCCGTGTTGCACATCACACATGAAAGGAGCCTTGATTTCCTTGATGGCACTCCAGAGAAACCCCAAGAACACTGTTTCAAGGTTGAGGGATCCTGAGGTCACTGTAGCAACACGAAAGAGCTCCGTGGACCAAAAATCAACCCGAGATGAGAGGTTAGTCCCTGGCTTCGACTCCAGAGGAATACCACCTTACCACAAGCACCTCAAGAGGAGGCTTCTCTCAGCTCTATGTATGTGAGAGGGACCCTGAGTTTGCGGCCTCAAGTGGAATGGAGACCGCGATGCCCTGACTCGAAATAAGGCCGGATATCCCTGCAGTGACTTGAATGCAGGCTCGTCTTGCATCTCCCAAGACGAAAGGATGTCTGAATCCCCTGTGGAGACCACAGAGAAAGACCTAGTTCCACACCTCATCGCGACCGGAGGGCTCACATCCTTTGAAAACTCCAGAGGTACGCGGAGATCAGTGCCTCCAAAGGAGACGATGCCTGACTCCTCGTGAAACTTGATAGGAGTCCCAGGATTCCTGTGGCACGTGGAAAGGGACCCTTGGTCTCCCGCCTCAGCTGGAGAGGCGTCCCAATTGCCCTGCCAAGCCTCGAGGAGAATCCCGAGTTGTCCCTCGCAACTAGGCAGGAGTCCTGACGTCGCTGAAGAAACACGTGGGTGGAAGGGCCATCCCTGTCGTAACTCGAGAATATACCCCAGGTTCCCGCCGCAACTCGAGAAAAACCATGAGACTTCCCCCTCGCCACGAGATGAGGCCCGATTCCCCTGCACTGCGTGCAGAGCAATTCCGTGTTGCACATCACACATGAAAGGAGCCTTGATTTCCTTGATGGCACTCCAGAGAAACCCCAAGAACACTGTTTCAAGGCTAGAGGGATCCTGAGGTCACTGTAGCAACACGAAAGAGCTCCGTGGACCACAAATCAACTCGAGATGAGAGGTTAGTCCCTGGCTTCGACTCCAGAGGAATACCATCTTACCACAAGCACCTCAAGAGTAGGCTTCTCTCAGTTCTAGCTATGTGAGAGGGACCCTGAGTTTGCGGCCTCAAGTGGAATGGACAACGCGATTCCGTGACGCGAAATAAGGCCGGATATCCCTGCAGTGACTTGAATGCAGGCTCGTCTTGCATCTCCCAAGACGAAAGGATGTCTGAATCCCCTGTGGAGACCACAGAGAATGACCTAGTTCCCCACCTCATCGCGACCGGAGGCCTCACATCCTTTGAAAACTCCAGAGGTACGCAGAGATCAGTGCCTCCAAAGGAGACGATGCCTGACTCCTCGTGAAACTTGATAGGAGTCCCAGGATTCATGTGGCACGTGGAAAGGGACCCTTGGTTTCCCGCTTCAGCTGGAGAGGCGTCGCAATTGCCCTGTCAAGCCTCGAGGAAAATCCCGAGTTGTCCCTCGCAACTAGGCAGGAGTCCTGACGTCCCTGAACAAACACGTGGGTGGAAGGGCCATCCCCGTCGTAACTCGAGAATATACCCCAGGTTCCCGCCGCAACTCCAGAAAAACCATGAGACTTCCCCCTCGCTGCGAGATGAGGCCCGATTCCCCTGCACTGCGTGCAGAGCAATTCCGTGGTGCACATCACACATGAAAGGAGCCTTGATTTCCTTGATGGCACTCCAGAGAAACCCCAAGAACACTGTTTCAAGGTTGAGGGATCCTGAGGTCACTGTAGCAACACTAAAGAACTCCGTGGACCAAAAATCAACTCGAGATGAGAGGTTAGTCCCTGGCCTCGACTCCAGAGGAATACCACCTTACCACAAGCACCTCAAGAGGAGGCTTCTCTCAGCTCTAGGTATGTGAGAGGGACCCTGAGTTTGCGGCCTCAAGTGGAATGGACACCGCGATGCCCTGACTCGAAATAAGGCTGGATATCCCTGCAGTGACTTGAATGCAGGCTCGTCTTGCATCTCCCAAGACGAAAGGATGTCTGAATCCCCTGTGGAGACGACAGAGAATGACCTAGTTCCCCACCTCATCGCGACCGGAGGCCTCACATCATTTGAAAACTCCAGAGGTACGCGGAGATCAGTGCCTCCAAAGGAGACGATGCCTGACTCCTCGTGAAACTTGATAGGAGTCCCAGGATTCCTGTGGCACGTGGAAAGGGACCCTTGGTCTCCCGCCTCAGCTGGAGAGGCGTCGCAATTGCCCTGCCAAGCCTCGAGGAGAATCCCGAGTTGTCCCTCGCAACTAGGCAGGAGTCCTGCCGTCGCTGAACAAACACGTGGGTGGAAGGGCCATCCCCGTCGTAACTCGAGAATGTACCCCAGGTTCCCGCCGCAACTCGAGAAAAACCATGAGACTTCCCCCTCGCCGGCAGATGAGGCCCGATTAACGTGCACTGCGTGCAGAGCAATTCCGTGTTGCACATCACACATGAAAGGAGCCTTGATTTCCTTGATGGCACTCCAGAGAAACCCCAAGAACACTGTTTCAAGGTTGAGGGATCCTGAGGTCCCTGTAGCAGCACGAAAGAGCTCTGTGGACCATGAATCAACTCGAGATGAGAGGTTAGTCCCTGGCTTCGACTCCAGAGGAATACCACCTTACCACAAGCACCTCAAGAGGAGGCTTCTCTCAGCTCTAGGTATGTGAGAGGGACCCTGATTTTGCGGCCTCAAGTGGAATGGACACTGCAATGCCCTGACGCAAAATAAGGCCGGATATCCCTGCAGTGACTTGAATGCAGGCTCGTCTTGCATCTCCCAAGAGAAACGGATGTCTGAATCCCCTGTGGAGACCGCAGAGAAAGACCTAGTTACCCACCTCATCGCGACCGGAGGCCTCACATCCTTTGAAAACTCCAGAGGTACGCGGAGATCAGTGCCTCCAAAGGAGACGATGCCTGACTCCTCGTGAAACTTGATAGGAGTCCCAGGATTCCTGTGGCACGTGGAAAGGGACCCTTGGTCTCCCGCCTCAGCTGGAGAGGCGTCCCAATTGCCCTGCCAAGCCTCGAGGAGAATCCCGAGTTGTCCCTCGCAACTAGGCAGGAGTCTTGACGTCGCTGAACAAACACGTGGGTGGAAGGGCCATCCCCATCGTAACTCGAGAATATACCCCAGGTTCCCGCCGCAACTCGAGAAAAACCATGAGACTTCCCCCTCGCCGCGAGATGAGGCCCGATTCCCCTGCACTGCGTGCAGAGCAATTCCGTGTTGCACATCACACATGAAAGGAGCCTTGATTTCCTTGATGGCACTCCAGAGAAACCCCAAGAACACTGTTTCAAGGCTAGAGGGATCCTGAGGTCACTGTAGCAACACGAAAGAGCTCCGTGGACCAAAAATCAACTCGAGATGAGAGGTTAGTCCGTGGCTTCGACTCCAGAGGAATACCACCTTACCACAGGCACCTCAAGAGGAGGCTTCTCTCAGCTCTATGTATGTGAAAGGGACCCTGAGTTTGAGGCCTCAAGTGGAATGGACACCGCAATGCCCTGACTCGAAATAAGGCCGGATATCCCTGCAGTGACTTGAATGCAGGCTCGTCTTGCATCTCCCAAGACGAAAGGATGTCTGAATCCCCTGTGGAGACCACAGAGAAAGACCTAGTTCCCCACCTCATCGCAACTGGAGGCCTCACATCCTTTGAAAACTCCAGAGGTACGCGGAGATCAGTGCCTCCAAAGGAGAAGATGCCTGATTCCTCGTGAAACTTGATAGGAGTCCCAGGATCCCTGTGGCACGTGGAAAGGGATTCTTGGTCTCCCGCCTCAGCTGGAGAGGCGTCCCAATTGCCCTGCCAAGCCTCGAGGAGAATCCCGAGTTGTCCCTCGCAACTAGGCCGGAGTCCTGACGTGGCTGAACAAACACGTGGGTGGAAGGGCCATCCCCGTCGTAACTCGAGAATATACCCCAGGTTCCCGCCGCAACTCGAGAAAAACCATGAGACTTCCCCCTCGCCGCGAGATGAGGCCCGATTCCGCTGCACTGCGTGCAGAGCAATTCCGTGTTGCACATCACACATGAAAGGAGCCTTGATTTCCTTGATGGCACTCCAGAGAAACCCCAAGAACACTGTTTCAAGGTTGAGGGATCCTGAGGTCACTGTAGCAACACGAAAGAGCTCCGTGGACCAAAAATCAACCCGAGATGAGAGGTTAGTCCCTGGCTTCGACTCCAGAGGAATACCACCTTACCACAAGCACCTCAAGAGGAGGCTTCTCTCAGCTCTATGTATGTGAGAGGGACCCTGAGTTTGCGGCCTCAAGTGGAATGGAGACCCCGATGCCCTGACTCGAAATAAGGCCGGATATCCCTGCACTGACTTGAATGCAGGCTCGTCTTGCATCTCCCAAGACGAAAGGATGTCTGAATCCCCTGGGGAGACCACAGAGAAAGACCTAGTTCCCCACCTCATCGCGACCGGAGGCCTCACATCCTTTGAAAACTCCAGAGGTACGCGGAGATCAGTGCCTCCAAAGGAGACGATGCCTGATTCCTCCTGAAACTTTATAGGAGTCTCAGGATTCCTGTGGCACGTGGAACGGGACCCTTGGTCTCCCGCCTCAGCTGGAGAGGGGTCCCAATTGCCCTGCCAAGCCTCGAGGAGAATCCCGAGTTGTCCCTCGCAACTAGGCAGGAGTCCTGACGTCGCTGAACAAACACGTGGGTGGAAGGGCCATCCCGGTCGTAACTCGAGAATATACCCCAGGTTCCCGCCGCAACTCGAGAAAAACCATGAGACTTCCCCCTCGCCGCGAGATGAGGCCCGATTCCCCTGCACTGCGTGCAGAGCAATTCCGTGTTGCACATCACACATGAAAGGAGCCTTGATTTCCTTGATGGCACTCCAGAGAAACCCCAAGAACACTGTTTCAAGGTTGAGGGATCCTGAGGTCACTGTAGCAACACGAAAGAGCTCTGTGGACCAAAAATCAACTCGAGATGAGAGGTTAGTCCCTGGCTTCGACTCCAGAGGAATACCACCTTACCACAAGCACCTCAAGAGGAGGCTTCTCTCAGCTCTATGTATGTGAGAGGGACCCTGAGTTTGCGGCCTCAAGTGGAATGGACACCGCGATGCCCTGACTCGAAATAAGGCTGGATATCCCTGCAGTGACTTGAATGCAGGCTCGTCTTGCATCTCCCAAGACGAAAGGATGTCTGAATCCCCTGTGGAGACCACAGAGAAAGACCTAGTTCCCCACCTCATCGCGACCGGAGGCCTCACATCCTTTGAAAACTCCAGAGGTACGCGGAGATCAGTGCCTCCAAAGGAGACGATGCCTGACTCCTCGTGAAACTTGATAGGAGTCCCAGGATTCCTGTGGCACGTGGAAAGGGACCCTTGGTCTCCCGCCTCAGCTGGAGAGGCGTCCCAATTGCCCTGCCAAGCCTCGAGGAGAATCCCAAGTTGTCCCTCGCAACTAGGCAGGAGTCATGACGTCGCTGAACAAACACGTGGGTGGAAGGGCCATCCCCATCGTAACTCGAGAATATACCCCAGGTTCCCGCCGCAACTCGAGAAAAACCATGAGACTTCCCCCTCGCCGTGAGATGAGGCCCGATTCCCCTGCACTGCGTGCAGAGCAATTCCGTGTTGCACATCACACATGAAAGGAGCCTTGATTTCCTTGATGGCACTCCATAGAAACCCCAAGAACACTGTTTCAAGGCTAGAGGGATCCTGAGGTCACTGTAGCAACATGAAAGAGCTCCGTGGACCAAAAATCAACTCGAGATGAGAGGATAGTCCCTGGCTTCGACTCCAGAGGAATACCACCTTACCACAAGCACCTCAAGAGGAGGCTTCTCTCAGCTCTAGGTATGTGAGAGGGACCCTGAGTTTGCGGCCTCAAGTGGAATGGACACCGCGATGCCCTGGCTCGAAATAAGGCCGGATATCCCTGCAGTGACTTGAATGCAGGCTCGTCTTGCATCTCCCAAGATGAAAGGATGTCTGAATCCCCTGTGGAGACCACAGAGAACGACCTAGTTCCCCACCTCATCGCGACCGGAGGCCTCACATCCTTTGAAAACTCCAGAGGTACGCGGAGATCAGTGCCTCCAAAGGAGACGATGCCTGACTCCTCCTGAAACTTGATAGGTGTCACAGGATTCCTGTGGCACGTGGAAAGGGACCCTTGGTCTCCCGCCTCAGCTGGAGAGGCGTCCCAATTGCCCTGCCAAGCCTCGAGGAGAATCCCGAGTTGTCCCTCGCAACTAGGCAGGAGTCCTGCCGTCGCTGAACTAACACGTGTGTGGAAGGGCCATCCTCGTCGTAACTCGAGAATATACCGCAGGTTCCCGCCGCAACTCGAGAAAAACCATGAGACTTCCCCCTCGCCGCGAGATGAGGCCCGATTCCCCTGCACTGCGTGCAGAGCAATTCCGTGTTGCACATCACACATGAAAGGAGCCTTGATTTCCTTGATGGCACTCCAGAGAAACCCCCAAGAACACTGTTTCAAGGTTGAGGGATCCTGAGGTCACTGTAGCAACACGAAAGAGCTCCGTGGACCAAGAATCAACTCGAGATGAGAGGTTAGTCCCTGGCTTCGACTCCAGAGGAATACCACCTTACCACAAGCACCTCAAGAGGAGGCTTCTCTCAGCTCTATGTATGTGAGAGGGACCCTGAGTTTGCGGCCTCAAGTGGAATGGAGACCGCGATGCCCTGACTCGAAATCAGGCCGGATATCCCTGCAGTGACTTGAATGCAGGCTCGTCTTGCATCTCCCAAGACGAAAGGATGTCTGAATCCCCTGTGGAGACCTCAGAGAAAGACCTAGTTCCCCACCTCATCGTGACCGAAGGCCTCACATCCTTTGAAAACTCCAGAGGTACGCGGAGATCAGTGCCTCCAAAGGAGCCGATGCCTGACTCCTCGTGAAACTTGATAGGAGTCCCAGGATTCCTGTGGCACGTGGAAAGGGACACTTGGTCTCCCGCCTCACCTGGAGAGGCGTCCCAATTGCCCTGCCAAGCCTCGAGGAGAATCCCGAGTTGTCCCTCGCAACTAGGCAGGAGTCCTGACGTCGCTGAACAAACACGTGGGTGGAAGGGCCATCCCCGTCTTAACTCGAGAATATACCCCAGGTTCACGCCGCAACTCGAGAAAAACCATTAGACTTCCCCCTCGCCGCAAAATGAGGTCCGATACCCTGCACTGCGTGCAGAGCAATTCCGTGTTGCACATCACACATGAAAGGAGCCTTGATTTCCTTGATGGCACTCCAGAGAAACCCCAAGAACACTGTTTCAAGGTTGAGGGATCCTGAGGTCACTGTAGCAACACGAAAGAGCTCCGTGGACCAAAAATCAACTCGAGATGAGAGGTTAGTCCCTGGCTTCGACTCCAGAGGAATACCACCTTACCACAAGCACCTCAAGAGGAGGCTTCTCTCAGCTCTAGGTATGTCAGAGGGACCCTGAGTTTGTGGCCTCAAGTGGAATGGACACCGCGATGCCCTGACTCGAAATAAGGCCGGATATCCCTGCAGTGACTTGAATGCAGGCTCGTCTTGCATCTCCCAAGACGAAAGGATGTCTGAAAATCCTGTGGAGACCACAGAGAAAGACCTAGTTCCCCACCTCATCACGACCGGAGGCCTCACATCCTTTGAAAATTCCAGAGGTACGCGGAGACCAGTGCCGCCCAAGGAGACGATGCCTGACTCCTCGTGAAACTTGATAGGAGTCCCAGAATTCCTGTGGCACGTGGAAAGGGACCCTTGGTCTCCCGCCTCAGCTGGAGAGGCGTCCCAATTGCCCTGCCATGCCTCGAGGAGATTCCCGAGTTGTCCCTCGCAACTAGGCAGGAGTCCTGACGTCGCTGAACAAACACGTGGGTGGAAGGGCCATCCCCGTCGTAATTCGAGAATATACCCCAGGTTCCCGTCGCAACTCGAGAAAAACCAGGAGACTTCCCCCTCGCCGCGAGATGAGGCCCGATTCCCCTGCACTGCGTGCAGAGCAATTCCGTGTTGCACATCACACATGAAAGGAGCCTTGATTTCCTTGATGGCACTCCAGAGAAACCCCAAGAACACTGTTTCAAGGTTCAGGGATCCTGAGGTCACTGTAGCAACACGAAAAAGCTCCGTGGACCAAAAATCAACTCGAGATGAGAGGTTAGTCCCTGGCTTCGACTCCAGAGGAATACCACCTTACCACAAGCACCTCAAGAGGAGGCTTCCCTCAGCTCTAGGTATGTGAGAGGGACCCTTATTTTGCGGCCTCAAGTGGAATGGAGACCGCGATGCCCTGACTCGAAATAAGGCCGGATATCCCTGCAGTGACTTGAATGCAGGCTCGTCTTGCATCTCCCAAGACGAAAGGATGTCTGAATCCCCTGTGGAGACCACAGAGAAAGACCTAGTTTCCCACCTCATCGTGACCGGAGGCCTCACATCCTTTGAAAATTCCAGAGGTACGCGGAGATCAGTGCCTCCAAAGGAGACGATGCCTGACTCCTCGTGAAACTTGATAGGAGTCCCAGGATTCCTGTGGCACGTGGAAATGGACACTTTGTCTCCCGCCTCAGCTGGAGAGGCGTCCCAATTGCCCTGCCAAGCCTCGAGGAGATTACCGAGTTGTTCCTCGCTACTAGGCAGGAGTCCTGACGTCGCTGAACAAACACGTGGGTGGAAGGGCCATCCCCATGGTAACTCGAGAATATACCCCAGGTTCCCGCCGCAACTCGAGAAAAACCATGAGACTTCCCCCTCGCCGCGAGATGAGGCCCGATTCCCCTGCACTGCGTGCAGAGCAATTCCGTGTTGCACATCACACATGAAAGGAGCCTTGATTTCCTTGATGGCACTCCAGAGAAACCCCAAGAACACTGTTTCAAGGCTAGAGGGATCCTGAGGTCACTGTAGCAACACGAAAGAGCTCCGTGGACCAAAAATCAACTCGAGATGAGAGGTTAGTCCCTGGCTTCGACTCCAGAGGAATACCACCTTACCACAAGCACCTCAAGAGGAGGCTTCTCTCAGCTCTAGCTATGTGAGAGGGACCCTGAGTTTGCGGCCTCAAGTGGAATGGACACCGCGATTCCCTGACTCGAAATAAGGCCGGATATCCCTGCAGTGACTTGAATGCAGGCTCGTCTTCCATCTCCCAAGATGAACGGATGTCTGAATCCCCTGTGGAGACCGCAGAGAAAGACCTAGTTCCCCACCTCATCGCGACCGGAGGCCTCACATCCTTTGAAAATTCCAGAGGTACGCGGAGATCAGTGCCTCCAAAGGAGACGATGCCTGACTCCTCGTGAAACTTGATAGGAGTCCCAGGATTCCTGTGGCACGTGGAAAGGGACCCTTGGTCTACCGCCTCAGCAGGAGAGGCTTCCCAATTGCCCTGCCAAACCTTGAGGAGAATCCCGAGTTGTCCCTTGCAACTAGGCAGGAGTCTGACTTCGCTGAACAAACACGTGGGTGGAAGGGCCATCCCCGTCGTAACTCGAGAATATACCCCAGGTTCCAATCGCAACTCGAGAAAAACCATTAGACTTCCCCCTCGCCGCAAAATGAGGCCCGATACCCTGCACTGCGTGCAGAGCAATTCCGTGTTGCACATCACACATGAAAGGAGCCTTGATTTCCTTGGTGGCACTCCAGAGAAACCCCAAGAACACTGTTTCAAGGCTAGAGGGATCCTGAGGTCACTGTAGCAACACGAAAGAGCTCAGTGGACCAAAAATCAACTCGATATGAGAGGTTAGTCCCTGGCTTCGACTCCAGAGGAATACCACCTTACCACAAGCACCTCAAGAGGAGGCTTCTCTCAGCTCTAGGTATGTGAGAGGGACCCTCAGTTTGCGGCCTCAAGTGGAATGGACACCGCGATGCCCTGACTCGAAATACGGCCGGATATTCCTGCAGTGACTTGAATGCAGGCTCGTCTTGCATCTCCCAAGACGAAAGGATGTCTGAATCCCCTGTGGAGATCACAGAGAAAGACCTAGTTCCCCACCTCATCGCGACTGGAGGCCTCACATCCTTTGAAAACTCCAGAGGTAAGCGGAGATCAGTGCCTCCAAAGGAGATGATGCCTGACTCCTCGTGAAACTTGATAGGAGTCCCAGGATCCCTGTGGCACGTGGAAAGGGATCCTTGGTCTCCCGCCTCAGCGGGAGAGTCGTTCCAATTGCCCTGCCAAGCGTCGAGGAGAATGCCGAGTTGTCCCTCGCAACTAGGCAGGAGTCCTGACGTCGCTGAACAAACACGTGGGTGGAAGGGCCATCCCCGTCGTAACTCGATAATATACCCCAGGTTCCCGCCGCAACTCGAGAAAAACCATGAGACTTCCCCCTTGCCGCGAGACGAGGCCCGATTCCCCTGCACTGCGTGCAGAGCAATTCCGTGTTGCACATCACACATGAAAGGAGCCTTGATTTCCTTGATGGCACTCCAAAGAAACCCCAAGAACACTGTTTCAAGGTTGAGGGATCCTGAGGTCAATGTAGCAACAGGAAAGAGCTCCGTGGACAAAAAATCAACTCGACATGAGAGGTTAGTCCCTGGATTCGACTCCAGAGGAATACCACCTTACCACAAGCACCTCACGAGGAGGCTTCTCTCAGCTGTAGCTATGTGAGAGGGACCCTGAGTTTGCGGCCTCAAGTGGAATGGACACCGCGATGCCCTGACTTGAAAAAAGGCCGGATATCCCTGCAGTGACTTGAATGCAGGCTCGTCTTGCATCTCCCAAGACGAAAGGATGTCTGAAAATCCTGTGGAGACCACAGAGAAAGACCTAGTTCCCCACCTCATCACGACCGGAGGCCTCACATCCTTTGAAAATTCCAGAGGTACGCGGAGACCAGTGCCGTCCAAGGAGACGATGCCTGACTCCTCGTGAAACTTGATAGGAGTCCCAGGATTCCTGTGGCACGTGGAAAGGGACCCTTGGTCTCCCGCCTCAGCTGGAGAGGCGTCCCAATTGCCCTGCCATGCCTCGAGGAGATTCCCGAGTTGTCCCTCGCAACTAGGCCGGAGTCCTGACGTGGCTGAACAAACACGTGGGTGGAAGGGCCATCCCCGTCGTAACTCGAGAATATACCCCAGGTTCCCGTCGCAACTCGAGAAAAACCATGAGACTTCCCCCTCGCCGCGAGATGAGGCCCGATTCCCCTGCACTGCGTGCAGAGCAATTCCGTGTTGCACATCACACATGAAAGGAGCCTTGATTTCCTTGATGGCACTCCAGAGAAACCGCAAGAACACTGTTTCAAGGTTCAGGGATCCTGAGGTCACTGTAGCAACACGAAAGAGCTCTGTGGACCAAAAATCAACTCGAGATGAGAGGTTAGTCCCTGGCTTCGACTCCAGAGGAATACCACCTTACCACAAGCACCTCAAGAGGAGGCTTCTCTCAGCTCTAGGTATGTGAGAGGGATCCTGAGTTTGCGGCCTCAAGTGGAATGGACACCGCGATGCCCTGACTCGAAATCAGGCCGGATATCCCTGCAATGACTTGAATGCAGGCTCGTCTTGCATCTCCCAAGACGAAAGGATGTCTGAATCCCCTGTGGAGACCACAGAGAAAGACCTAGTTCCCCACCTCATCGCGACCGGAGGCCTCAAATCCTTTGAAAACTCCAGAGGTACGCGGAGATCAGTGCCTCCAAAGGACACGATGCCTGACTCCTCGTGAAACTTGATAGGAGTCCCAGGATTCCTGTGGCACGTGGAAAGGGACCCTTGGTCTCCCGCCTCAGCTGGAGAGGCGTCCCAATTGCCCTGCCAAGCCTCGAGGAGAATCCCGAGTTGTCCCTCGCAACTAGGCAGGAGTCCTGACGTCGCTGAACAAACACGTGGGTGGAAGGGCCATCCCCGTCGTAACTCAAGAATGTACCCCAGGTTCCCACCGCAACTCGAGAAAAACCATGAGACTTCCCCCTAGCCGCGAGATGAGGCCCGATTCCCCTGCACTGCGTGCAGAGCAATTCCGTGTTGCACATCACACATGAAAGGAGCCTTGATTTCCTTGATGGCACTCCAGAGAAACCCCAAGAACACTGTTTCAAGGTTGAGGGATCCTGAGGTCACTGTAGCAACATGACAGAGCTCTGTGGACCAAAAATCAACTCGAGATGAGAGGTTAGTCCCTGGCTTCGACTCCAGAGGAATACCACCTTACCACAAGCACCTCAAGAGGAGGCTTCTCTCAGCTCTAGGTATGTGAGAGGGATCCTGAGTTTGCGGCCTCAAGTGGAATGGACACCGCGATGCCCTGACGCGAAATAAGGCCGGATATCCCTACAGTGACTTGAATGCAGGCTCGTCTTGCATCTCCCAAGACGAAAGGATGTCTGAATCCCCTGTGGAGACCACAGAGAAAGACCTAGTTCCCCACCTCATCGCGACCGGAGGCCTGACATCCCTTGAAAACTCCAGAGGTACGCGGAGATCAGTGCCTCCAAAGGAGACGATGCCTGACTCCTCGTGAAACTTGATAGGAGTCCCAGGATTCCTGTTGCACGTGGAAAGGGACCCTTGGTCTCCCGCCTCAGGTGGAGAGGCGTCCCAATTGCCCTGCCAAGCCTCGAGGAGAATCCCGAGTTGTCCCTCGCAGCTAGGCAGGAGTCCTGATGTCGCTGAAGAAACACGTGGGTGGAAGGGCCATCCCCTCGTAACTCGAGAATATTCCCCAGGTTCCCGCCGCAACTCGAGAAAAACCATGAGACTTCCCCCTCGCCGCGAGATGAGGCCCGATTCCCCTGCACTGCGTGCAGAGCAATTCCGTGTTGCACATCACACATGAAAGGAGCCTTGATTTCCTTGATGGCACTCCAGAGAAACCCCAAGAACACTGTTTCAAGGCTAGAGGGATCCTGAGGTCACTCTAGCAACACGAAAGAGCTCCGTGGACCACAAATTAACTCGAGATGAGAGGTTAGTCCCTGGCTTCCACTCCAGAGGAATACCACCTTACCACAAGCACCTCAAGAGGAGGCTTCTCTCAGCTCAAGCTATGTGAGAGGGACCCTTAGTATGCGGCCTCAAGTGGAATGGAGACCGCGATGCCCTGACGCGAAATAAGGCCGGATATCCCTGCAGTGACTTGAATGCAGGCTCGTCTTGCATCTCCCAAGACGAAAGGATGTCTAAATCCCCTGTGGAGACCACAGAGAATGACCTAGTTCCCCACCTCATCGCGACCGGAGGCCTCACATCCTTTGAAAACTCCAGAGGTACGCGGAGATCAGTGCCTCCAAAGGAGACGATGCCTGACTCCTCGTGAAACTTGATAGGAGTCCCAGGATTCCTGTGGCACGTGGAAAGGGACCCTGGGTCTCCCGCCTCAGCTGGAGAGGCGTCCCAATTGCCCTCCCAAGCCTCGAGGAGAATCCCGAGTTGTCCCTCGCAACTAGGCAGGAGTCCTGACGTCGCTGAACAAACACGTGGGTGGAAGGGCCATCCCCGTCGTAACTCGAGAATATACCCCAGGTTCCCGCCGCAACTCGAGAAAAACCATGAGACTTCCCCCTCGCCGCGAGATGAGGTCCGATTCCCCTGCACTGCGTGCAGAGCAATTTCGTGTTGCACATCACACATGAAAGGAGCCTTGATTTCCTTGATAGCACTCCAGAGAAACCCCAAGAACACTGTTTCAAGGCTAGAGGGATCCTGAGGTCACTCTAGCAACACGAAAGAGCTCCGTGGACCAACAATCAACTCGAGATGAGAGGTTAGTCCCTGGCTTCGACTCCAGACTAATACCACCTTACCACAAGCACCTCAAGAGGAGGCTTCTCTCAGCTCAAGCTATGTGAGAGGGACCCTGAGTATGCGGCCTCAAGTGGAATGGAGACCGCGATGCCCTGACGCGAAAAAAGGCCGGATATCCCTGCAGTGACTTGAATGCAGGCTCGTCTTGAATCTCCCAAGACGAAAGGATGTCTGAATCCCCTGTGGAGACCACAGAGAATGACCTAGTTCCCCACCTCATCGCGACCGGAGGCCTCACATCCTTTGAAAACTCCAGAGGTACGCGGAGATCAGTGCCTCCAAAGGAGACGATGCCTGACTCCTCGTGAAACTTGATAGGAGTCCCAGGATTCCTGTGGCACGTGGAAAGGGACACTTGGTCTCCCGCCTCAGCTGGAGAGGCTCCCAATTGCCCTGCCAAGCCTCGAGGAGAATCCCGAGTTGTCCCTCGCAACTAGGCAGGAGTCCTGACGTCACTGAACAAACACGTGGGTGGAAGGGCCATCCCCGTCGTAACTCGAGAATATACCCCAGGTTCCCGCCGCAACTCGAGAAAAACCATGAGACTTCCCCCTCGCCGCGAGATGAGGCCCGATTCCCCTGCACTGCGTGCAGAGCAATTCCGTCTTGCACATCACACATGAAAGGAGCCTTGATTTCCTTGATGGCACTCCAGAGAAACCCCAAGAACACTGTTTCAAGGTTGAGGGATCCTGAGGTCCCTGTAGCAGCACGAAAGAGCTCCGTGGACCATGAATCAACTCGAGATGAGAGGTAAGTCCCTGGCTTCGACTCCAGAGGAATACCACCTTACCAAAAGCACCTCAAGAGGAGGCTTCTCTCAGCTCTAGGTATGTGAGAGGGACCCTCAGTTTGCGGCCTCAAGTGGAATGGACACCGCGATGCCCTGACTCGAAATAAGGCCGGATATCCCTGCAGTGACTTGAATGCAGGCTCGTCTTGCATCTCCCAAGACGAAAGGATGTCTGAATCCCCTGTGGAGACCACAGAGAAAGACCTAGTTCCCCACCTCATCGCGACCGGAGGCCTCACATCCTTTGAAAACTCCACAGGTACGCGGAGATCAGTGCCTCCAAAGGAGACGATGCCTGACTCCTCGTGAAACTTGATAGGAGTCCCAGGATTCCTGTGGCACGTGGAAAGGGACCCTTGGTCTCCCGCCTCAGCTGGAGAGGCGTCCCAATTGCCCTGCCAAGCCTCGAGGAGAATCCCGAGTTGTCCCTCGCAACTAGGCAGGAGTCCTGACGTCGCTGAACAAACACGTGGGTGGAAGGACCATCCCCGTCGTAACTCGAGAATATACCCCAGGTGCCCGCCGCAACTCGAGAAAAACCATGAGACTTCCCCCTCGCCGCGAGATGAGGCCTGATTCCCCTGCACTGCGTGCAGAGCAATTCCGTGTTGCACATCACACATGAAAGGAGCCTTGATTTCCTTGATGGCACTCCAGAGAAACCCCAAGAACACTGTTTCAAGGCTAGAGGGATCCTGAGGTCACTGTAGCAACACGAAAGAGCTCCGTGGACCAAAAATCAACTCGAGATGAGAGGTTAGTCCCTGGCTTCGACTCCAGAGGAATACCACCTTACCACAAGCACCTCAAGAGGAGGCTTCTCTCAGCTCTAGCTATGTGACAGGGACCCTGAGTTTGCGGCCTCAAGTGGAATGGACACCGCGATTCCCTGACGCGAAATAAGGCCGGATATCCCTGCAGTGACTTGAATGCAGGCTCGTCTTGCATCTCCCAAGACGAAAGGATGTCTGAATCCCCTGTGGAGACCACAGAGAATGACCTAGTTCCCCACCTCATCGCGACCGGAGGCCTCACATCCTTTGAAAACTCCAGAGGTACGCGGAGATCAGTGCCTCCAAAGGAGACGATGCCTGACTCCTCGTGAAACTTGATAGGAGTCCCAGGATTCCTGTGGCACGTGGAAAGGGACCCTTGGTCTCCCGCCTCAGCTGGAGAGGCGTCCCAATTGCCCTGCCAAGCCTCGAGGAGAATCCCGAGTTGTCCCTCGCAACTAGGCAGGAGTCCTGACGTCGCTGAACAAACACGTGGGTGGAAGGGCCATCCCCGTCGTAACTCGAGAATATACCCCAGGTTCCTGCACCAACTCGAGAAAAACCATGAGACTTCCCCCTCGCCGCGAGATGAGGCCTGATTCCCCTGCACTGCGTGCAGAGCAATTCCGTGTTGCACATCACACATGAAAGGAGCCTTGATTTCCTTGATGGCACTCCAGAGAAACCCCAAGAACACTGTTTCAAGGCTAGAGGGATCCTGAGGTCACTGTAGCAACACGAAAGAGCTCCGTGGGCCAAAAATCAACTCGAGATGAGAGGTTAGTCCCTGGCTTCGACTCCAGAGGAATACCACCTTACCACAAGCACCTCAAGAGGAGGCTTCTCTCAGCTCTAGCTATGTGACAGGGACCCTGAGTTTGCGGCCTCAAGTGGAATGGACACCGCGATTCCCTGACGCGAAATAAGGCCGGATATCCCTGCAGTGACTTGAATGCAGGCTCGTCTTGCATCTCCCAAGACGAAAGGATGTCTGAATCCCCTGTGGAGACCACAGAGAATGACCTAGTTCCTCACCTCATCGCGACCGGAGGCCTCACATCCTTTGAAAACTCCAGAGGTACGCGGAGATCAGTGCCTCCAAAGGAGATGATGCCTGACTCCTCGTGAAACTTGATAGGAGTCCCAGGATTCCTGTGGCACGTGGAAAGGGACCCTTGGTCTCCCGCCTCAGCTGGAGAGGCGTCCCAATTGCCCTGCCAAGCCTCGAGGAGAATCCCGAGTTGTCCCTCGCAACTAGGCAGGAGTCCTTACGTCGCTGAACAAACACGTGGGTGGAAGGGCCATCCCCGTCGTAACTCGAGAATATAACCCAGGTTCCCGCCGCAACTCGAGGAAAACCATGAGACTTCCCCCTCGCCGCGAGATGAGGCCCGATTCACCTGCACTGCGTGCAGAGCAATTCCGTGGTGCACATCACACATGAAAGGAGCCTTGATTTCCTTGATGGCACTCCAGAGAAACCCCAAGAACACTGTTTCAAGGCTGGAGGGATCCTGAGGTCCCTGTAGCAGCACGAAAGAGCTCCGTGGACCATGAATCAACTCGAGATGAGAGGTTAGTCCCTGGCTTCGACTCCAGAGGAATACCACCTTACCACAAGCACCTCAAGAGGAGGCTTCTCTCAGCTCTAGGTATGTGAGAGGGACCCTGAGTTTGCGGCCTCAAGTGGAATGGACACCGCGATGCCCTGACTCGAAATAAGGCCGGATATCCCTGCAGTGACTTGAATGCAGGCTTGTCTTGCATCTCCCAAGACGAAAGGATGTCTGAATCCCCTGTGGAGACCACAGAGAAAGACCTAGTTCCGCACCTCATCGCGACCGGAGGCCTCACATCCTTTGAAAACTCCAGAGGTAGGCGGAGATCAGTGCCTCCAAAGGAGACGATGCCTGACTCCTCGTGAAACTTGATAGGAGTCACAGGATTCCTGTGGCACGTGGAAAGGGACCCTTGGTCTCCCGCCTCAGCTGGAGAGGCGTCCCAATTGCCCTGCCAAGCCTCGAGGAGAATCCCGAGTTGTCCCTCGCAACTAGGCAGGAGTATTGACGTCGCTGAACAAACACGTGGGTGGAAGGGCCATCCCCGTCGTAACTCGAGAATATACCCCAGGTTCCCGCCGCAACTCGAGAAAAACCATGAGACTTCCCCCTCGCCGCGAGATGAGGCCCGATTCCCCTGCACTGCGTGCAGAGCAATTCCGTGTTGCACATCACACATGAAAGGAGCCTTGATTTCCTTGATGGCACTCCAGAGAAAACCCAAGAACACTGTTTCAAGGCTGGAGGGATCCTGAGGTCCCTGTAGCAGCACGAAAGAGCTCCGTGGACCATGAATCAACTCGAGATGAGAGGTTAGTCCCTGGCTTCGACTCCAGAGGAATACCACCTTACCACAAGCACCTCAAGAGGAGGCTTCTCTCAGCTCTAGGTATGTGAGAGGGACCCTGAGTTTGCGGCCTCAAGTGGAATGGAGACCGCGATGCCCTGACTCAAAATAAGGCCGGATATCCCTGCAGTGACTTGAATGCAGGCTCGTCTTGCATCTCCCAAGACGAAAGGATGTCTGAATCCCCTGTGGAGACCACAGAGAAAGACCTAGTTCCCCACCTCATCGCGACCGGAGGCCTCACATCCTTTGAAAACTCCAGAGGTACGCGGAGATCAGTGCCTCCAAAGGAGACGATGCCTGACTCCTCGTGAAACTTGATAGGAGTCCCAGGATTCCTGTGGCACGTGGAAAGGGACCCTCGGTCTCTCGCCTCAGCAGGAGAGGCATCCCAATTGCCCTGCCAAGCCTCGAGGAGAATCCCGAGTTGTCCCTCGCAAATAGGCAGGAGTCCTGACGTCGCTGAACAAACACGTGGGTGGAAGGGCCATCCCCGTCGTAACTCGAGAATATACCCCAGGTTCCCGCCGCAACTCGAGAAAAACCATGAGACTTCCCCCTCGCCGCGAGATGAGGCCCGATTCCCCTGCACTGCGTGCAGAGCAATTCCGTGGTGCACATCACACATGAAAGGAGCCTTGATTTCCTTGATGGCACTCCAGAGAAACCCCAAGAACACTGTTTCAAGGCTAGAGGGATCCTGAGGTCACTGTAGCAACACGAAAGAGCTCCGTGGACCAAAAATCAACTCGAGATGAGAGGTTAGTCCCTGGCTTCGACTCCAGAGGAATACCACCTTACCACAAGCACCTCAAGAGGAGGCTTCTCTCAGCTCTAGCTATGTGACAGGGACCCTGAGTTTGCGGCCTCAAGTGGAATGGACACCGCGATGCCCTGACGCGAAATAAGGCCGGATATCCCTGCAGTGACTTGAATGCAGGCTCGTCTTGCATCTCCCAAGACGAAAGGATGTCTGAATCCCCTGTAGAAGCCACAGAGAATGACCTAGTTCCCCACCTCATCGCAACCGGAGGCCGCACATCCTTTGAAAACTCCAGAGGTACGCGGAGATCAGTGCCTCCAAAGGAGACGATGCCTGACTCCTCGTGAAACTTGATAGGAGTCCCAGGATTCCTGTGGCACGTGGAAAGGGACCCTTGGTCTCCCGCCTCAGCTGGAGAGGCGTCCCAATTGCCCTGCCAAGCCTCGAGGAGAATCCCGAGTTGTCCCTCGCAACTAGGCAGGAGTCCTGACGTCGCTGAACAAACACGAGGGTGGAAGGGCCATCCCCGTCGTAACTCGAGATTATACCCCAGGTTCCCGCCGCAACTCGAGAAAAACCATGAGACTTCCCCCTCGCCGCGAGATGAGGCCCGATTCCCCTGCACTGCGTGCAGAGCAATTCCGTCTTGCACATCACACATGAAAGGAGCATTGATTTCCTTGATGGCACTCCAGAGAAACCCCAAGAACACTGTTTCAAGGCTAGAGGGATCCTGAGGTCACTCTAGCAACACGAAAGAGCTCCGTGGACCACAAATCAACTCGAGATGAGAGGTTAGTCCCTGGCTTCGACTCCAGAGGAATACCACCTTACCACAAGCACCTCAAGAGGAGGCTTCTCTCAGCTCAAGCTATGTGAGAGGGACCCTTAGTATGCGGCCTCAAGTGGAATGGAGACCGCGATGCCCTGACGCGAAATAAGGCCGGATATCCCTGCAGTGACTTGAATGCAGGCTCGTCTTACATCTCCCAAGACGAAAGGATGTCTGAATACCCTGTGGAGACCACAGAGAATGACCTAGTTCACCACCTCATCGCGACCGGAGGCCTCACATCCTTTGAAAACTCCAGAGGTACGGGGAGATTAGTGCCTCCAAAGGAGACGATGCCTGACTCCTCGTGAAACTTGATAGGAGTCACAGGATTCCTGTGGCATGTGGAAAGGGACCCTGGGTCTCCCGCCTCAGCTGGAGAGGCGTCCCAATTGCCCTGCCAAGCCTCGAGGAGAATCCCGAGTTGTCCCTCGCAACTAGGCAGGAGTCCTGACATGGCTGAACAAACACGTGGGTGGAAGGGCCATCCCCGTCGTAACTCGAGAATATACCCCAGGTTCCCGCCGCAACTCGAGAAAAACCATGAGACTTCCCCCTCCCCGCGAGATGAGGCACGATTCCCCTGCACTGCGTGCAGAGCAATTTCGTGTTGCACATCACACATGAAAGTAGCCTTGATTTCCTTGATAGCACTCCAGAGAAACCCCAAGAACACTGTTTCAAGGCTAGAGGGATCCTGAGGTCACTGGAGCAACACGAAAGAGCTCCGTGGACCAACAATCAACTCGAGATGAGAGGTTAGTCCCTGGCTTCGACTCCAGAGGCATACCACCTTACCACAAGCACCTCAAGAGGAGGCTTCTCTCAGCTCTAGGTATGTGAGAGGGACCCTGAGGTTGCGGCCTCAAGTGGAATGGAGACCGCGATGCCCTGACTCGAAATAAGGCCGGATATCCCTGCAGTGACTTGAATGCAGGCTCGTCTTGAATCTCCCAAGACGAAAGGATGTCTGAATCCCCTGTGGAGACCACAGAGAATGACCTAGTTCCCCACCTCATCGCGACCGGAGGCCTCACATCCTTTGAAAACTCCAGAGGTATGCGGAGATCAGTGCCTCCAAAGGAGACGATGCCTGACTCCTCGTGAAACTTGATAGGAGTCCCAGGATTCCTGTGGCACGTGGAAAGGGACACTTGGTCTCCCGCCTCAGCTGGAGAGGCGTCCCAATTGCCCTGCCAAGCCTCGAGGAGAATCCCGAGTTGTCCCTCGCAACTAGGCAGGAGTCCTTACGTTGCTGAACAAACACGTGGGTGGAAGGGCCATCCCCGTCGTAACTCGAGAATATAACCCAGGTTCCCGCCGCAACTCGAGAAAAACCATGAGACTTCCCCCTCGCCGCGAGATGAGGCCCGATTCCCCTGCACTGCGTGCAGAGCAATTCCGTCTTGCACATCACACATGAAAGGAGCCTTGATTTCCTTGATGGCACTCCAGAGAAACCCCAAGAACACTGTTTCAAGGCTGGAGGGATCCTGAGGTCCCTGTAGCAGCACGAAAGAGCTCCGTGGACCATGAATCAACTCGAGATGAGAGGTTAGTCCCTGGCTTCGACTCCAGAGGAATACCACCTTACCACAAGCACCTCAAGAGGAGGCTTCTCTCAGCTCTAGGTATGTGAGAGGGACCCTGAGGTTGCGGCCTCAAGTGGAATGGACACCGCGATGCCCTGACTCGAAATAAGGCCGGATATCCCTGCAGTGACTTGAATGCAGGCTCGTCTTGCATCTCCCAAGACGAAAGGATGTCTGAATCCCCTGTGGAGACCACAGAGAAAGACCTAGTTCCCCACCTCATCGCGACCGGAGGCCTCACATCCTTTGAAAACTCCAGAGGTAGGCGGAGATCAGTGCCTCCAAAGGAGACGATGCCTGACTCCTCGTGAAACTTGATAGGAGTCCCAGGATTCCTGTGGCACGTGGAAAGGGACCCTTGGTCTCCCGCCTCAGCTGGAGAGGCGTCCCAATTGCCCTGCCAAGCCTCGAGGAGAATCCCGAGTTGTCCCTCGCAACTAGGCAGCAGTCCTGCCGTCGCTGAACTAACACGTCTGTGGAAGGGCCATCCCCGTCGTAACTCGAGATTATACGGCAGGTTCGCGCCGCAACTCGAGAAAAACCATGAGACTTCCCCCTCGCCGGGAGATGAGGCCCGATTCCCCTGCACTGCGTGCAGAGCAATTCCGTGTTGCACATCACACATGAAAGGAGCCTTGATTTCCTTGATGGCACTCCAGAGAAACCCCAAGAACACTGTTTCAAGGTTGAGGGATCCTGAGGTCACTGTAGCAACACGAAAGAGCTCCATGGACCAAAAATCAACTCGAGATGAGAGGTTAGTCCCTGGCTTCGACTCCAGAGGAATACCACCTTACCACAAGCACCTCAAGAGGAGGCTTCTCTCAGTTCTATGTATGTGAGAGGGACCCTGAGTTTGCGGCCTCAAGTGGAATGGAGACCGCGATGCCCTGACTCGAAATAAGGCCGGATATCCCTGCAGTGACTTGAATGCAGGCTCGTCTTGCATCTCCCAAGACGAAAGGATGTCTGAATCCCCTGTGGAGACCACAGAGAAAGACCTAGTTCCCCACCTCATCGCGACCGGAGGCCTCACATCCTTTGAAAACTCCAGAGGTACGCGGAGATCAGTGCCTCCAAAGGAGACGATGCCTGACTCCTCGTGAAACTTGATAGGAGTCCCAGGATTGCTGTGGCACGTGGAAAGGGACCCTTGGTCTCCCGCCTCAGCTGGAGAGGCGTCCCAATTGCCCTGCCAAGCCTCGAGGAGAATCCCGAGTTGTCCCTCGCAACTAGGCAGGAGTATTGACGTCGCTGAACAAACACGTGTGTGGAAGGGCCATCCCCGTCGTAACTCGAGAATATACCCCAGGTTCCCGCCGCAACTCGAGAAAAACCATGAGACTTCCCCCTCGCCGCGAGATGAGGCCCGATTCCCCTGCACTGCGTGCAGAGCAATTCCGTGTTGCACATCACACATGAAAGGAGCCTTGATTTCCTTGATGGCACTCCAGAGAAAACCCAAGAACAGTGTTTCAAGGCTGGAGGGATCCTGAGGTCCCTGTAGCAGCACGAAAGAGCTCCGTGGACCATGAATCAACTCGAGATGAGAGGTTAGTCCCTGGCTTCGACTCCAGAGGAATACCACCTTACCACAAGCACCTCAAGAGGAGGCTTCTCTCAGCTCTAGGTATGTGAGAGGGACCCTGAGTTTGCGGCCTCAAGTGGAATGGAGACCGCGATTCCCTGACGCGAAATAAGGCCGGATATCCCTGCAGTGACTTGAATGCAGGCTCGTCTTGCATCTCCCAAGACGAAAGGATGTCTGAATCCCCTGTGTAGACCACAGAGAAAGACCTAGTTCCCCACCTCATCGCGACCGGAGGCCTCACATCCTTTGAAAACTCCAGAGGTACGCGGAGATCAGTGCCTCCAAAGGAGACGATGCCTGACTCCTCGTGAAACTTGATAGGAGTCCCAGGATTCCTGTGGCACGTGGAAAGGGACCCTCGGTCTCCCGCCTCAGTGGAGAGGCGTCCCAATTGCCCTGCCAAGCCTCGAGGAGAATCCCGAGTTGTCCCTCGCAAATAGGCAGGAGTCCTGACGTCGCTGAACAAACACGTGGGTGGAAGGGCCATCCCCGTCGTAACTCGAGAATATACCCCAGGTTCCCGCCGCAACTCGAGAAAAACCATGAGACTTCCCCCTCGCCGCGAGATGAGGCCTGATTCCCCTGCACTGCGTGCAGAGCAATTCCGTGTTGCACATCACACATGAAAGGAGCCTTGATTTCCTTGATGGCACTCCAGAGAAACCCCAAGAACACTGTTTCAAGGCTAGAGGGATCCTGAGGTCACTGTAGCAACACGAAAGAGCTCCGTGGACCAAAAATCAACTCGAGATGAGAGGTTAGTCCCTGGCTTCGACTCCAGAGGAATACCACCTTACCACAAGCACCTCAAGAGGAGGCTTCTCTCAGCTCTAGCTATGTGACAGGGACCCTGAGTTTGCGGCCTCAAGTGGAATGGAGACCGCGATGCCCTGACTCGAAATAAGGCCGGATATCCCTGCAGTGACTTGAATGCAGGCTCGTCTTGCATCTCCCAAGACGAAAGGATGTCTGAATCCCCTGTGGATAACACAGAGAATGACCTAGTTCCCCACCTCATCGCGACCGGAGGCCTCACATCCTTTGAAAACTCCAGAGGTACGCGGAGATCAGTGCCTCCAAAGGAGACGATGCCTGACTCCTCGTGAAACTTGATAGGAGTCCCAGGATTGCTGTGGCACGTGGAAAGGGACCCTTGGTCTCCCGCCTCAGCTGGAGAGGCGTCCCAATTGCCCTGCCAAGCCTCGAGGAGAATCCCGAGTTGTCCCTCGCAACTAGGCAGGAGTCCTGACGTCGCTGAACAAACACGAGGGTGGAAGGGCCATCCCCGTCGTAACTCGAGAATATACCCCAGGTTCCCGCCGCAACTCGAGAAAAACCATGAGACTTCCCCCTCGCCGCGAGATGAGGCCCGATTCCCCTGCACTGCGTGCAGAGCAATTCCGTCTTGCACATCACACATGAAAGGAGCCTTGATTTCCTTGATGGCACTCCAGAGAAACCCCAAGAACACTGTTTCAAGGCTGGAGGGATCCTGAGGTCCCTGTCGCAGCACGAAAGAGCTCCGTGGACCATGAATCAACTCGAGATGAGAGGTTAGTCCCTGGCTTCGACTCCAGAGAAATACCACCTTACCACAAGCACCTCAAGAGGAGTCTTCTCTCAGCTGTATGTATGTGAGAGGGACCCTGAGTTTGCGGCCTCAAGTGGAATGGACACCGCGATGCCCTGACTCGAAATAAGGCCGGATATCCCTGCAGTGACTTGAATGCAGGCTCGTCTTGCATCTCCCAAGACGAAAGGATGTCTGAATCCCCTGTGGAGACCACAGAGAAAGACCTAGTTCCCCACCTCATCGCGACCGGAGGCCTCACATCCTTTGAAAACTCCAGAGGTAGGCGGAGATCAGTGCCTCCAAAGGAGACGATGCCTGACTCCTCGTGAAACTTGATAGGAGTCCCAGGATTCCTGTGGCACGTGGAAAGGGAACCTTGGTCTCCCGCCTCAGCTGGAGAGGCGTCCCAATTGCCCTGCCAAGCCTCGAGGAGAATCCCGAGTTGTCCCTCGCAACTAGGCAGGAGTCCTGCCGTCGCTGAACTAACACGTGGGTGGAAGGGCCATCCCCGTCGTAACTCGAGATTATACGGCAGGTTCGCGCCGCAACTCGAGAAAAACCATGAGACTTCCCCCTCGCCGGGAGATGAGGCCCGATTCCCCTGCACTGCGTGCAGAGCAATTCCGTGTTGCACATCACACATGAAAGGAGCCTTGATTTCCTTGATGGCACTCCAGAGAAACCCCAAGAACACTGTTTCAAGGTTGAGAGATCCTGAGGTCACTGTAGCAACACGAAAGAGCTCCATGGACCAAAAATCAACTCGAGATGAGAGGTTAGTCCCTGGCTTCGACTCCAGAGGAATACCACCTTACCACAAGCACCTCAAGAGGAGGCTTCTCTCAGTTCTATGTATGTGAGAGGGACCCTGAGTTTGCGGCCTCAAGTGGAATGGAGACCGCGATGCCCTGACTCGAAATAAGGCCGGATATCCCTGCAGTGACTTGAATGCAGGCTCGTCTTGCATCTCCCAAGACGAAAGGATGTCTGAATCCCCTGTGGAGACCACAGAGAAAGACCTAGTTCCCCACCTCATCGCGACCGGAGGCCTCACATCCTTTGAAAACTCCAGAGGTAGGCGGAGATCAGTGCCTCCAAAGGAGACGATGCCTGACTCCTCGTGAAACTTGATAGGAGTTCCAGGATTGCTGTGGCACGTGGAAAGGGACCCTTGGTCTCCCGCCTCAGCTGGAGAGGCGTCCCAATTGCCCTGCCAAGCCTCGAGGAGAATCCCGAGTTGTCCCTCGCAACTAGGCAGGAGTATTGACGTCGCTGAACAAACACGTGTGTGGAAGGGCCATCCCCGTCGTAACTCGAGAATATACCCCAGGTTCCCGCCGCAACTCGAGAAAAACCATGAGACTTCCCCCTCGCCGCGAGATGAGGCCCGATTCCCCTGCACTGCGTGCACAGCAATTCCGTGTTGCACATCACACATGAAAGGAGCCTTGATTTCCTTGATGGCACTCCAGAGAAAACCCAAGAACACTGTTTCAAGGCTGGAGGGATCCTGAGGTCCCTGTAGCAGCACGAAAGAGCTCCGTGGACCATGAATCAACTCGAGATGAGAGGTTAGTCCCTGGCTTCGACTCCAGAGGAATACCACCTTACCACAAGCACCTCAAGAGGAGGCTTCTCTCAGCTCTAGGTATGTGAGAGGGACCCTGAGTTTGCGGCCTCAAGTGGAATGGAGACCGCGATGCCCTGACTCAAAATAAGGCCGGATATCCCTGCAGTGACTTGAATGCAGGCTCGTCTTGCATCTCCCAAGACGAAAGGATGTCTGAATCCCCTGTGGAGACCACAGAGAAAGACCTAGTTCCCCACCTCATCGCGACCGGAGGCCTCACATCCTTTGAAAACTCCAGAGGTACGCGGAGATCAGTGCCTCCAAAGGAGACGATGCCTGACTCCTCGTGAAACTTGATAGGAGTCCCAGGATTCCTGTGGCACGTGGAAAGGGACCCTCGGTCTCCCGCCTCAGTGGAGAGGCGTCCCAATTGCCCTGCCAAGCCTCGAGGAGAATCCCGAGTTGTCCCTCGCAAATAGGCAGGAGTCCTGACGTCGCTGAACAAACACGTGGGTGGAAGGGCCATCCCCGTCGTAACTCGAGAATATACCCCAGGTTCCCGCCGCAACTCGAGAAAAACCATGAGACTTCCCCCTCGCCGCGAGATGAGGCCCGATTCCCCTGCACTGCGTGCAGAGCAATTCCGTGTTGCACATCACACATGAAAGGAGCCTTGATTTCCTTGATGGCACTCCAGAGAAACCCCAAGAACACTGTTTCAAGGCTAGAGGGATCCTGAGGTCACTGTAGCAACACGAAAGAGCTCCGTGGACCAAAAATCAACTCGAGATGAGAGGTTAGTCCCTGGCTTCGACTCCAGAGGAATACCACCTTACCACAAGCACCTCAAGAGGAGGCTTCTCTCAGCTCTAGCTATGTGACAGGGACCCTGAGTTTGCGGCCTCAAGTGGAATGGGCACCGCGATTCCCTGACGCGAAATAAGGCCGGATATCCCTGCAGTGACTTGAATGCAGGCTCGTCTTGCATCTCCCAAGACGAAAGGATGTCTGAATCCCCTGTGGAGACCACAGAGAATGACCTAGTTCCCCACCTCATCGCGACCGGAGGCCTCACATCCTTTGAAAACTCCAGAGGTACGCGGAGATCAGTGCCTCCAAAGGAGACGATGCCTGACTCCTCGTGAAACTTGATAGGAGTCCCAGGATTGCTGTGGCACGTGGAAAGGGACCCTTGGTCTCCCGCCTCAGCTGGAGAGGCGTCCCAATTGCCCTGCCAAGCCTCGAGGAGAATCCCGAGTTGTCCCTCGCAACTAGGCAGGAGTCCTGACGTCGCTGAACAAACACGAGGGTGGAAGGGCCATCCCCGTCGTAACTCGAGAATATACCCCAGGTTCCCGCCGCAACTCGAGAAAAACCATGAGACTTCACCCTCGCCGCGAGATGAGGCCCGATTCCCCTGCACTGCGTGCAGAGCAATTCCGTGTTGCACATCACACATGAAAGGAACCTTGATTTCCTTGATGGCACTCCAGAGAAACCCCAAGAACACTGTTCCAAGGCTAGAGGGATCCTGAGGTCACTGTAGCAACACGAAAGAGCTCCGTGGACCAAAAATCAACTCGAGATGAGAGGTTAGTCCCTGGCTTCGACTCCAGACGAATACCACCTTACCACAAGCACCTCAAGAGGAGGCTTCTCTCAGCTCTAGGTATGTGAGAGGGACCCTGAGTTTGCGGCCTCAAGTGGAATGGAGACCGTGATGCCCTGACTCGAAATAAGGCCGGATATCCCTGCAGTGACTTGAATGCAGGCTCGTCTTGCATCTCCCAAGACGAAAGGATGTCTGAATGCCCTGTGGAGACCACAGAGAAAGACCTAGTTCCCCACCTCATGGCGACCGGAGGCCTCACATCCTTTGAAAACTCCAGAGGTACGCGGAGATCAGTGCCTCCAAAGGAGACGATGCCTGACTCCTCGTGAAACTTGATAGGAGTCCCAGGATTCCTGTGGCACGTGGAAAGGGACCCTGGGTCTCCCGCCTCAGCTGGAGAGGCGTCGCAATTGCCCTGCCAAGCCTCGAGGAGAATCCCGAGTTGTTCCTCGCAACTAGGCAGGAGTCCTGCCGTCGCTGAACAAACACGTGGGTGGAAGGGCCATCCCCGTCGTAACTCGAGAATATACCCCAGGTTCCCGCCGCAACTCGAGTAAAACCATGAGACTTCCCCCTCGCCGCGAGATGAAGCCCGATTTCCCTGCACTGCATGCAGAGCAATTCCGTGTTGCACATCACACATGAAAGGAGCCTTGATTTCCTTGATGGCACTCCAGAGAAACCCCACGAACACTGTTTCAAGGCTAGAGGGAAACTGAGGTCACTGTAGTAACACGAAAGAGCTCCGTGGACCAAGAATCAACTCGAGATGAGAGGTTAGTCCCTGGCTTCGACTCCAGAGGAATACCACCTTACCACAAGCACCTCAAGAGGAGGCTTCTCTCAGCTCTAGGTATGTGAGAGGGACCCTGAGTTTTCGGCCTCAAATGGAATGGACACCGCGATGCCCTGACGCGAAATAAGGCCGGTTATCCCTGCAGTGACTTGAATGCAGGCTCGTCTTGCATCTCCCTTGATGAAAGGATGTCTGAATCCCCTGTGGAGACCACAGAGAAAGACCTAGTTCCACACCTCATCGCGACCGGAAGCCTCACATCCTTTGAAAACTCCAGAGGTACGCGGAGATCAGTGCCTCCAAAGGAGACGATGCCTGACTCCTCGTGAAACTTGATAGGAGTCCCAGGATTCCTGTGGCACGTGGGAAGGGACCCTTGGTCTCCCGCCTCATCTGGAGAGGCGTCCCAATTGCCCTGCCAAGCCTCGAGGAGAATCCCGAGTTGTCCCTCGCAACTAGGCAGGAGTCCTGACGTCGCTGAACAAACACGTGGGTGGAAGGGCCATCCCCGTCGTAACTCGTGAATATACCCCAGGTTCCGCCGCAACTCGAGAAAAACCATGAGACTTCCCAATCACCGCGAGATGAGGCCCGATTCCCCTGCACTGCATGCAGAGTAATACCGTGTTGCACATCACACATGAAAGAAGCCTTATTTTCCTTGATGGCGCTCCAGAGAAACCCCAAGAACACTGTTTCAAGGCTAGAGGGATCCTGAGGTCACTGTAGCCACACGAAAGAGCTCCGTGGACCAAAAATCAACTCGAGATGAGAGGTTAGTCCCTGGCTTCGACTCCAGAGGAATACCACCTTACCACAAGCACCTCAAGAGGAGGCTTCTCTCAGCTTTAGATATGTGAGAGGGACCCTGAGTTTGCGGCCCCAAGTGGAATGGAGACCGCGATGCCCTGACTCGAAATAAGGCCGGATATCCCTGCAGTGACTTGAATGCAGGCTCGCCTTGCATCTCCCAAGACGAAAGGATGTCTGAATCCCCTGTGGAGACCACAGAGAATGACCTAGTTCCGCACCTCATCGCGACCGGAGGCCTCACATCCTTTGAAAACTCCAGAGGTACGCGGAGATCAGTGCCTCCAAAGGAGACGATGCCTGACTCCTCGTGAAACTTGATAGGAGTCCCAGGATTGCTGTGGCACGTGGAAAGGGACCCTTGGTCTCCCGCCTCAGCTGGAGAGGCGTCCCAATTGCCCTGCCAAGCCTCGAGGAGAATCCCGAGTTGTCCCTCGCAACTAGGCAGGAGTCCTGACGTCGCTGAACAAACACGAGGGTGGAAGGGCCATCCCCGTCGTAACTCGAGAATATACCCCAGGTTCCCGCCGCAACTCGAGAAAAACCATGAGACTTCCCCCTGGCCGCGAGATGAGGCCCGATTCCCCTGCACTGCGTGCAGAGCAATTCCGTCTTGCACATCACACATGAAAGGAGCCTTGATTTCCTTGATGGCACTCCAGAGAAACCCCAAGAACACTGTTTCAAGGCTGGAGGGATCCTGAGGTCCCTGTCGCAGCACGAAAGAGCTCCGTGGACCATGAATCAACACGAGATGAGAGGTTAGTCCCTGGCTTCGACTCCAGAGAAATACCACCTTACCACAAGCACCTCAAGAGGAGTCTTCTCTCAGCTGTATGTATGTGAGAGGGACCCTGAGTTTGCGGCCTCAAGTGGAATGGACACCGCGATGCCCTGACTCGAAATAAGGCCGGATATCCCTGCAGTGACTTGAATGCAGGCTCGTCTTGCATCTCCCAAGAGGAAAGGATGTCTGAATCCCCTGTGGAGACCACAGAGAAAGACCTAGTTCCCCACCTCATCGCGACCGGAGGCCTCACATCCTTTGAAAACTCCAGAGGTAGGCGGAGATCAGTGCCTCCAAAGGAGACGATGCCTGACTCCTCGTGAAACTTGATAGGAGTCCCAGGATTCCTGTGGCACGTGGAAAGGGAACCTTGGTCTCCCGCCTCAGCTGGAGAGGCGTCCCAATTGCCCTGCCAAGCCTCGAGGAGAATCCCGAGTTGTCCCTCGCAACTAGGCAGGAGTCCTGCCGTCGCTGAACTAACACGTGTGTGGAAGGGCCATCCCCGTCGTAACTCGAGATTATACGGCAGGTTCGCGCCGCAACTCGAGAAAAACCATGAGACTTCCCCCTCGCCGGGAGATGAGGCCCGATTCCCCTGCACTGCGTGCAGAGCAATTCCGTGTTGCACATCACACATGAAAGGAGCCTTGATTTCCTTGATGGCACTCCAGAGAAACCCCAAGAACACTGTTTCAAGGTTGAGGGATCCTGAGGTCACTGTAGCAACACGAAAGAGCTCCATGGACCAAAAATCAACTCGAGATGAGAGGTTAGTCCCTGGCTTCGACTCCAGAGGAATACCACCTTACCACAAGCACCTCAAGAGGAGGCTTCTCTCAGTTCTATGTATGTGAGAGGGACCCTGAGTTTGCGGCCTCAAGTGGAATGGAGACCGCGATGCCCTGACTCGAAATAAGGCCGGATATCCCTGCAGTGACTTGAATGCAGGCTCGTCTTGCATCTCCCAAGACGAAAGGATGTCTGAATCCCCTGTGGAGACCACAGAGAAAGACCTAGTTCCCCACCTCATCACGACCGGAGGCCTCACATCCTTTGAAAACTCCAGAGGTACGCGGAGATCAGTGCCTCCAAAGGAGACGATGCCTGACTCCTCGTGAAACTTGATAGGAGTTCCAGGATTGCTGTGGCACGTGGAAAGGGACCCTTGGTCTCCCGCCTCAGCTGGAGAGGCGTCCCAATTGCCCTGCCAAGCCTCGAGGAGAATCCCGAGTTGTCCCTCGCAACTAGGCAGGAGTATTGACGTCGCTGAACAAACACGTGTGTGGAAGGGCCATCCCCTTCGTAACTCGAGAATATACCCCAGGTTCCCGCCGCAACTCGAGAAAAACCATGAGACTTCCCCCTCGCCGCGAGATGAGGCCCGATTCCCCTGCACTGCGTGCACAGCAATTCCGTGTTGCACATCACACATGAAAGGAGCCTTGATTTCCTTGATGGCACTCCAGAGAAAACCCAAGAACACTGTTTCAAGGCTGGAGGGATCCTGAGGTCCCTGTAGCAGCACGAAAGAGCTCCGTGGACCATGAATCAACTCGAGATGAGAGGTTAGTCCCTGGCTTCGACTCCAGAGGAATACCACCTTACCACAAGCACCTCAAGAGGAGGCTTCTCTCAGCTCTAGGTATGTGAGAGGGACCCTGAGTTTGCGGCCTCAAGTGGAATGGAGACCGCGATGCCCTGACTCAAAATAAGGCCGGATATCCCTGCAGTGACTTGAATGCAGGCTCGTCTTGCATCTCCCAAGACGAAAGGATGTCTGAATCCCCTGTGGAGACCACAGAGAAAGACCTAGTTCCCCACCTCATCGCGACCGGAGGCCTCACATCCTTTGAAAACTCCAGAGGTACGCGGAGATCAGTGCCGCCAAAGGAGACGATGCCTGACTCCTCGTGAAACTTGATAGGAGTCCCAGGATTCCTGTGGCACGTGGAAAGGGACCCTCGGTCTCCCGCCTCAGTGGAGAGGCGTCCCAATTGCCCTGCCAAGCCTCGAGGAGAATCTCGAGTTGTCCCTCGCAAATAGGCAGGAGTCCTGACGTCGCTGAACAAACACGTGGGTGGAAGGGCCATCCCCGTCGTAACTCGAGAATATACCCCAGGTTCCCGCCGCAACTCGAGAAAAACCATGAGACTTCCCCCTCGCCGCGAGATGAGGCCCGATTCCCCTGCACTGCGTGCAGAGCAATTCCGTGTTGCACATCACACATGAAAGGAGCCTTGATTTCCTTGATGGCACTCCAGAGAAACCCCAAGAACACTGTTTCAAGGCTAGAGGGATCCTGAGGTCACTGTAGCAACACGAAAGAGCTCCGTGGACCAAAAATCAACTCGAGATGAGAGGTTAGTCCCTGGCTTCGACTCCAGAGGAATACCACCTGACCACAAGCACCTCAAGAGGAGGCTTCTCTCAGCTCTAGTTATGTGACAGGGACCCTGAGTTTGCGGCCTCAAGTGGAATGGACACCGCGATTCCCTGACGCGAAATAAGGCCGGATATCCCTGCAGTGACTTGAATGCAGGCTCGTCTTGCATCTCCCAAGACGAAAGGATGTCTGAATCCCCTGTGGAGACCACAGAGAATGACCTAGTTCCCCACCTCATCGCGACCGGAGGCCTCACATCCTTTGAAAACTCCAGAGGTACGCGGAGATCAGTGCCTCCAAAGGAGACGATGCCTGACTCCTCGTGAAACTTGATAGGAGTCCCAGGATTGCTGTGGCACGTGGAAAGGGACCCTTGGTCTCCCGCCTCAGCTGGAGAGGCGTCCCAATTGCCCTGCCAAGCCTCGAGGAGAATCCCGAGTTGTCCCTCGCAACTAGGCAGGAGTCCTGACGTCGCTGAACAAACACGAGGGTGGAAGGGCCATCCCCGTCGTAACTCGAGAATATACCCCAGGTTCCCGCCGCAACTCGAGAAAAACCATGAGACTTCCCCCTCGCCGCGAGATGAGGCCCGATTCCCCTGCACTGCGTGCAGAGCAATTCCGTCTTGCACATCACACATGAAAGGAGCCTTGATTTCCTTGATGGCACTCCAGAGAAACCCCAAGAACACTGTTTCAAGGCTGGAGGGATCCTGAGGTCCCTGTCGCAGCACGAAAGAGCTCCGTGGACCATGAATCAACTCGAGATGAGAGGTTAGTCCCTGGCTTCGACTCCAGAGAAATACCACCTTACCACAAGCACCTCAAGAGGAGTCTTTTCTCAGCTGTATGTATGTGAGAGGGACCCTGAGTTTGCGGCCTCAAGTGGAATGGACACCGCGATGCCCTGACTCGAAATAAGGCCGGATATCCCTGCAGTGACTTGAATGCAGGCTCGTCTTGCATCTCCCAAGAGGAAAGGATGTCTGAATCCCCTGTGGAGACCACAGAGAAAGACCTAGTTCCCCACCTCATCGCGACCGGAGGCCTCACATCCTTTGAAAACTCCAGAGGTAGGCGGAGATCAGTGCCTCCAAAGGAGACGATGCCTGACTCCTCGTGAAACTTGATAGGAGTCCCAGGATTCCTGTGGCACGTGGAAAGGGAACCTTGGTCTCCCGCCTCAGCTGGAGAGGCGTCCCAATTGCCCTGCCAAGCCTCGAGGAGAATCCCGAGTTGTCCCTCGCAACTAGGCAGGAGTCCTGCCGTCGCTGAACTAACACGTGTGTGGAAGGGCCATCCCCGTCGTAACTCGAGATTATACGGCAGGTTCGCGCCGCAACTCGAGAAAAACCATGAGACTTCCCCCTCGCCGGGAGATGAGGCCCGATTCCCCTGCACTGCGTGCAGAGCAATTCCGTGTTGCACATCACACATGAAAGGAGCCTTGATTTCCTTGATGGCACTCCAGAGAAACCCCAAGAACACTGTTTCAAGGTTGAGGGATCCTGAGGTCACTGTAGCAACACGAAAGAGCTCCATGGACCAAAAATCAACTCGAGATGAGAGGTTAGTCCCTGGCTTCGACTCCAGAGGAATACCACCTTACCACAAGCACCTCAAGAGGAGGCTTCTCTCAGCTCTAGGTATGTGAGAGGGACCCTGAGTTTGCGGCCTCAAGTGGAATGGAGACCGCGATGCCCTGACTCAAAATAAGGCCGGATATCCCTGCAGTGACTTGAATGCAGGCTCGTCTTGCATCTCCCAAGACGAAAGGATGTCTGAATCCCCTGTGGAGACCACAGAGAAAGACCTAGTTCCCCACCTCATCGCGACCGGAGGCCTCACATCCTTTGAAAACTCCAGAGGTACGCGGAGATCAGTGCCGCCAAAGGAGACGATGCCTGACTCCTCGTGAAACTTGATAGGAGTCCCAGGATTCCTGTGGCACGTGGAAAGGGACCCTCGGTCTCCCGCCTCAGTGGAGAGGCGTCCCAATTGCCCTGCCAAGCCTCGAGGAGAATCTCGAGTTGTCCCTCCCAAATAGGCAGGAGTCCTGACGTCGCTGAACAAACACGTGGGTGGAAGGGCCATCCCCGTCGTAACTCGAGAATATACCCCAGGTTCCCGCCGCAACTCGAGAAAAACCATGAGACTTCCCCCTCGCCGCGAGATGAGGCCCGATTCCCCTGCACTGCGTGCAGAGCAATTCCGTGTTGCACATCACACATGAAAGGAGCCTTGATTTCCTTGATGGCACTCCAGAGAAACCCCAAGAACACTGTTTCAAGGCTAGAGGGATCCTGAGGTCACTGTAGCAACACGAAAGAGCTCCGTGGACCAAAAATCAACTCGAGATGAGAGGTTAGTCCCTGGCTTCGACTCCAGAGGAATACCACCTTACCACAAGCACCTCAAGAGGAGGCTTCTCTCAGCTCTAGTTATGTGACAGGGACCCTGAGTTTGCGGCCTCAAGTGGAATGGACACCGCGATTCCCTGACGCGAAATAAGGCCGGATATCCCTGCAGTGACTTGAATGCAGGCTCGTCTTGCATCTCCCAAGACGAAAGGATGTCTGAATCCCCTGTGGAGACCACAGAGAATGACCTAGTTCCCCACCTCATCGCGACCGGAGGCCTCACATCCTTTGAAAACTCCAGAGGTACGCGGAGATCAGTGCCTCCAAAGGAGACGATGCCTGACTCCTCGTGAAACTTGATAGGAGTCCCAGGATTGCTGTGGCACGTGGAAAGGGACCCTTGGTCTCCCGCCTCAGCTGGAGAGGCGTCCCAATTGCCCTGCCAAGCCTCGAGGAGAATCCCGAGTTGTCCCTCGCAACTAGGCAGGAGTCCTGACGTCGCTGAACAAACACGTGTGTGGAAGGGCCATCCCCGTCGTAACTCGAGAATATACCCCAGGTTCCCGCCGCAACTCGAGAAAAACCATGAGACTTCCCCCTCGCCGCGAGATGAGGCCCGATTCCCCTGCACTGCGTGCAGAGCAATTCCGTCTTGCACATCACACATGAAAGGAGCCTTGATTTCCTTGATGGCACTCCAGAGAAACCCCAAGAACACTGTTTCAAGGCTGGAGGGATCCTGAGGTCCCTGTCGCAGCACGAAAGAGCTCCGTGGACCATGAATCAACTCGAGATGAGAGGTTAGTCCCTGGCTTCGACTCCAGAGAAATACCACCTTACCACAAGCACCTCAAGAGGAGTCTTTTCTCAGCTGTATGTATGTGAGAGGGACCCTGAGTTTGCGGCCTCAAGTGGAATGGACACCGCGATGCCCTGACTCGAAATAAGGCCGGATATCCCTGCAGTGACTTGAATGCAGGCTCGTCTTGCATCTCCCAAGAGGAAAGGATGTCTGAATCCCCTGTGGAGACCACAGAGAAAGACCTAGTTCCCCACCTCATCGCGACCGGAGGCCTCACATCCTTTGAAAACTCCAGAGGTAGGCGGAGATCAGTGCCTCCAAAGGAGACGATGCCTGACTCCTCGTGAAACTTGATAGGAGTCCCAGGATTCCTGTGGCACGTGGAAAGGGAACCTTGGTCTCCCGCCTCAGCTGGAGAGGCGTCCCAATTGCCCTGCCAAGCCTCGAGGAGAATCCCGAGTTGTCCCTCGCAACTAGGCAGGAGTCCTGCCGTCACTGAACTAACACGTGTGTGGAAGGGCCATCCCCGTCGTAACTCGAGATTATACGGCAGGTTCGCGCCGCAACTCGAGAAAAACCATGAGACTTCCCCCTCGCCGGGAGATGAGGCCCGATTCCCCTGCACTGCGTGCAGAGCAATTCCGTGTTGCACATCACACATGAAAGGAGCCTTGATTTCCTTGATGGCACTCCAGAGAAACCCCAAGAACACTGTTTCAAGGTTGAGGGATCCTGAGGTCACTGTAGCAACACGAAAGAGCTCCATGGACCAAAAATCAACTCGAGATGAGAGGTTAGTCCCTGGCTTCGACTCCAGAGGAATACCACCTTACCACAAGCACCTCAAGAGGAGGCTTCTCTCAGTTCTATGTATGTGAGAGGGACCCTGAGTTTGCGGCCTCAAGTGGAATGGAGACCGCGATGCCCTGACTCGAAATAAGGCCGGATATCCCTGCAGTGACTTGAATGCAGGCTCGTCTTGCATCTCCCAAGACGAAAGGATGTCTGAATCCCCTGTGGAGACCACAGAGAAAGACCTAGTTCCCCACCTCATCGCGACCGGAGGCCTCACATCCTTTGAAAACTCCAGAGGTACGCGGAGATCAGTGCCTCCAAAGGAGACGATGCCTGACTCCTCGTGAAACTTGATAGGAGTTCCAGGATTGCTGTGGCACGTGGAAAGGGACCCTTGGTCTCCCGCCTCAGCTGGAGAGGCGTCCCAATTGCCCTGCCAAGCCTCGAGGAGAATCCCGAGTTGTCCCTCGCAACTAGGCAGGAGTATTGACGTCGCTGAACAAACACGTGTGTGGAAGGGCCATCCCCTTCGTAACTCGAGAATATACCCCAGGTTCCCGCCGCAACTCGAGAAAAACCATGAGACTTCCCCCTCGCCGCGAGATGAGGCCCGATTCCCCTGCACTGCGTGCACAGCAATTCCGTGTTGCACATCACACATGAAAGGAGCCTTGATTTCCTTGATGGCACTCCAGAGAAAACCCAAGAACACTGTTTCAAGGCTGGAGGGATCCTGAGGTCCCTGTAGCAGCACGAAAGAGCTCCGTGGACCATGAATCAACTCGAGATGAGAGGTTAGTCCCTGGCTTCGACTCCAGAGGAATACCACCTTACCACAAGCACCTCAAGAGGAGGCTTCTCTCAGCTCTAGGTATGTGAGAGGGACCCTGAGTTTGCGGCCTCAAGTGGAATGGAGACCGCGATGCCCTGACTCAAAATAAGGCCGGATATCCCTGCAGTGACTTGAATGCAGGCTCGTCTTGCATCTCCCAAGACGAAAGGATGTCTGAATCCCCTGTGGAGACCACAGAGAAAGACCTAGTTCCCCACCTCATCGCGACCGGAGGCCTCACATCCTTTGAAAACTCCAGAGGTACGCGGAGATCAGTGCCTCCAAAGGAGACGATGACTGACTCCTCGTGAAACTTGATAGGAGTCCCAGGATTCCTGTGGCACGTGGAAAGGGACCCTCGGTCTCCCGCCTCAGTGGAGAGGCGTCCCAATTGCCCTGCCAAGCCTCGAGGAGAATCCCGAGTTGTCCCTCGCAAATAGGCAGGAGTCCTGACGTCGCTGAACAAACACGTGGGTGGAAGGGCCATCCCCGTCGTAACTCGAGAATATACCCCAGGTTCCCGCCGCAACTCGAGAAAAACCATGAGACTTCCCCCTCGCCGCGAGATGAGGCCCGATTCCCCTGCACTGCGTGCAGAGCAATTCCGTGTTGCACATCACACATGAAAGGAGCCTTGATTTCCTTGATGGCACTCCAGAGAAACCCCAAGAACACTGTTTCAAGGCTAGAGGGATCCTGAGGTCACTGTAGCAACACGAAAGAGCTCCGTGGACCAAAAATCAACTTGAGATGAGAGGTTAATCCCTGGCTTCGACTCCAGAGGAATACCACCTTACCACAAGCACCTCAAGAGGAGGCTTCTCTCAGCTCTAGCTATGTGACAGGGACCCTGAGTTTGCGGCCTCAAGTGGAATGGACACCGCGATTCCCTGACGCGAAATAAGGCCGGATATCCCTGCAGTGACTTGAATGCAGGCTCGTCTTGCATCTCCCAAGACGAAAGGATGTCTGAATCCCCTGTGGAGACCACAGAGAATGACCTAGTTCCCCACCTCATCGCGACCGGAGGCCTCACATCCTTTGAAAACTCCAGAGGTATGCGGAGATCAGTGCCTCCAAAGGAGACGATGCCTGACTCCTCGTGAAACTTGATAGGAGTCCCAGGATTGCTGTGGCACGTGGAAAGGGACCCTTGGTCTCCCGCCTCAGCTGGAGAGGCGTCCCAATTGCCCTGCCAAGCCTCGAGGAGAATCCCGAGTTGTCCCTCGCAACTAGGCAGGAGTCCTGACGTCGCTGAACAAACACGAGGGTGGAAGGGCCATCCCCGTCGTAACTCGAGAATATACCCCAGGTTCCCGCCGCAACTCGAGAAAAACCATGAGACTTCCCCCTCGCCGCGAGATGAGGCCCGATTCCCCTGCACTGCGTGCAGAGCAATTCCGTCTTGCACATCACACATGAAAAGAGCCTTGATTTCCTTGATGGCACTCCAGAGAAACCCCAAGAACACTGTTTCAAGGCTGGAGGGATCCTGAGGTCCCTGTCGCAGCACGAAAGAGCTCCGTGGACCATGAATCAACTCGAGATGAGAGGTTAGTCCCTGGCTTCGACTCCAGAGAAATACCACCTTACCACAAGCACCTCAAGAGGAGTCTTCTCTCAGCTGTATGTATGTGAGAGGGACCCTGAGTTTGCGGCCTCAAGTGGAATGGACACCGCGATGCCCTGACTCGAAATAAGGCCGGATATCCCTGCAGTGACTTGAATGCAGGCTCGTCTTGCATCTCCCAAGACGAAAGGATGTCTGAATCCCCTGTGGAGACCACAGAGAAAGACCTAGTTCCCCACCTCATCGCGACCGGAGGCCTCACATCCTTTGAAAACTCCAGAGGTAGGCGGAGATCAGTGCCTCCAAAGGAGACGATGCCTGACTCCTCGTGAAACTTGATAGGAGTCCCAGGATTCCTGTGGCACGTGGAAAGGGACCCTTGGTCTCCCGCCTCAGCTGGAGAGGCGTCCCAATTGCTCTGCCAAGCCTCGAGGAGAATCCCGAGTTGTCCCTCGCAACTAGGCAGGAGTCCTGCCGTCGCTGAACTAACACGTGTGTGGAAGGGCCATGCCCGTCGTAACTCGAGATTATACCGCAGGTTCCCGCCGCAACTCGAGAAAAACCATGAGACTTCCCCCTCGCCGCGAGATGAGGCCCGATTCCCCTGCACTGCGTGCAGATCAATTCCGTATTGCACATCACACATGAAAGGAGCCTTGATTTCCTTGATGGCACTCCAGAGAAACCCCAAGAACACTGTTTCAAGGTTGAGGGATCCTGAGGTCACTGTAGCAACACGAAAGAGCTCCGTGGACCAAAAATCAACTCGAGATGAGAGGTTAGTCCCTGGCTTCGACTCCAGAGGAATACCACCTTACCACAAGCACCTCAAGAGGAGGCTTCTCTCAGTTCTATGTATGTGAGAGGGACCCTGAGTTTGCGGCCTCAAGTGGAATGGAGACCTCGATGCCCTGACTCGAAATAAGGCCGGATATCCCTGCAGTGACTTGAATGCAGGCTCGTCTTGCATCTCCCAAGACGAAAGGATGTCTGAATCCCCTGTGGAGACCACAGAGAAAGACCTAGTTCCCCACCTCATCGCAACCGGAGGCCTCACATCCTTTGAAAACTCCAGAGGTACGCGGAGATCAGTGCCTCCAAAGGAGACGATGCCTGACTCCTCGTGAAACTTGATAGGAGTCACAGGATTCCTGTGGCACGTGGAAAGGGACTCTTGGTCTCTCGCCTCAGCTGGAGAGGGGTCCCAATTTCCCTGCCAAGCCTCGAGGAGCATCCCGAGTTGTCCCTCGCAACTAGGCAGGAGTCCTGACGTCGCTGAACAAACACGTGGTTGGAAGGGCCATCCCCGTCGTAACTCGAGAATATACCCCAGGTTCCCGCCGCAACTCGAGAAAAACCATGAGACTTCCCCCTCGCCGCGAGATGAGGCCCGATTCCCCTGCACTGCGTGCAGAGCAATTCCGTGTTGCACATCACACATGAAAGGAACCTTGATTTCCTTGATGGCACTCCAGAGAAACCCCAAGAACACTGTTCCAAGGCTAGAGGGATCCTGAGGTAACTGTAGCAACACGAAAGAGCTCCGTGGACCAAAAATCAACTCGAGATGAGAGGTTAGTCCCTGGCTTCGACTCCAGAGGAATACCACCTTACCACAAGCACCTCAAGAGGAGGCTTCTCTCAGCTGTATGTATGTGAGAGGGACCCTGAGTTTGCGGCCTCAAGTGGAATGGAGACCGTGATGCCCTTACTCGAAATAAGGCCGGATATCCCTGCAGTGACTTGAATGCAGGCTCGTCTTGCATCTCCCAAGACGAAAGGATGTCTGAATGCCCTGTGGAGACCACAGAGAAAGACCTAGTTCCCCACCTCATGGCGACCGGAGGCCTCACATCCTTTGAAAACTCCAGAGGTACGCGGAGATCAGTGCCTCCAAAGGAGACGATGCCTGACTCCTCGTGAAACTTGATAGGAGTCCCAGGATTCCTGTGGCACGTGGAAAGGGACCCTGGGTCTCCCGCCTCAGCTGGAGAGGCGTCGCAATTGCCCTGCCAAGCCTCGAGGAGAATCCCGAGTTGTTCCTCGCAACTAGGCAGGAGTCCTGCCGTCGCTGAACAAACACGTGGGTGGAAGGGCCATCCCCGTCGTAACTCGAGAATATACCCCAGGTTCCCGCCGCAACTCGAGTAAAACCATGAGACTTCCCCCTCGCCGCGAGATGAAGCCCGATTTCCCTGCACTGCATGCAGAGCAATTCCGTGTTGCACATCACACATGAAAGGAGCCTTGATTTCCTTGATGGCACTCCAGAGAAACCCCAAGAACACTGTTTCAAGGCTAGAGGGAAACTGAGGTCACTGTAGTAACACGAAAGAGCTCCATGGACCAAGAATCAACTCGAGATGAGAGGTTAGTCCCTGGCTTCGACTCCAGAGGAATACCACCTTACCACAAGCACCTCAAGAGGAGGCTTCTCTCAGCTCTAGGTATGTGAGAGGGACCCTGAGTTTGCGGCCTCAAATGGAATGGACACCGCGATGCCCTGACGCGAAATAAGGCCGGTTATCCCTGCAGTGACTTGAATGCAGGCTCGTCTTGCATCTCCCTTGATGAAAGGATGTCTGAATCCCCTGTGGAGACCACAGAGAAAGACCTAGTTCCACACCTCATCGCGACCGGAAGCCTCACATCCTTTGAAAACTCCAGAGGTACGCGGAGATCAGTGCCTCCAAAGGAGACGATGCCTGACTCCTCGTGAAACTTGATAGGAGTCCCAGGATTCCTGTGGCACGTGGGAAGGGACCCTTGGTCTCCCGCCTCATCTGGAGAGGCGTCCCAATTGCCCTGCCAAGCCTCGAGGAGAATCCCGAGTTGTCCCTCGCAACTAGGCAGGAGTCCTGACGTTGCTGAACAAACACGTGGGTGGAAGGGCCATCCCCGTCGTAACTCGTGAATATACCCCAGGTTCCGCCGCAACTCGAGAAAAACCATGAGACTTCCCCCTCACCGCGAGATGAGGCCCGATTCCCCTGCACTGCATGCAGAGTAATACCGTGTTGCACATCACACATGAAAGAAGCCTTATTTTCCTTGATGGCGCTCCAGAGAAACCCCAAGAACACTGTTTCAAGGCTAGAGGGATCCTGAGGTCACTGTAGCCACACGAAAGAGCTCCGTGGACCAAAAATCAACTCGAGATGAGAGGTTAGTCCCTGGCTTCGACTCCAGAGGAATACCACCTTACCACAAGCACCTCAAGAGGAGGCTTCTCTCAGCTTTAGATATGTGAGAGGGACCCTGAGTTTGCGGCCCCAAGTGGAATGGATACCACGATGCCCTGACTCGATATAAGGCCGGATATCCCTGCAGTGACTTGAATGCAGGCTCGTCTTGCATCTCCCAAGACGAAAGGATGTCTGAATCCCCTGTGGAGACCACAGAGAAAGACCTAGTTCCCCACCTCATGTCGACCGGTGGCCTCACATCCTTTGAAAACTCCAGAGGTACGCGGAGATCAGTGCCTCCAAAGGAGACGATGCCTGACTCCTCGTGAAACTTGATAGGAGTCCCAGGATTCCTGTGGCACGGGGAAAGGGACCCTTGGTCTCCCGCCTCAGCTGGAGAGGCGTCACAATTGCCCTGCCAAGCCTCGAGGAGAATCCCGAATTGTCCCTCGCAACTAGGCAGGAGTCTGACGTCGCTGAACAAACACGTGGGCGGAAGGGCCATCCCCGTCGTAACTCGAGAATATACCCCAGGTTCCCGCCGCAACTCGAGAAAAACCATGAGACTTCCCCCACGCCGCGAGAAGAGGCCCGATTCTCCGGCACTGCCTGCAGAGCAATTCCGTGTTGCACATCAAACATGAAAGGAGCCTTGATTTCCTTGATGGCACTCCAGAGAAACCCCAAGAACACTGTTTCAAGGCTGGAGGGATCCTGAGGTCCCTGTCGCAGCACGAAAGAGCTCCGTGGACCATGAATCAACTCGAGATGAGAGGTTAGTCCCTGGCTTCGACTCCAGAGGAATACCACCTTACCACAAGCACCTCAAGACGAGGCTTTTCTCAGCTCTAGCTATGTGAGAGGGACCCTGAGTTTGCGGCCTCAAGTGGAATGGACACCGCGATGCCCTGACTCGAAATAAGGCCGGATATCCCTGCAGTGACTTGAATGCAGGCTCGTCTTGCATCTCCCAAGACGAAAGGATGTCTGAATCCCCTGTGGAGACCACAGAGAAAGACCTAGTTCCCCACCTCATCGCGACCGGAGGCCTCACATCCTTTGAAAACTCCAGAGGTAGGCGGAGATCAGTGCCTCCAAAGGAGACGATGCCTGACTCCTCGTCAAACTTGATAGGAGTCCCAGGATTCCTGTGGCACGTGGAAAGGGACCCTTGGTCTCCCGCCTCAGCTGGAGAGGCGTCCCAATTGCCCTGCCAAGCCTCGAGGAGAATCCCGAGTTGTCCCTCGCAACTAGGCAGGAGTCATGCCGTCGCTGAACTAACACGTCTGTGGAAGGGCCATCCCCGTCGTAACTCGAGATTATACCCCAGGTTCCCGCCGCAACTCGAGAAAAACCATGAGACTTCCCCCTCGCCGCGAGATGAGGCCCGATTCCCCTGCACTGCGTGCAGAGCAATTCCGTGTTGCACATCACACATGAAAGGAACCTTGATTTCCTTGATGGCACTCCAGAGAAACCCCAAGAACACTGTTTCAAGGTTGAGGGATCCTGAGGTCCCTGTAGCAGCACGAAAGAGCTCCGTGGACCATGAATCAACTCGAGATGAGAGGTTAGTCCCTGGCTTCGACTCCAGAGGAATACCACCTTACCACAAGCACCTCAAGAGGAGGCTTCTCTCAGTTCTATGTATGTGAGAGGGACCCTGAGTTTGCGGCCTCAAGTGGAATGGAGACCGCGATGCCCTGACTCGAAATAAGGCCGGATATCCCTGCAGTGACTTGAATGCAGGCTCGTCTTGCATCTCCCAAGACGAAAGGATGTCTGAATCCCCTGTGGAGACCACAGAGAAAAACCTAGTTCCCCACCTCATCGCGACCGGAGGCCTCACATCCTTTGAAAACTCCAGAGGTGGGCGGAGATCAGTTCCTCCAAAGGAGACGATGCCTGACTCCTCGTGAAACTTGATAGGAGTCCCAGGATTCCTGTGGCACGTGGAAAGGGACCCTTGGTCTCCCACCTCAGCTGGAGAGGCGTCCCAATTGCCCTGCCAAGCCTCGAGGAGAATCCCGAGTTGTCCCTCGCAACTAGGCCGGAGTCCTGGTGTCGCTAAACAAACACGTGGGTGGAAGGGCCATCCCCGTCGTAACTCGAGAATATAACCCAGGTTCCCGCCGCAACTCGAGAAAAATCATGAGACTTCCCCCTCGCCGCGAGATGAGGCCCGATTCCCCTGCACTGCATGCAGAGCAATTCCGTGTTGCACATCACACATGAAAGGAGCCTTGATTTCCTTGATGGCACTCCAGAGAAACCCCCAGAACACTGTTTCAAGGTTGAGGGATCCTGAGGTCACTGTAGCAACACGAAAGAGCTCCGTGGACCAAAAATCAACTCGAGATGAGAGGTTAGTCCCTGGCTTCGACTCCAGAGGAATACCACCTTACCACAAGCACCTCAAGAGGAGGCTTCTCTCAGCTCTAGCTATGTGAGAGGGACCCTGAGTTTGCGGACTCAAGTGGAATGGACACCGCGATGCCCTGACTCAAAATAAGGCCGGATATCCCTGCAGGGACTTGAATGCAGGCTCGTCTTGCATCTCCCAAGACGAAAGGATGTCTGAATCCCCTGTGGAGACCACAGAGAATGACCTAGTTCCCCACCTCATCGCGACCGGGGGCCTCATATCCTTTGAAAACTCCAGAGGTACGCGGAGATCAGTGCCTCCAAAGGAGACGATGCCTGACTCCTTGTGAAACTTGATAGGAGTCCCAGGATTCCTGTGGCACGTGGAAAGGGACACTTGGTCTCCCGCCTCAGCTGGAGAGGCGTCGCAATTGCCCTGCCAAGCCTCGAGGAGAATCCCGAGTTGTCCCTCCCAACTAGGCAGGAGTCCTGACGTCGCTGAACAAACACGTGGGTGGAAGGGCCATCCCCGTCGTAACTCGAGAATATACCCCAGGTTCCCGCCTCAACTCGAGAAAAACCATGAGACTTCTCCCTCGCCGCGAGATGAGGCCCGATTCCCCTGCACTGCGTGCAGAGCAATTCCGTGTTGCACATCACACATGAAAGGAGCCTTGATTTCCTTGATGGCACTCCAGAGAAACCCCAAGAATACTGTTTCAAGGTTGAGGGATCCTGAGGTCCCTGTAGCAGCACGAAAGAGCTCCGTGGACCATGAATCAACTCGAGATGAGAGGTTAGTCCCTGGCTTCGACTCCAGAGGAATACCACCTTACCACAAGCACCTCAAGAGGAGGCTTCTCTCAGCTCTAGGTATGTGAGAGGGACCCTGAGTTTGCGGCCACAAATGGAATGGAGAACGCGATGCCCTGACGCGAAATAAGGCCGGATATCCCTGCAGTGACTTGAATGCAGGCTCGTCTTGCATCTCCCAAGACGAAAGGATGTCTGAATCCCCTGTGGAGACCACAGAGAAAGACCTAGTTCCCCACCTCATCGCGACCGGAGGCCTCACATCCTTTGAAAACTCCAAAGGTACGCGGAGATCAGCGCCTCCAAAGGAGACGATGCCTGACTCCTTGTGAAACTTGATAGGAGTCCCAGGATTCCTGTGGCACGTGGAAAGGGACACTTGGTCTCCCGCCTCAGCTGGAGAGGCGTCCCAATTGCCCTGCCAAGCCTGGAGGAGAATCCCGAGTTGTCCCTCGCAACTAGGCAGGAGTCCTGAAGTCGCTGAACAAACACGTGTGTGGAAGGCCCATCCCCGTCGTAACTCGAGAATATACCCCAGGTTCCCGCCGCAACTCGAGAAAAACCATGAGACTTCCCCCTCGCCGTGAGATGAGGCCCGATTCCCCTGCACTGCGTGCAGAGCAATTCCGTGTTGCACATCACACATGAAAGGAGCCTTGATTTCCTTGATGGCACTCCAGAGAAACCCCAAGAACACTGTTTCAAGGCTAGAGGGATCCTGAGGTCACTGTAGCAACACGAAAGAGCTCCGTGGACCAAAAATCAACTCGAGATGAGAGGTTAGTCCCTGGCTTCAACTCCAGAGGAATACCACCTTACCACAAGCACCTCAAGAGGAGGCTTCTCTCAGCTCTAGCTATGTGAGAGGGACCCTGAGTTTGCGGCCTCAACTGGAATGGACACCGCGATGCCCTGACTCGAAATAAGGCCGGATATCGATGCAGTGACTTGAATGCAGGCTCGTCTTCCATCTCCCAAGACGAAAGGATGTCTGAATCCCCTGTGGAGACCGCAGAGAAAGACCTAGTTCCCCACCTCATCGCGACCGGAGGCCTCACATCCTTTGAAAATTCCAGAGGTACGCGGAGATCAGTGCCTCCAAAGGAGACGATGCCTGACTCCTCGTGAAACTTGATAGGAGTCCCAGGATTCCTGTGGCACGTGGAAAGGGACCCTTGGTCTACCGCCTCAGCAGGAGAGGCGTCCCAATTGCCCTGCCAAGCCTTGAGAATCCCGAGTTGTCCCTCGCAACTAGGCAGGAGTCTGACTTCACTGAACAAACATGTGGGTGGAAGGGCCATCCCCGTCGTAACTCGAGAATATACCCCAGGTTCCAATCGCAACTCGAGAAAAACCATTAGACTTCCCCCTCGCCGCAAAATGAGGCCCGATACCCTGCACTGCGTGCAGAGCAATTCCGTGTTGCACATCACACATGAAAGAAGCCTTGATTTCCTTGGTGGCACTCCAGAGAAACCCCAAGAACACTGTTTCAAGGCTAGAGGGATCCTGAGGTCACTGTAGCAACACGAAAGAGCTCAGTGGACGAAAAATCAACTCGAGATGAGAGGTTAGTCCCTGGCTTCGACTCCAGAGGAATACCACCTTACCACAAGCACCTCAAGAGGAGGCTTCTCTCAGCTCTAGGTATGTGAGAGGGACCCTGAGTTTGCGGCCTCAAGTGGAATGGACACCGCGATGCCCTGACTCGAAATAAGGCCGGATATCCCTGCAGTGACTTGAACGCAGGCTCGTCTTGCATCTCCCAAGACGAAAGGATGTCTGAATCCCCTGTGGAGACCACAGAGAAAGACCTAGTTCCCCACCTCATCGCGACCGGAGGCCTCACATCCTTTGAAAACTCCAGAGGTACGCGGAGATCAGTGCCTCCAAAGGAGACGATGCCTGACTCCTCGTGAAACTTGATAGGAGTCCCAGGATCCCTGTGGCACGTGGAAAGGGATCCTTGGTCTCGCGCCTCAGTGGGAGAGTCGTTCCAATTGCCCTGCCAAGCGTCGAGGAGAATGCCGAGTTGTCCCTCGCAACTAGGCCGGAGTCCTGACGTGGCTGAACAAACACGTGGGTGGAAGGGCCATCCCCGACGTAACTCGATAATATACCCCAGGTTCCCGCCGCAACTCGAGAAAAACCATGAGACTTCCCCCTCGCCACGAGATGAGGCCCGATTCCCCTGCACTGCGTGCAGAGCAATTCCGTGTTGCACATCACACATGAAAGGAGCCTTGATTTCCTTGATGGCACTCCAGAGAAACCCCAAGAACACTGTTTCATGGTTGAGGGATCCTGAGGTCAATGTAGCAACACGAAAGAGCTCCGTGGACAAAAAATCAACTCGACATGAGAGGTTAGTCCCTGGATTCGACTCCAGAGGAATACCACCTTACCACAAGCACCTCACGAGGAGGCTTCTCTCAGCTGTAGCTATGTGAGAGGGACCCTGAGTTTGCGGCCTCAAGTGGAATGGACACCGCGATGCCCTGACTTGAAATAAGGCCGAATATCCCTGCAGTGACTCGAATGCAGGCTCGTCTTGCATCTCCCAAGACGAAAGGATGTCTGAATCCCCTGTGGAGACCACAGAGAAAGACCTAGTTCCCCACCTCATCACGACCGGATGCCTCACATCCTTTGAAAATTCCAGAGGTACGCGGAGACCAGTGCCGCCCAAGGAGACGATGCCTGACTCCTCGTGAAACTTGATAGGAGTCCCAGGATTCCTGTGGCACGTGGAAAGGGACCCTTGGTTTCCCGCCTCAGCTGGAGAGGCGTCCCAATTGCCCTGCTAAGCCTCGAGGAGATTCCCGAGTTGTCCCTCGCAACTAGGCAGGAGTCCTGACGTCGCTGAACAAACACGTGGGTGGAAGGGCCATCCCCGTCGTAACTCGAGAATATACCCCAGGTTCCCGCCGCAACTCGAGAAAAACCATGAGACTTCCCCCTCGCCGCGAGATGAGGCCCGATTCCCCTGCACTGCGTGCAGAGCAATTCCGTCTTGCACATCACACATGAAAGGAGCCTTGATTTCCTTGATGGCACTCCAGAGAAACCCCAAGAACACTGTTTCAAGGCTGGAGGGATCCTGAGGTCCCTGTAGCAGCACGAAAGAGCTCCGTGGACCATGAATCAACTCGAGATGAGAGGTTAGTCCCTGGCTTCGACTCCAGAGGAATACCACCTTACCACAAGCACCTCAAGAGGAGGCTTCTCTCAGCTCTAGGTATGTGAGAGGGACCCTGAGTTTGCGGCCTCAAGTGGAATGGACACCGCGATGCCCTGACTCGAAATAAGGCCGGATATCCCTGCAGTGACTTGAATGCAGGCTCGTCTTGCATCTCCCAAGACGAAAGGATGTCTGAATCCCCTGTGGAGACCACAGAGAAAGACCTAGTTCCCCACCTCATCGCGACCGGAGGCCTCACATCCTTTGAAAACTCCAGAGGTAGGCGGAGATCAGTGCCTCCAAAGGAGACGATGCCTGACTCCTCGTGAAACTTGATAGGAGTCCCAGGATTCCTGTGGCACGTGGAAAGGGACCCTTGGTCTCCCGCCTCATCTGGAGAGGCGTCCCAATTGCCCTGCCAAGCCTCGAGGAGAATCCCGAGTTGTCCCTCGCAACTAGGCAGGAGTCCTGCCGTCGCTGAACTAACACGTCTGTGGAAGGGCCATCCCCGTCGTAACTCGAGATTATACCGCAGGTTCCCGCCGCAACTCGAGAAAAACCATGAGACTTCCCCCTCGCCGCGAGATGAGGCCCGATTCCCCTGCACTGCGTGCAGAGCAATTCCGTGTTGCACATCACACATGAAAGGAGCCTTGATTTCCTTGATGGCACTCCAGAGAAACCCCAAGAACACTGTTTCAAGGTTGAGGGATTCTGAGGTCACTGTAGCAACACGAAAGAGCTCCGTGGACCAAAAATCAACTCGAGATGAGAGGTTAGTCCCTGGCTTGGACTCCAGAGGAATACCACCTTACCACAAGCACCTCAAGAGGAGGCTTCTCTCAGCTCTAGGTATGTGAGAGGGACCCTGAGTTTGCGGCCTCAAGTGGAATGGAGACCGCGATGCCCTGACTCGAAATAAGGCCGGATATCCCTGCAGTGACTTGAATGCAGGCTCGTCTTGCATCTCCCAAGATGAAAGGATGTCTGAATCCCCTGTGGAGACCACAGAGAAAGACCTAGTTCCCCACCTCATCGCGACCGGAGGCCTCACATCCTTTGAAAACTCCAGAGGTACGCGGAGATCAGTGCCTCCAAAGGAGACGATGCCTGACTCCTCGTGAAACTTGATAGGAGTCCCAGGATTCCTGTGGCACGTGGAAAGGGACCCTTGGTCTCCCGCCTCAGCTGGAGAGGCGGCCCAATTGCCCTGCCAAGCCTCGAGGAGAATCCCGAGTTGTCCCTCGCAACTAGGCAGGAGTCCTGACGTCGCTGAAGAAGCACGTGGGTGGAAGGGCCATCCCCGTCGTAACTCGAGATTATACCCCAGGTTCCCGCCGCAACTCGAGAAAAACCATGAGACTTCCCCCTCGCCGCGAGATGAGGCCCGATTCCCCTGCACTGCGTGCAGAGCAATTCCGTGTTGCACATCACACATGAAAGGAGCCTTGATTTCCTTGATGGCACTCCAGAGAAACCCCAAGAACACTGTTTCAAGGCTAGAGGGATCCTGAGGTCACTGTAGCAACACGAAAGAGCTCCGTGGACCAAAAATCAACTCGAGATGAGAGGTTAGTCCCTGGCTTCGACTCCAGAGGAATACCACCTTACCACAAGCACCTCAAGAAGAGGCTTCTCTCAGCTCTAGCTATGTGACAGGGACCCTGAGTTTGCGGCCTCAAGTGGAATGGACACCGCGATTCCCTGTAGCGAAATAAGGCCGGATATCCCTGCAGTGACTTGAATGCAGGCTCGTCTTGCATCTCCCAAGACGAAAGGATGTCTGAATCCCCTGTGGAGACCACAGAGAAAGACCTAGTTCCCCACCTCATCGCGACCGGAGGCCTCACATCCTTTGAAAACTCCAGAGGTGGGCGAAGATCAGTTCCTCCAAAGGAGACGATGCCTGACTCCTCGTCAAAATTGATAGGAGTCCCAGGATTCCTGTGGCACGTGGAAAGGGACCCTTGGTCTCCCACCTCAGCTGGAGAGGCGTCCCAATTGCCCTGCCAAGCCTCGAGGAGAATCCTGAGTTGTCCCTCGCAACTAGGCAGGAGTCCTGGTGTCGCTAAACAAACACGTGGTTGGAAGGGCCATCCCCGTCGTAACTCGAGATTATACCCCAGGTTCCCGCCGCAACTCGAGAAAAACCATGAGACTTCCCCCTCGCCGCGAGATGAGGCCCGATTCCCCTGCACTGCGTGCAGAGCAATTCCGTGTTGCACATCACACATGAAAGGAGCCTTGATTTCCTTGATGGCACTCCAGAGAAACCCCCAGAACACTGTTTCAAGGCTAGAGGGATCCTGAGGTCACTGTAGCAACACGAAAGAGCTCCGTGGACCAAAAATCAACTCGAGATGAGAGGTTAGTCCCTGGCTTCGACTCTAGAGGAATACCACCTTACCACAAGCACCTCAAGAGGAGGCTTCTCTCAGCTGTATGTATGTGAGAGGGACCCTGAGTTTGCGGCCTCAAGTGGAATGGAGACCGCGATGCCCTGACGCGAAATAAGGCCGGATATCCCTGCAGTGACTTGAATGCAGGCTCGTCTTGCATCTCCCAAGACGAAAGGATGTCTGAATCCCCTGTGGAGACCACAGAAAATGACCTAGTTCCCCACCTCATCGCGACCGGAGGCCTCACATCCTTTGAAAACTCCAGAGGTACGCGGAGATCAGTGCCTCCAAAGGAGACGATGCCTGACTCCTCGTGAAACTTGATAGGAGTCCCAGGATTCCTGTGGCACGTGGAAAGGGACCCTTGGTCTCCCGCCTCAGCTGGAGAGGCGGCCCAATTGCCCTGCCAAGCCTCGAGGAGAATCCCGAGTTGTCCCTCGCAACTAGGCAGGAGTCCTGACGTCGCTGAACAAACACGTGGGTGGAAGGGCCATCCCCGTCGTAACTCGAGAATATACCCCAGGTTCCCGCCGCAACTCGAGAAAAACCATGAGACTTCCCCCTCGCCGCGAGATGAGGCCCGATTCCCCTGCACTGCGTGCAGAGCAATTCCGTCTTGCACATCACACATGAAAGGAGCCTTGATTTCCTTGATGGCACTCCAGAGAAACCCCAAGAACACTGTTTCAAGGCTGGAGGGATCCTGAGGTCCCTGTAGCAGCACGAAAGAGCTCCGTGGACCATGAATCAACTCGAGATGAGAGGTTAGTCCCTGGCTTCGACTCCAGAGGAATACCACCTTACCACAAGCACCTCAAGAGGAGGCTTCTCTCAGCTCTAGGTATGTGAGAGGGACCCTGAGTTTGCGGCCTCAAGTGGAATGGAGACCGCGATGCCCTGACTCGAAATAAGGCCGGATATCCCTGCAGTGACTTGAATGCAGGCTCGTCTTGCATCTCCCAAGACGAAAGGATGTCTGAATCCCCTGTGGAGACCACAGAGAAAGACCTAGTTCCCCACCTCATCGCGACCGGAGGCCTCACATCCTTTGAAAATTCCAGAGGTAGGCGGAGATCAGTGCCTCCAAAGGAGACGATGCCTGACTCCTCGTGAAACTTGATAGGAGTCCCAGGATTCCTGTGGCACGTGGAAAGGGACCCTTGGTCTCCCGCCTCAGCTGGAGAGGCGTCCCAATTGCCCTGCCAAGCCTCGAGGAGAATCCCGAGTTGTCCCTCGCAACTAGGCAGGAGTCCTGCCGTCGCTGAACTAACACGTCTGTGGAAGGGCCATCCCCGTCGTAACTCGAGATTATACCGCAGGTTCCCGCCGCAACTCGAGAAAAACCATGAGACTTCCCCCTCGCCGCGAGATGAGGCCCGATTCCCCTGCACTGCGTGCAGAGCAATTCCGTGTTGCACATCACACATGAAAGGAGCCTTGATTTCCTTGATGGCACTCCAGAGAAACCCCAAGAACACTGTTTCAAGGTTGAGGGATCCTGAGGTCACTGTAGCAACACGAAAGAGCTCCGTGGACCAAAAATCAACTCGAGATGAGAGGTTAGTCCCTGGCTTGGACTCCAGAGGAATACCACCTTACCACAAGCACCTCAAGAGGAGGCTTCTCTCAGCTCTAGGTATGTGAGAGGGACCCTGAGTTTGCGGCCTCAAGTGTAATGGAGACCGCGATGCCCTGACTCGAAATAAGGCCGGATATCCCTGCAGTGACTTGAATGCAGGCTCGTCTTGCATCTCCCAAGACGAAAGGATGTCTGAATCCCCTGTGGAGACCACAGAGAAAGACCTAGTTCCCCACCTCATCGCGACCGGAGGCCTCACATCCTTTGAAAACTCCAGAGGTGGGCGGAGATCAGTTCCTCCAAAGGAGACGATGCCTGACTCCTCGTCAAAATTGATAGGAGTCCCAGGATTCCTGTGGCACGTGGAAAGGGACCCTTGGTCTCCCACCTCAGCTGGAGAGGCGTCCCAATTGCCCTGCCAAGCCTCGAGGAGAATCCTGAGTTGTCCCTCGCAACTAGGCAGGAGTCCTGGTGTCGCTAAACAAACACGTGGGTGGAAGGGCCATCCCCGTCGTAACTCGAGATTATACCCCAGGTTCCCGCCGCAACTCGAGAAAAACCATGAGACTTCCCCCTCGCCGCGAGATGAGGCCCGATTCCCCTGCACTGCGTGCAGAGCAATTCCGTGTTGCACATCACACATGAAAGGAGCCTTGATTTCCTTGATGGCACTCCAGAGAAACCCCCAGAACACTGTTTCAAGGCTAGAGGGATCCTGAGGTCACTGTAGCAACACAAAAGAGCTCCGTGGACCAAAAATCAACTCGAGATGAGAGGTTAGTCCCTGGCTTCGACTCTAGAGGAATACCACCTTACCACAAGCACCTCAAGAGGAGGCTTCTCTCAGCTGTATGTATGTGAGAGGGACCCTGAGTTTGCGGCCTCAAGTGGAATGGAGACCGCGATGCCCTGACGCGAAATAAGGCCGGATATCCCTGCAGTGACTTGAATGCAGGCTCGTCTTGCATCTCCCAAGACGAAAGGATGTCTGAATCCCCTGTGGAGACCACAGAGAATGACCTAGTTCCCCACCTCATCGCGACCGGAGGCCTCACATCCTTTGAAAACTCCAGAGGTACGCGGAGATCAGTGCCTCCAAAGGAGACGATGCCTGACTCCTCGTGAAACTTGATAGGAGTCCCAGGATTCCTGTGGCACGTGGAAAGGGACCCTTGGTCTCCCGCCTCAGCTGGAGAGGCGGCCCAATTGCCCTGCCAAGCCTCGAGGAGAATCCCGAGTTGTCCCTCGCAACTAGGCAGGAGTCCTGACGTCGCTGAAGAAGCACGTGGGTGGAAGGGCCATCCCCGTCGTAACTCGAGAATATACCCCAGGTTCCCGAAGCAACTCGAGAAAAACCATGAGACTTCCCCCTCGCCGCGAGATGAGGCCCGATTCCCCTGCACTGCGTGCAGAGCAATTCCGTGTTGCACATCACACATGAAAGGAGCCTTGATTTCCTTGATGGCACTCCAGAGAAACCCCAAGAACACTGTTTCAAGGCTAGAGGGATCCTGAGGTCACTGTAGCAACACGAAAGAGCTCCGTGGACCAAAAATCAACTCGAGATGAGAGGTTAGTCCCTGGCTTCGACTCCAGAGGAATACCACCTTACCACAAGCACCTCAAGAGGAGGTTTCTCTCAGCTCTATGTATGTGAGAGGGACCCTGAGTTTGCGGCCTCAAGTGGAATGGACACCGCGATTCCCTGACGCGAAATAAGGCCGGATATCCCTGCAGTGACTTGAATGCAGGCTCGTCTTGCATCTCCCAAGACGAAAGGATGTCTGAATCCCCTGTGGAGACCACAGAGAAAGACCTAGTTCCCCACCTCATCGCGACCGGAGGCCTCACATCCTTTGAAAACTCCAGAGGTACGCGGAGATCAGTGCCTCCAAAGGAGACGATGCCTGACTCTTCGTGAAACTTGATAGGAGACCCAGGATTCCTGTGGCACGTGGAAAGGGACCCTTGGTCTCCCGCCTCAGCTGGAGAGGCGTCCCAATTGCCCTGCCAAGCCTCGAGGAGAATCCCGAGTTGTCCCTCGCAACTAGGCAGGAGTCCTGACGTCGCTGAACAAACACGTGGGTGGAAGGGCCATCCCCGTCGTAACTCGAGAATATACCCCAGGTTCCCGCCGCAACTCGAGAAAAACCATGAGACTTCCCCCTCGCCGCGAGATGAGGCCCGATTCCCCTGCACTGCGTGCAGAGCAATTCCGTCTTGCACATCACACATGAAAGGAGCCTTGATTTCCTTGATGGCACTCCAGAGAAACCCCAAGAACACTGTTTCAAGGCTGGAGGGATCCTGAGGTCCCTGTAGCAGCACGAAAGAGCTCCGTGGACCATGAATCAACTCGAGATGAGAGGTTAGTCCCTGGCTTCGACTCCAGAGGAATACCACCTTACCACAAGCACCTCAAGAGGAGGCTTCTCTCAGCTCTAGGTATGTGAGAGGGACCCTGAGTTTGCGGCCTCAAGTGGAATGGAGACCGCGATGCCCTGACTCGAAATAAGGCCGGATATCCCTGCAGTGACTTGAATGCAGGCTCGTCTTGCATCTCCCAAGACGAAAGGATGTCTGAATCCCCTGTGGAGACCACAGAGAAAGACCTAGTTCCCCACCTCATCGCGACCGGAGGCCTCACATCCTTTGAAAACTCCAGAGGTAGGCGGAGATCAGTGCCTCCAAAGGAGACGATGCCTGACTCCTCGTGAAACTTGATAGGAGTCCCAGGATTCCTGTGGCACGTGGAAAGGGACCCTTGGTCTCCCGCCTCAGCTGGAGAGGCGTCCCAATTGCCCTGCCAAGCCTCGAGGAGAATCCCGAGTTGTCCCTCGCAACTAGGCAGGAGTCCTGCCGTCGCTGAACTAACACGTCTGTGGAAGGGCCATCCCCGTCGTAACTCGAGATTATACCGCAGGTTCCCGCCGCAACTCGAGAAAAACCATGAGACTTCCCCCTCGCCGCGAGATGAGGCCCGATTCCCCTGCACTGCGTGCAGAGCAATTCCGTGTTGCACATCACACATGAAAGGAGCCTTGATTTCCTTGATGGCACTCCAGAGAAACCCCAAGAACACTGTTTCAAGGTTGAGGGATCCTGAGGTCACTGGAGCAACACGAAAGAGCTCCGTGGACCAAAAATCAACTCGAGATGAGAGGTTAGTCCCTGGCTTCGACTCCAGAGGAATACCACCTTACCACAAGCACCTCAAGAGGAGGCTTCTCTCAGCTCTAGGTATGTGAGAGGGACCCTGAGTTTGCGGCCTCAAGTGGAATGGAGACCGCGATGCCCTGACTCGAAATAAGGCCGGATATCCCTGCAGTGACTTGAATGCAGGCTCGTCTTGCATCTCCCAAGACGAAAGGATGTCTGAATCCCCTGTGGAGACCACAGAGAAAGACCTAGTTCCCCACCTCATCGCGACCGGAGGCCTCACATCCTTTGAAAACTCCAGAGGTGGGCGGAGATCAGTTCCTCCAAAGGAGACGATGCCTGACTCCTCGTCAAAATTGATAGGAGTCTCAGGATTCCTGTGGCACGTGGAAAGGGACCCTTGGTCTCCCACCTCAGCTGGAGAGGCGTCCCAATTGCCCTGCCAAGCCTCGAGGAGAATCCCGAGTTGTCCCTCGCAAATAGGCAGGAGTCCTGACGTCGCTGAACAAACACGTGGGTGGAAGGGCCATCCCCGTCGTAACTCGAGAATATACCCCAGGTTCCCGCCGCAACTCGAGAAAAACCATGAGACTTCCCCCTCGCCGCGAGATGAGGCCCGATTCCCCTGCACTGCGTGCAGAGCAATTCCGTCTTGCACATCACACATGAAAGGAGCCTTGATTTCCTTGATGGCACTCCAGAGAAACCCCAAGAACACTGTTTCAAGGCTGGAGGGATCCTGAGGTCCCTGTAGCAGCACGAAAGAGCTCCGTGGACCATGAATCAACTCGAGATGAGAGGTTAGTCCCTGGCTTCGACTCCAGAGGAATACCACCTTACCACAAGCACCTCAAGAAGAGGCTTCTCTCAGCTCTAGGTATGTGAGAGGGACCCTGAGGTTGCGGCCTCAAGTGGAATGGAGACCGCGATGCCCTGACTCGAAATAAGGCCGGATATCCCTGCAGTGACTTGAATGCAGGCTCGTCTTGCATCTCCCAAGACGAAAGGATGTCTGAATCCCCTGTGGAGACCACAGAGAATGACCTAGTTCCCCACCTCATCGCGACCGGAGGCCTCACATTCTTTGAAAACTCCAGAGGTACGCGGAGATCAGTGCCTCCAAAGGAGACGATGCCTGACTCCTCGTGAAACTTGATAGGAGTCCCAGGATTCCTGTGGCACGTGGAAAGGGACACTTGGTCTCCCGCCTCAGCTGGAGAGGCGTCCCAATTGCCCTGCCAAGCCTCGAGGAGAATCCCGAGTTGTCCCTCGCAACTAGGCAGGAGTCCTGACGTCGCTGAACAAACACGTGGGTGGAAGGGCCATCCCCGTCGTAACTCGAGAATATACCCCAGGTTCCCGCCGCAACTCGAGAAAAACCATGAGACTTCCCCCTCGCCGCGAGATGAGGCCCGATTCCCCTGCACTGCGTGCAGAGCAATTCCGTCTTGCACATCACACATGAAAGGAGCCTTGATTTCCTTGATGGCACTCCAGAGAAACCCCAAGAACACTGTTTCAAGGCTGGAGGGATCCTGAGGTCCCTGTAGCAGCACGAAAGAGCTCCGTGGACCATGAATCAACTCGAGATGAGAGGTTAGTCCCTGGCTTCGACTCCAGAGGAATACCACCTTACCACAAGCACCTCAAGAAGAGGCTTCTCTCAGCTCTAGGTATGTGAGAGGGACCCTGAGGTTGCGGCCTCAAGTGGAATGGAGACCGCGATGCCCTGACTCGAAATAAGGCCGGATATCCCTGCAGTGACTTGAATGCAGGCTCGTCTTGCATCTCCCAAGACGAAAGGATGTCTGAATCCCCTGTGGAGACCACAGAGAATGACCTAGTTCCCCACCTCATGGCGCCCGGAGGACTCACATCCTTTGAAAACTCCAGAGGTACGCGGAGATCAGTGCCTCCAAAGGAGACGATGCCTGACTCCTCGTGAAACTTGATAGGAGACCCAGGATTCCTGTGGCACGTGGAAAGGGACCCTTGGTCTCCCGCCTCAGCTGGAGAGGCGTCCCAATTGCCCTGCCAAGCCTCGAGGAGAATCCCGAGTTGTCCCTCGCAACTAGGCAGGAGTCCTGACGTCGCTGAACAAACACGTGGGTGGAAGGGCCATCCCCGTCGTAACTCGAGAATATACCCCAGGTTCCCGCCGCAACTCGAGAAAAACCATGAGACTTCCCCCTCGCCGCGAGATGAGGCCCGATTCCCCTGCACTGCGTGCAGAGCAATTCCGTCTTGCACATCACACATGAAAGGAGCCTTGATTTCCTTGATGGCACTCCAGAGAAACCCCAAGAACACTGTTTCAAGGCTGGAGGGATCCTGAGGTCCCTGTAGCAGAACGAAAGAGCTCCGTGGACCATGAATCAACTCGAGATGAGAGGTTAGTCCCTGGCTTCGACTCCAGAGGAATACCACCTTACCACAAGCACCTCAAGAGGAGGCTTCTCTCAGCTCTAGGTATGTGAGAGGGACCCTGAGTTTGCGGCCTCAAGTGGAATGGACACCGCGATGCCCTGACTCGAAATAAGGCCGGATATCCCTGCAGTGACTTGAATGCAGGCTCGTCTTGAATCTCCCAAGACGAAAGGATGTCTGAATCCCCTGTGGAGACCACAGAGAAAGACCTAGTTCCCCACCTCATCGCGACCGGAGGCCTCACATCCTTTGAAAACTCCAGAGGTAGGCGGAGATCAGTGCCTCCAAAGGAGACGATGCCTGATTCCTCGTGAAACTTGATAGGAGTCCCAGGATTCCTGTGGCACGTGGAAAGGGACCCTTGGTCTCCCGCCTCAGCTGGAGAGGCGTCCCAATTGCCCTGCCAAGCCTCGAGGAGAATCCCGAGTTGTCCCTCGCAACTAGGCAGGAGTCCTGCCGTCGCTGAACTAACACGTCTGTGGAAGGGCCATCCCCGTCGTAACTCGAGATTATACCGCTGGTTCCCGCCGCAACTCGAGAAAAACCATGAGACTTCCCCCTCGCCGCGAGATGAGGCCCGATTCCCCTGCACTGCGTGCAGAGCAATTCCGTCTTGCACATCACACATGAAAGGAGCCTTGATTTCCTTGATGGCACTCCAGAGAAACCCCAAGAACACTGTTTCAAGGCTGGAGGGATCCTGAGGTCCCTGTAGCAGAACGAAAGAGCTCCGTGGACCATGAATCAACTCGAGATGAGAGGTTAGTCCCTGGCTTCGACTCCAGAGGAATACCACCTTACCACAAGCACCTCAAGAGGAGGCTTCTCTCAGCTCTAGGTATGTGAGAGGGACCCTGAGTTTGCGGCCTCAAGTGGAATGTACACCGCGATGCCCTGACTCGAAATAAGGCCGGATATCCCTGCAGTGACTTGAATGCAGGCTCGTCTTGAATCTCGCAAGACGAAAGGATGTCTGAATCCCCTGTGGAGACCACAGAGAAAGACCTAGTTCCCCACCTCATCGCGACCGGAGGCCTCACATCCTTTGAAAACTCCAGAGGTAGGCGGAGATCAGTGCCTCTAAAGGAGACGATGCCTGATTCCTCGTGAAACTTGATAGGAGTCCCAGGATTCCTGTGGCACGTGGAAAGGGACCCTTGGTCTCCCGCCTCAGCTGGAGAGGCGTCCCAATTGCCCTGCCGAGCCTCGAGGAGAATCGCGAGTTGTCCCTCGCAACTAGGCAGGAGTCCTGCCGTCGCTGAACTAACACGTCTGTGGAAGGGCCATCCCCGTCGTAACTCGAGATTATACCGCTGGTTCCCGCCGCAACTCGAGAAAAACCATGAGACTTCCCCCTCGCCGCGAGATGAGGCCCGATTCCCCTGCACTGCGTGCAGAGCAATTCCGTGTTGCACATCACACATGAAAGGAGCCTTGATTTCCTTGATGGCACTCCAGAGAAACCCCAAGAACACTGTTTCAAGGTTGAGGGATCCTGAGGTCACTGTAGCAACACGAAAGAGCTCCGTGGACCAAAAATCAACTCGAGATGAGAGGTTAGTCCCTGGCTTCGACTCCAGAGGAATACCACCTTACCACAAGCACCTCAAGAGGAGGCTTCTCTCAGTACTATGTATGTGAGAGGGACCCTGAGTTTGCGGCCTCAAGTGGAATGGAGACCGCGATGCCCTGACTCGAAATAAGGCCGGATATCCCTGCAGTGACTTGAATGCAGGCTCGTCTTGCATCTCCCAAGACGAAAGGATGTCTGAATCCCCTGTGGAGACCACAGAGAAAGACCTAGTTCCCCACCTCATCGCGACCGGAGGCCTCACATCCTTTGAAAACTCCAGAGGTGGGCGGAGATCAGTTCCTCCAAAGGAGACGATGCCTGACTCCTCGTGAAACTTGATAGGAGTCCCAGGATTCCTGTGGCACGTGGAAAGGGACCCTTGGTCTCCCACCTCAGCTGGAGAGGCGTCCCAATTGCCCTGCCAAGCCTCGAGGAGAATCCTGAGTTGTCCCTCGCAACTAGGCAGGAGTCCTGGTGTCGCTAAACAAACACGTGGGTGGAAGGGCCATCCCCGTCGTAACTCGAGAATATACGGCAGGTTCCCGCCGCAACTCGAGAAAAACCATGAGACTTCCCCCTCGCCGCGAGATGAGGCCCGATTCCCCTGCACTGCGTGCAGAGCAATTCCGTGTTGCACATCACACATGAAAGGAGCCTTGATTTCCTTGATGGCACTCCAGAGAAACCCCCAGAACACTGTTTCAAGGCTAGAGGGATCCTGAGGTCACTGTAGCAACACGAAAGAGCTCCGTGGACCAAAAATCAACTCGAGATGAGAGGTTAGTCCCTGGCTTGGACTCCAGAGGAATACCACCTTACCACAAGCACCTCAAGAGGAGGCTTCTCTCAGCTGTATGTATGTGAGAGGGACCCTGAGTTTGCGGCCTCAAGTGGAATGGAGACCGCGATGCCCTGACGCGAAATAAGGCCGGATATCCCTGCAGTGACTTGAATGCAGGCTCGTCTTGCATCTCCTAAGACGAAAGGATGTCTGAATCCCCTGTGGAGACCGCAGAGAATGACCTAGTTCCCCACCTCATCGCGACCGGAGGCCTCACATCCTTTGAAAACTCCAGAGGTACGCGGAGATCAGTTCCTCCAAAGGAGACGATGCCTGACTCCTCGTGAAACTTGATAGGAGTCCCAGGATTGCTGTGGCACGTGGAAAGGGACACTTGGTCTCCCGCCTCAGCTGGAGAGGCGTCCCAATTGCCCTGCCAAGCCTCGAGGAGAATCCCGAGTTGTCCCTCGCAACTAGGCAGGAGTCCTGACGTCGCTGAACAAACACGTGGGTGGAAGGGCCATCCCCGTCGTAACTCGAGAATATACCCCAGGTTCCCGCCGCAACTCGAGAAAAACCATGAGACTTCCCCCTCGCCGCGAGATGAGGCCCGATTCCCCTGCACTGCGTGCAGAGCAATTCCGTCTTGCACATCACACATGAAAGGAGCCTTGATTTCCTTGATGGCACTCCAGAGAAACCCCAAGAACACTGTTTCAAGGCTGGAGGGATCCTGAGGTCCCTGTAGCAGCACGAAAGAGCTTCGTGGACCATGAATCAACTCGAGATGAGAGGTTAGTCCCTGGCTTCGACTCCAGAGGAATACCACCTTACCACAAGCACCTCAAGAGGAGGCTTCTCTCAGCTCTAGGTATGTGAGAGGGACCCTGAGTTTGCGGCCTCAAGTGGAATGGAGACCGTGATGCCCTGACTCGAAATAAGGCCGGATATCCCTGCAGTGACTTGAATGCAGGCTCGTCTTGCATCTCCCAAGACGAAAGGATGTCTGAATGCCCTGTGGAGACCACAGAGAAAGACCTAGTTCCCCACCTCATGGCGACCGGAGGCCTCACATCCTTTGAAAACTCCAGAGATAGGCGGAGATCAGTGCCTCCAAAGGAGACGATGCCTGACTCCTCGTGAAACTTGATAGGAGTCCCAGGATTCCTGTGGCACGTGGAAAGGGACCCTGGGTCTCCCGCCTCAGCTGGAGAGGCGTCGCAATTGCCCTGCCAAGCCTCGAGGAGAATCCCGAGTTGTCCCTCGCAACTAGGCAGGAGTCCTGACGTCGCTGAACAAACACGTGGGTGGAAGGGCCATCCCCGTCGTAACTCGAGTATATACCCCAGGTTCCCGCCGCAACTCGAGAAAAACCATGAGACTTCCCCCTCGCCGCGAGATGAGGCCCGATTCCCCTGCACTGCGTGCAGAGCAATTCGGTGTTGCACATCACACATGAAAGGAGCCTTGATTTCCTTGATGGCACTCCAGAGAAACCCCAAGAACACTGTTTCAAGGCTGGAAGGATCCTGAGGTCACTGTAGCAACACGAAAGAGCTCCGTGGACCAAAAATCAACTCGAGATGAGAGGTTAGTCCCTGGCTTCGACTCCAGAGGAATACCACCTTACCACAAGCACCTCAAGAGGAGGCTTCTCTCAGCTGTATGTATGTGAGAGGGACCCTGAGTTTGCGGCCTCAAGTGGAATGGAGACCGCGATGCCCTGACTCGAAATAAGGCCGGATATCCCTGCAGTGACATGAATGCAGGCTCGTCTTGCATCTCCCAAGACGAAAGGATGTCTGAATCCCCTGTGGAGACCACAGAGAAAGACCTAGTTCCCCACCTCATCGCGACCGGAGGCCTCACATCCTTTGAAAACTCCAGAGGTACACGGAGATCCGTGCCTCCAAAGGAGACGATGCCTGAATCCTCGTGAAACTTTATAGGAGTCCCAGGATTCCTGTGGCACGTGGAAAGGGACCCTTGGTCTCCCGCCTCAGCTGGAGAGGCGTCCCAATTGCCCTGCCAAGCCTCGAGGAGAATCCCGAGTTGTCCCTCGCAACTAGGCAGGAGTCCTGACGTCGCTAAAGAAGCACGAGGGTGGAAGGGCCATCCCCGTCGTAACTCGAGAATATACCCCAGGTTCCCGCCGCAACTCGAGAAAAACCATGAGACTTTCCCCTGGCCGCGAGATGAGGCCCGATTCCCCTGCACTGCGTGCAGATCAATTCCGTGGTGCACATCACACATGAAAGGAGCCTTGATTTCCTTGATGGCACTCCAGAGAAACCCCAAGAACACTGTTTCAAGGCTAGAGGGATCCTGAGGTCACTGTAGCAACACGAAAGAGCTCCGTGGACCAAAAATCAACTCAAGATGAGAGGTTAGTCCCTGGCTTCGACTCCAGAGGAATACCACCTTACCACAAGCACCTCAAGAGGAGGCTTCTCTCAGCTCTAGGTATGTGAGAGGGACCCTGAGTTTGCGGCCTCAAGTGGAATGGACACCGCGATGCCCTGACTCGAAATAAGGCCGGATATCCCTGCAGTGACTTGAATGCAGGCTCGTCTTGCATCTCCCAAGACGAAAGGATGTCTGAATCCCCTGTGGAGACCACAGAGAATGACCTAGTTCCCCACCTCATCGCGACCGGAGGCCTCACTTCCTTTGAAAACTCCAGAGGTACGCGGAGATCAGTGCCTCCAAAGGAGACGATGCCTGACTCCTCGTGAAACTTGATAGGAGTCCCAGGATTGCTGTGGCACGTGGAAAGGGACCCTTGGTCTCCCGCCTCAGCTGGAGAGGCGTCCCAATTGCCCTGCCAAGCCTCGAGGAGAATCCCGAGTTGTCCCTCGCAACTAGGCAGGAGTCCTGACGTCACTGAACAAACACGTGGGTGGAAGGGCCATCCCCGTCGTAACTCGAGAATATACCCCAGGTTCCCGCCGCAACTCGAGAAAAACCATGAGACTTCCCCCTCGCCGGGAGATGAGGCCCGATTCCCCTGCACTGCGTGCAGAGCAATTCCGTGGTGCACATCACACATGAAAGGAGCCTTGATTTCCTTGATGGCACTCCAGAAAAACCCCAAGAACACTGTTTCAAGGCTAGAGGGATCCTGAGGTCCCTGTAGCAGCACGGAAGAGCTCCGTGGACCATGAATCAACTCGAGATGAGAGGTTAGTCCCTGGCTTCGACTCCAGAGGAATACCACCTTACCACAAGCACCTCAAGAGGAGGCTTCTCTCAGCTCTAGGTATGTGAGAGGGACCCTGAGTTTGCGGCCTCAAGTGGAATGGAGACCTCGATGCCCTGACTCGAAATAAGGCCGGATATCCCTGCAGTGACTTGAATGCAGGCTCGTCTTGCATCTCCCAAGACGAAAGGATGTCTGAATCCCCTGTGGAGACCACAGAGAAAGACCTAGTTCCCCACCTCATCGCGACCGGAGGCCTCACATCCTTTGAAAACTCCAGAGGTACGCGGAGATCAGTGCCTCCAAAGGAGACGATGCCTGACTCCTCGTGAAACTTGATAGGAGTCCCAGGATTCCTGTGGCACGTGGAAAGGGACCCTTGGTCTCCTGCCTCAGCTGGAGAGGCGTCCCAATTTCCCTGCCAAGCCTCGAGGAGCATCCCGAGTTGTCCCTCGCAACTAGGCAGGAGTCCTGACTTCGCTGAACAAACACGTGGGTGGAAGGGCCATCCCCGTCGTAACTCGAGAATATACCCCAGGTTCCCGCCTCAACTCGAGAAAAACCATGAGACTTCCCCCTCGCCGCGAGATGAGGCCCGTTTCCCCTGCACTGCGTGCAGAGCAATTCCGTGTTGCACATCACACATGAAAGGAACCTTGATTTCCTTGATGGCACTCCAGAGAAACCCCAAGAACACTGTTTCAAGGTTGAGGGATCCTGAGGTCACTGTAGCAATACGAAAGAGCTCCGTGGACCAAAAATCAACTCGAGATGAGAGGTTAGTCCCTGGCTTCGACTCCAGAGGAATACCACCTTACCACAAGCACCTCAAGAGGAGGCTTCTCTCAGCTGTATGTATGTGAGAGGGACCCTGAGTTTGCGGCCTCAAGTAGAATGGAGACCGCGATGCCCTGACGCGAAATAAGGCCGGATATCCCTTCAGTGACTTGAATGCAGGCTCGTCTTGCATCTCCCAAGACGAAAGGATGTCTGAATCCCCTGTGGAGACCACAGAGAATGACCTAGTTCCCCACCTCATCGCGACCGGAGGCCTCACATCCTTTGAAAACTCCAGAGGTAGGCGAAGATCAGTGCCTCCAAAGGAGACGATGCCTGACTCCTCGTGAAACTTGATAGGAGTCCCAGGATTCCTGTGGCACGTGGAAAGGGACACTTGGTCTCCCGCCTCAGCTGGAGAGGCGTCCCAATTGCCCTGCCAAGCCTCGAGGAGAATCCCGAGTTGTCCCTTGCAACTAGGCAGGAGTCCTGACGTCGCTGAACAAACACGTGGGTGTAAGGGCCATCCCCGTCGTAACTCGAGAATATACCCCAGGTTCCCGCCGCAACTCGAGAAAAACCATGAGACTTCCCCCTCGCCGCGAGATGAGGGCCGATTCCCCTTCACTGCGTGCAGAGCAATTCGGTGTTGCACATCACACATGAAAGGAGCCTTGATTTCCTTGATGGCACTCCAGAGAAACCCCTAGAACACTGTTTCAAGGCTGGAGGGATCCTGAGGTCCCTGTAGCAGCACGAAAGAGCTCCGTGGACCATGAATCAACTCGAGATGAGAGGTTAGTCCCTGGCTTCGACTCCAGAGGAATACCACCTTACCACAAGCACCTCAAGAGGAGGCTTCTCTCAGCTCTAGGTATGTGAGAGGGACCCTGAGTTTGCGGCCTCAAGTGGAATGGAGACCGCGATGCCCTGACTCGAAATAAGGCCGGATATCCCTGCAGTGACTTGAACGCAGGCTCGTCTTGCATCTCCCAAGACGAAAGAATGTCTGAATCCCCTGTGGAGACCACAGAGAAAGACCTAGTTCCCCACCTCATCGCGACCGGAGGCCTCACATCCTTTGAAAACTCCAGAGGTACGCGGAGATCAGTGCCTCCAAAGGAGACGATGCCTGACTCCTCGTGAAACTTGATAGGAGTCCCAGGATTCCTGTGGCACGTGGAAAGGGACACTTGGTCTCCCGCCTCAGCTGGAGAGGCGTCCCAATTGCCCTGCCAAGCCTCGAGGAGAATCCCGAGTTGTCCCTCACAACTAGGCAGGAGTCCTGACGTCGCTGAACAAACACGTGGTTGGAAGGGCCATCCCAGTCGTAACTCGAGAATATTCCCCAGGTTCCCGCCGCAACTCGAGAAAAACCATGAGACTTACCCCTCGCCGCGAGATGAGGCCCGATTCCCCTGCACTGCGTGCAGAGCAATTCCGTGTTGCACATCACACATGAAAGGAGCCTTGATTTCCTTGATGGCACTCCAGAGAAACCCCAAGAACACTGTTTCAAGGCTAGAGGGATCCTGAGGTCACTGTAGCAACACGAAAGAGCTCCGTGGACCACAAATCAACTCGAGATGAGAGGTTAGTCCCTGGCTTCGACTCCAGAGGAATACCACCTTACCACAAGCACCTCAAGAGGAGGCTTCTCTCAGCTGTAGCTATGTGAGAGGGACCCTGAGTTTGCGGCCTCAAGTGGAATGGACACCGCGATGCCCTGACTTGAAATAAGGCCGAATATCCCTGCAGTAACTTGAATGCAGGCTCGTCTTGCATCTCCCAAGACGAAAGGATGTCTGAAACCCCTGTGGAGACCACAGAGAAAGACCTAGTTCCCCACCTCATCAAGACCGGATGCCTCACATCCTTTGAAAATTCCAGAGGTACGCGGAGACCAGTGGCGCCCAAGGAGAAGATGCCTGACTCCTCGTGAAACTTGATAGGAGTCCCAGGATTCCTGTGGCACGTGGAAAGGGACCCTTGGTTTTCCGCCTCAGCTGGAGAGGCGTCCCAATTGCCCTGCCAAGCCTCGAGGAGAATCCCGAGTTGTCCCTCGCAACTAGGCAGGAGTCCTGACGTTGCTGAACAAACACGTGGGTGGAAGGGCCATCCCCGTCGTAACTCGAGAATATACCCCAGGTTCCCGTCGCAACTCGAGAAAAACCATGAGACTTCCCCCTCGCCGCGAGATGAGGCCCGATTCCCCTGCACTGCGTGCAGAGCAATTCCGTGTTGCACATCACACATGAAAGGAGCCTTGATTTCCTTGATGGCACTCCAGAGAAACCCCAAGAACTCTGTTTCAAGGTTCAGGGATCCTGAGGTCACTGTAGCAACACGAAAGAGCTCTGTGGACCAAAAATCAACTCGAGATGAGAGGTTAGTCCCTGGCTTCGACTCCAGAGGAATACCACCTTACCACAAGCACCTCAAGAGTAGGCTTCTCTCAGCTCTATGTATGTGAGAGGGACCCTGAGTTTGCGGCCTCAAGTGGAATGGACACCGCGATGCCCTGACTCGAAATCAGGCCGGATATCCCTGCAATGCCTTGAATGCAGGCTCGTCTTGCATCTCCCAAGACGAAAGGATGTCTGAATCCCCTGTGGAGACCACAGAGAAAGACCTATTTCCCCGCCTCATCGCGACCGGAGGCCTCACATCCTTTGAAAACCCCAGAGGTACGCGGAGATCAGTGCCTCCAAAGGTGACGATGCCTGACTCCTCGTGAAACTTGATAGGAGTCCCAGGATTCCTGTGGCACGTGAAAAGGGACTGTTGGTCTCCCGCCTCAGCTGGAGAGGCGTCCCAATTGCCCTGCCAAGCCTCGAGGAGAATCCCGAGTTGTCCCTCGCAACTAGGCAGGAGTCCTGACGTCGCTGAACAAACACGTGGGTGGAAGGGCCATCCCCGTCGTAACTCGAGAATATACCCCAGGTTCCCGCCGCAACTCGAGAAAAACCATGAGACTTCCCCCTCGCCGCGAGATGAGGCCCGATTCCCCTGCACTGCGTGCAGAGCAATTCCGTCTTGCACATCACACATGAAAGGAGCCTTGATTTCCTTGATGGCACTCCAGAGAAACCCCAAGAACACTGTTTCAAGGCTAGAGGGATCCTGAGGTCCCTGTAGCAGCACGAAAGAGCTCCGTGGACCATGAATCAACTGGAGATGAGAGGTTAGTCCCTGGCTTCGACTCCAGAGGAATACCACCTTACCACAAGCACCTCAAGAGGAGGCTTCTCTCAGCTCTAGGTATGTGAGAGGGACCCTGAGGTTGCGGCCTCAAGTGGAATGGAGACCGCGATGCCCTGACTCGAAATAAGGCCGGATATCCCTGCAGTGACTTGAATGCAGGCTCGTCTTGCATCTCCCAAGACGAAAGGATGTCTGAATCCCCTGTGGAGACCACAGAGAAAGACCTAGTTCCCCACCTCATCGCGACCGGAGGCCTCACATCCTTTGAAAACTCCAGAGGTACGCGGAGATCAGTGCCTCCAAAGGAGACGATGCCTGACTCCTCGTGAAACTTGATAGGAGTCCCAGGATTCCTGTGGCACGTGGAAAGGGACCCTTGGTCTCCCGCCTCAGCTGGAGAGGCGGCCCAATTGCCCTGCCAAGCCTCGAGGAGAATCCCGAGTTGTCCCTCGCAACTAGGCAGGAGTCCTGACGTCGCTGAAGAAGCACGTGGGTGGAAGGGCCATCCCCGTCGTAACTCGAGATTATACCCCAGGTTCCCGCCGCAACTCGAGAAAAACCATGAGACTTCCCCCTCGCCGCGAGATGAGGCCCGATTCCCCTGCACTGCGTGCAGAGCAATTCCGTGTTGCACATCACACATGAAAGGAGCCTTGATTTCCTTGATGGCACTCCAGAGAAACCCCAAGAACACTGTTTCAAGGCTAGAGGGATCCTGAGGTCACTGTAGCAACACGAAAGAGCTCCGTGGACCAAAAATCAACTCGAGATGAGAGGTTAGTCCCTGGCTTCGACTCCAGAGGAATACCACCTTACCACAAGCACCTCAAGAAGAGGCTTCTCTCAGCTCTAGCTATGTGACAGGGACCCTGAGTTTGCGGCCTCAAGTGGAATGGACACCGCGATTAACTGACGCGAAATAAGGCCGGATATCCCTGCAGTGACTTGAATGCAGGCTCGTCTTGCATCTCCCAAGACGAAAGGATGTCTGAATCCCCTGTGGAGACCACAGAGAAAGACCTAGTTCCCCACCTCATCGCGACCGGAGGCCTCACATCCTTTGAAAACTCCAGAGGTACGTGGAGATCAGTGCCTCCAAAGGAGACGATGCCTGACTCTTCGTGAAACTTGATAGGAGACCCAGGATTCCTGTGGCACGTGGAAAGGGACCCTTGGTCTCCCGCCTCAGCTGGAGAGGCGTCCCAATTGCCCTGCCAAGCCTCGAGGAGAATCCCGAGTTGTCCCTCGCAACTAGGCAGGAGTCCTGACGTCGCTGAACAAACACGTGGGTGGAAGGGCCATCCCCGTCGTAACTCGAGAATATACCCCAGGTTCCCGCCGCAACTCGAGAAAAACCATGAGACTTCCCCCTCGCCGCGAGATGAGGCCCGATTCCCCTGCACTGCGTGCAGAGCAATTCCGTCTTGCACATCACACATGAAAGGAGCCTTGATTTCCTTGATGGCACTCCAGAGAAACCCCAAGAACACTGTTTCAAGGCTGGAGGGATCCTGAGGTCCCTGTAGCAGCACGAAAGAGCTCCGTGGACCATGAATCAACTCGAGATGAGAGGTTAGTCCCTGGCTTCGACTCCAGAGGAATACCACCTTACCACAAGCACCTCAAGAGGAGGCTTCTCTCAGCTCTAGGTATGTGAGAGGGACCCTGAGTTTGCGGCCTCAAGTGGAATGGAGACCGCGATGCCCTGACTCGAAATAAGGCCGGATATCCCTGCAGTGACTTGAATGCAGGCTCGTCTTGCATCTCCCAAGACGAAAGGATGTCTGAATCCCCTGTGGAGACCACAGAGAAAGACCTAGTTCCCCACCTCATCGCGACCGGAGGCCTCACATCCTTTGAAAACTCCAGAGGTAGGCGGAGATCAGTGCCTCCAAAGGAGACGATGCCTGACTCCTCGTGAAACTTGATAGAAGTCCCAGGATTCCTGTGGCACGTGGAAAGGGACCCTTGGTCTCCCGCCTCAGCTGGAGAGGCGTCCCAATTTCCCTGCCAATCCTCGAGGAGAATCCCGAGTTGTCCCTCGCAACTAGGCAGGAGTCCTGCCGTCGCTGATCTAACACGTCTGTGGAAGGGCCATCCCCGTCGTAACTCGAGATTATACCCCAGGTTCCCGCCGCAACTCGAGAAAAACCATGAGACTTCCCCCTCGCCGCGAGATGAGGCCCGATTCCCCTGCACTGCGTGCAGAGCAATTCCGTGTTGCACATCACACATGAAAGGAGCCTTGATTTCCTTGATGGCACTCCAGAGAAACCCCAAGAACACTGTTTCAAGGTTGAGGGATCCTGAGGTCACTGTAGCAACACGAAAGAGCTCCGTGGACCAAAAATCAACTCGAGATGAGAGGTTAGTCCCTGGCTTGGACTCCAGAGGAATACCACCTTACCACAAGCACCTCAAGAGGAGGCTTCTCTCAGCTCTAGGTATGTGAGAGGGACCCTGAGTTTGCGGCCTCAAGTGGAATGGAGACCGCGATGCCCTGACTCGAAATAAGGCCGGATATCCCTGCAGTGACTTGAATGCAGGCTCGTCTTGCATCTCCCAAGACGAAAGGATGTCTGAATCCCCTGTGGAGACCACAGAGAAAGACCTAGTTCCCCACCTCATCGCGACCGGAGGCCTCACATCCTTTGAAAACTCCAGAGGTGGGCGGAGATCAGTTCCTCCAAAGGAGACGATGCCTGACTCCTCGTGAAACTTGATAGGAGTCCCAGGATTCCTGTGGCACGTGGAAAGGGACCCTTGGTCTCCCACCTCAGCTGGAGAGGCGTCCCAATTGCCCTGCCAAGCCTCGAGGAGAATCCTGAGTTGTCCCTCGCAACCAGGCAGGAGTCCTGGTGTCGCTAAACAAACACGTGGGTGGAAGGGCCATCCCCGTCGTAACTCGAGAATATACCCCAGGTTCCCGCCGCAACTCGAGAAAAACCATGAGACTTCCCCCTCGCCGCGAGATGAGGCCCGATTCCCCTGCACTGCGTGCAGAGCAATTCCGTGTTGCACATCACACATGAAAGGAGCCTTGATTTCCTTGATGGCACTCCAGAGAAACCCCCAGAACACTGTTTCAAGGCTAGAGGGATCCTGAGGTCACTGTAGCAACACGAAAGAGCTCCGTGGACCAAAAATCAACTCGAGATGAGAGGTTAGTCCCTGGCTTCGACTCTAGAGGAATACCACCTTACCACAAGCACCTCAAGAGGAGGCTTCTCTCAGCTGTATGTATGTGAGAGGGACCCTGAGTTTGCGGCCTCAAGTGGAATGGAGACCGCGATGCCCTGACTCGAAATAAGGCCGGATATCCCTGCAGTGACTTGAATGCAGGCTCGTCTTGCATCTCCCAAGACGAAAGGATGTCTGAATCCCCTGTGGAGACCACAGAGAATGACCTAGTTCCCCACCTCATCGCGACCGGAGGCCTCACATTCTTTGAAAACTCCAGAGGTACGCGGAGATCAGTGCCTCCAAAGGAGACGATGCCTGACTCCTCGTGAAACTTGATAGGAGTCCCAGGATTCCTGTGGCACGTGGAAAGGGACACTTGGTCTCCCGCCTCAGCTGGAGAGGCGTCCCAATTGCCCTGCCAAGCCTCGAGGAGAATCCCGAGTTGTCCCTCGCAACTAGGCAGGAGTCCTGACGTCGCTGAACAAACACGTGGGTGGAAGGGCCATCCCCGTCGTAACTCGAGAATATACCCCAGGTTCCCGCCGCAACTCGAGAAAAACCATGAGACTTCCCCCTCGCCGCGAGATGAGGCCCGATTCCCCTGCACTGCGTGCAGAGCAATTCCGTCTTGCACATCACACATGAAAGGAGCCTTGATTTCCTTGATGGCACTCCAGAGAAACCCCAAGAACACTGTTTCAAGGCTGGAGGGATCCTGAGGTCCCTGTAGCAGCAGGAAAGAGCTCCGTGGACCATGAATCAACTCGAGATGAGAGGTTAGTCCCTGGCTTCGACTCCAGAGGAATACCACCTTACCACAAGCACCTCAAGAAGAGGCTTCTCTCAGCTCTAGGTATGTGAGAGGGACCCTGAGGTTGCGGCCTCAGGTGGAATGGAGACCGCGATGCCCTGACTCGAAATAAGGCCGGATATCCCTGCAGTGACTTGAATGCAGGCTCGTCTTGCATCTCCCAAGACGAAAGGATGTCTGAATCCCCTGTGGAGACCACAGAGAATGACCTAGTTCCCCACCTCATCGCGACCGGAGGCCTCACATCCTTTGAAAACTCCAGAGGTACGCGGAGATCAGTGCCTCCAAAGGAGACGATGCCTGACTCCTCGTGAAACTTGATAGGAGTCCCAGGATTCCTGTGGCGCGTGGAAAGGGACACTTGGTCTCCCGCCTCAGCTGGAGAGGCGTCCCAATTGCCCTGCCAAGCCTCGAGGAGAATCCCGAGTTGTCCCTCGCAACTAGGCAGGAGTCCTGACGTCGCTGAACAAACACGTGGGTGGAAGGGCCATCCCCGTCGTAACTCGAGAATATACCCCAGGTTCCCGCCGCAACTCGAGAAAAACCATGAGACTTCCCCCTCGCCGCGAGATGAGGCCCGATTCCCCTGCACTGCGTGCAGAGCAATTCCGTCTTGCACATCACACATGAAAGGAGCCTTGATTTCCTTGATGGCACTCCAGAGAAACCCCAAGAACACTGTTTCAAGGCTGGAGGGATCCTGAGGTCCCTGTAGCAGCACGAAAGAGCTCCGTGGACCATGAATCAACTCGAGATGAGAGGTTAGTCCCTGGCTTCGACTCCAGAGGAATACCACCTTACCACAAGCACCTCAAGAAGAGGCTTCTCTCAGCTCTAGGTATGTGAGAGGGACCCTGAGGTTGCGGCCTCAAGTGGAATGGAGACCGCGATGCCCTGACTCGAAATAAGGCCGGATATCCCTGCAGTGACTTGAATGCAGGCTCGTCTTGCATCTCCCAAGACGAAAGGATGTCTGAATCCCCTGTGGAGACCACAGAGAATGACCTAGTTCCCCACCTCATGGCGCCCGGAGGCCTCACATCCTTTGAAAACTCCAGAGGTACGCGGATATCAGTGCCTCCAAAGGAGACGATGCCTGACTCCTCGTGAAACTTGATAGGAGACCCAGGATTCCTGTGGCACGTGGAAAGGGACCCTTGGTCTCCCGCCTCAGCTGGAGAGGCGTCCCAATTGCCCTGCGAAGCCTCGAGGAGAATCCCGAGTTGTCCCTCGCAACTAGGCAGGAGTCCTGACGTCGCTGAACAAACACGTGTGTGGAAGGGCCATCCCCGTCGTAACTCGAGAATATACCCCAGGTTCCCGCCGCAACTCGAGAAAAACCATGAGACTTCCCCCTCGCCGCGAGATGAGGCCCGATTCCCCTGCACTGCGTGCAGAGCAATTCCGTCTTGCACATCACACATGAAAGGAGCCTTGATTTCCTTGATGGCACTCCAGAGAAACCCCAAGAACACTGTTTCAAGGCTGGAGGGATCCTGAGGTCCCTGTAGCAGCACGAAAGAGCTCCGTGGACCATGAATCAACTCGAGATGAGAGGTTAGTCCCTGGCTTCGACTCCAGAGGAATACCACCTTACCACAAGCACCTCAAGAGGAGGCTTCTCTCAGCTCTAGGTATGTGAGAGGGACCCTGAGTTTGCGGCCTCAAGTGGAATGGACACCGCGATGCCCTGACTCGAAATAAGGCCGGATATCCCTGCAGTGACTTGAATGCAGGCTCGTCTTGCATCTCCCAAGACGAAAGGATGTCTGAATCCCCTGTGGAGACCACAGAGAAAGACCTAGTTCCCCACCTCATCGCGACCGGAGGCCTCACATCCTTTGAAAAGTCCAGAGGTACGCGGAGATCAGTGCCTCCAAAGGAGACGATGCCTGACTCCTCGTGAAACTTGATAGGAGTCCCAGGATCCCTGTGGCACGTGGAAAGGGATCCTTGGTCTCGCGCCTCAGCGGGAGAGTCGTTCCAATTGCCCTGCCAAGCGTCGAGGAGAATGCCGAGTTGTCCCTCGCAACTAGGCCGGAGTCCTGACGTGGCTGAACAAACACGTGGGTGGAAGGTCCATCCCCGACGTAACTCGATAATATACCCCTGGTTCCCGCCGCAACTCGAGAAAAACCATGAGACTTCCCCCTCGCCGCGAGATGAGGCCCGATTCCCCTGCACTGCGTGCAGAGCAATTCCGTGTTGCACATCACACATGAAAGGAGCCTTGATTTCCTTGATGGCACTCCAGAGAAACCCCAAGAACCCTGTTTCAAGGTTCAGGGATCCTGAGGTCACTGTAGCAACACGAAAGAGCTCTGTGGACCAAAAATCAACTCGAGATGAGAGGTTAGTCCCTGGCTTCGACTCCAGAGGAATACCACCTTACCACAAGCACCTCAAGAAGAGGCTTCTCTCAGCTCTAGCTATGTGACAGGGACCCTGAGTTTGCGGCCTCAAGTGGAATGGACACCGCGATTAACTGACGCGAAATAAGGCCGGATATCCCTGCAGTGACTTGAATGCAGGCTCGTCTTGCATCTCCCAAGACGAAAGGATGTCTGAATCCCCTGTGGAGACCACAGAGAAAGACCTAGTTCCCCACCTCATCGCGACCGGAGGCCTCACATCCTTTGAAAACTCCAGAGGTACGTGGAGATCAGTGCCTCCAAAGGAGACGATGCCTGACTCTTCGTGAAACTTGATAGGAGACCCAGGATTCCTGTGGCACGTGGAAAGGGACCCTTGGTCTCCCGCCTCAGCTGGAGAGGCGTCCCAATTGCCCTGCCAAGCCTCGAGGAGAATCCCGAGTTGTCCCTCGCAACTAGGCAGGAGTCCTGACGTCGCTGAACAAACACGTGGGTGGAAGGGCCATCCCCGTCGTAACTCGAGAATATACCCCAGGTTCCCGCCGCAACTCGAGAAAAACCATGAGACTTCCCCCTCGCCGCGAGATGAGGCCCGATTCCCCTGCACTGCGTGCAGAGCAATTCCGTCTTGCACATCACACATGAAAGGAGCCTTGATTTCCTTGATGGCACTCCAGAGAAACCCCAAGAACACTGTTTCAAGGCTGGAGGGATCCTGAGGTCCCTGTAGCAGCACGAAAGAGCTCCGTGGACCATGAATCAACTCGAGATGAGAGGTTAGTCCCTGGCTTCGAATCCAGAGGAATACCACCTTACCACAAGCACCTCAAGAGGAGGCTTCTCTCAGCTCTAGGTATGTGAGAGGGACCCTGAGTTTGCGGCCTCAAGTGGAATGGACACCGCGATGCCCTGACTCGAAATAAGGCCGGATATCCCTGCAGTGACTTGAATGCAGGCTCGTCTTGCATCTCCCAAGACGAAAGGATGTCTGAATCCCCTGTGGAGACCACAGAGAAAGACCTAGTTCCCCACCTCATCGCGACCGGAGGCCTCACATCCTTTGAAAACTCCAGAGGTGGGCGGAGATCAGTTCCTCCAAAGGAGACGATGCCTGACTCCTCGTCAAACTTGATAGGAGTCCCAGGATTCCTGTGGCACGTGGAAAGGGACCCTTGGTCTCCCACCTCAGCTGGAGAGGCGTCCCAATTGCCCTGCCAAGCCTCGAGGAGAATCCTGAGTTGTCCCTCGCAACTAGGCAGGAGTCCTGGTGTCGCTAAACAAACACGTGGGTGGAAGGGCCATCCCCGTCGTAACTCGAGAATATACCCCAGGTTCCCGCCGCAACTCGAGAAAAACCATGAGACTTCCCCCTCGCCGCGAGATGAGGCCCGATTCCCCTGCACTGCGTGCAGAGCAATTCCGTGTTGCACATCACACATGAAAGGAGCCTTGATTTCCTTGATGGCACTCCAGAGAAACCCCCAGAACACTGTTTCAAGGCTAGAGGGATCCTGAGGTCACTGTAGCAACACGAAAGAGCTCCGTGGACCAAAAATCAACTCGAGATGAGAGGTTAGTCCCTGGCTTCGACTCTAGAGGAATACCACCTTACCACAAGCACCTCAAGAGGAGGCTTCTCTCAGCTGTATGTATGTGAGAGGGACCCTGAGTTTGCGGCCTCAAGTGGAATGGAGACCGCGATGCCCTGACTCGAAATAAGGCCGGATATCCCTGCAGTGACTTGAATGCAGGCTCGTCTTGCATCTCCCAAGACGAAAGGATGTCTGAATCCCCTGTGGAGACCACAGAGAATGACCTAGTTCCCCACCTCATCGCGACCGGAGGCCTCACATTCTTTGAAAACTCCAGAGGTACGCGGAGATCAGTGCCTCCAAAGGAGACGATGCCTGACTCCTCGTGAAACTTGATAGGAGTCCCAGGATTCCTGTGGCACGTGGAAAGGGACACTTGGTCTCCCGCCTCAGCTGGAGAGGCGTCCCAATTGCCCTGCCAAGCCTCGAGGAGAATCCCGAGTTGTCCCTCGCAACTAGGCAGGAGTCCTGACGTCGCTGAACAAACACGTGGGTGGAAGGGCCATCCCCGTCGTAACTCGAGAATATACCCCAGGTTCCCGCCGCAACTCGAGAAAAACCATGAGACTTCCCCCTCGCCGCGAGATGAGGCCCGATTCCCCTGCACTGCGTGCAGAGCAATTCCGTCTTGCACATCACACATGAAAGGAGCCTTGATTTCCTTGATGGCACTCCAGAGAAACCCCAAGAACACTGTTTCAAGGCTGGAGGGATCCTGAGGTCCCTGTAGCAGCACGAAAGAGCTCCGTGGACCATGAATCAACTCGAGATGAGAGGTTAGTCCCTGGCTTCGACTCCAGAGGAATACCACCTTACCACAAGCACCTCAAGAAGAGGCTTCTCTCAGCTCTAGGTATGTGAGAGGGACCCTGAGGTTGCGGCCTCAAGTGGAATGGAGACCGCGATGCCCTGACTCGAAATAAGGCCGGATATCCCTGCAGTGACTTGAATGCAGGCTCGTCTTGCATCTCCCAAGACGAAAGGATGTCTGAATCCCCTGTGGAGACCACAGAGAATGACCTAGTTCCCCACCTCATGGCGCCCGGAGGCCTCACATCCTTTGAAAACTCCAGAGGTACGCGGAGATCAGTGCCTCCAAAGGAGACGATGCCTGACTCCACGTGAAACTTGATAGGAGTCCCAGGATTGCTGTGGCACGTGGAAAGGGACCCTTGGTCTCCCGCCTCAGCTGGAGAGGCGTCCCAATTGCCCTGCCAAGCCTCGAGGAGAATCCCGAGTTGTCCCTCGCAACTAGGCAGGAGTCCTGACGTCGCTGAAGAAGCACGTGGGTGGAAGGGCCATCCCCGTCGTAACTCGAGATTATATCCCAGGTTCCCGCCGCAACTCGAGAAAAACCATGAGACTTCCCCCTCGCCGCGAGATGAGGCCCGATTCCCCTGCACTGCGTGCAGAGCAATTCCGTGGTGCACATCACACATGAAAGGAGCCTTGATTTCCTTGATGGCACTCCAGAGAAACCCCAAGAACACTGTTTCAAGGCTAGAGGGATCCTGAGGTCACTGTAGCAACACGAAAGAGCTCCGTGGACCATGAATCAACTCGAGATGAGAGGTTAGTCCCTTGCTTCGACTCCAGAGGAATACCACCTTACCACAAGCACCTCAAGAGGAGGCTTCTCTCAGCTCTAGCTATGTGAGAGGGACCCTGATTTTGCGGCCTCAAGTGGAATTGACACCGCGATGCCTTGACTCGAAATAAGGCCGGATATCCCTGCAGTGACTTGAATGCAGGCTCGTCTTGCATCTCCCAGGACGAAAGGATGTCTGAATCCCCTGTGGAGACCACAGAGAAAGACCTAGTTCCCCACCTCATCGCGACCGGAGGCCTCACATCCTTTGAAAACTCCAGAGGTAGGCGGAGATCAGTGCCTCCAAAGGAGACGATGCCTGACTCCTCGTGAAACTTGATAGGAGTCCCAGGATTCCTGTGGCACGTGGAAAGGGACCCTTGGTCTCCCGCCTCAGCTGGAGAGGCGTCCCAATTGCCCTGCCAAGCCTCGAGGAGAATCGCGAGTTGTCCCTCGCAACTAGGCAGGAGTCCTGCTGTCGCTGAACTAACACGTCTGTGGAAGGGCCATCCCCGTCGTAACTCGAGATTATACCGCAGGTTCCCGCTGCAACTCGAGAAAAACCATGAGACTTACCCCTCGCCGCGAGATGACGCCCGATTCCCCTGCACTGCGTGCAGAGCAATTCCGTGTTGCACATCACACATGAAAGGAGCCTTGATTTCCTTGATGGCACTCCAGAGAAATCCCCAGAACACTGTTTCAAGGCTAGAGGGATCCTGAGGTCACTGTAGCAACACGAAAGAGCTCCGTGGACCAAAAATCAACTCGAGATGAGAGGTTAGTCCCTGGCTTCGACTCCAGAGGAATACCACCTTACCACAAGCACCTCAAGAGGAGGCTTCTCTCAGCTCTAGATATGTGAGAGGGACCTTGAGTTTGCGGCCTCAAGTGGAATGGAGACCGCGATGCCCTGACGCGAAATAATGCCGGATATCCCTGCAGTGATTTGAATGCAGGCGTGTCTTGCATCTCCCAAGACGAAAGGATGTCTGAATACCCTGTGGAGACCACAGAGAATGACCTAGTTCCCCACCTCATCGCGACCGGAGGCCTCACATCCTTTGAAAACTCCAGAGGTACGCGGAGATCAGTGCCTCCAAAGGAGACGATGCCTGACTCCTCGTGAAACTTGATAGGAGTCCCAGGATTGCTGTGGCACGTGGAAAGGGACACTTGGTCTCCCGCCTCAGCTGGAGAGGCGTCCCAATTGCCCTGCCAAGCCTCGAGGAGAATCCCGAGTTGTCCCTCGCAACTAGGCAGGAGTCCTGACGTCGCTGAACTAACACGTGTGTGGAAGGGCCATCCCCGTCGTAACTCGAGATTATACCGCAGGTTCCCGCCGCAACTCGAGAAAAACCATGAGACTTCCCCCTAGCCGCGAGATGAGGCCCGATTCCCCTGCACTGCGTGCAGAGCAATTCCGTGTTGCACATCACACATGAAAGGAGCCTTGATTTCCTTGATGGCACTCCAGAGAAACCCCAAGAACACTGTTTCAAGGTTGAGGGATCCTGAGGTCACTGTAGCAACACGAAAGAGCTCCGTGGACCAAAAATCAACTCGAGATGAGAGGTTAGTCCCTGGCTTGGACTCCAGAGGAATACCACCTTACCACAAGCACCTCAAGAGGAGGCTTCTCTCAGCTCTAGGTATGTGAGAGGGACCCTGAGGTTGCGGCCTCAAGTGGAATGGAGACCGTGATGCCCTGACTCGAAATAAGGCCGGATATCCCTGCAGTGACTTGAATGCAGGCTCGTCTTGCATCTCCCAAGACGAAAGGATGTCTGAATCCCCTGTGGAGACCACAGAGAATGACCTAGTTCCCCACCTCATCGCGACAGGAGGCCTCACATCCTTTGAAAACTCCAGAGGTACGCGGAGATCAGTGCCTCCAAAGGAGACGATGCCTGACTCCTCGTGAAACTTGATAGGAGTCCCAGGATTCCTGTGGCACGTGGAAAGGGACACTTGGTCTCCCGCCTCAGCTGGAGAGGCGTCCCAATTGCCCTGCCAAGCCTCGAGGAGAATCCCGAGTTGTCCCTCGCAACTAGGCAGGAGTCCTGACGTCGCTGAACAAACACGTGGGTGGAAGGGCCATCCCCGTCGTAACTCGAAAATATACCCCAGGTTCCCGCCGCAACTCGAGAAAAACCATGAGACTTCCCCCTCGCCGCGAGATGAGGCCCGATTCCCCTGCACTGCGTGCAGAGCAATTCCGTCTTGCACATCACACATGAAAGGAGCCTTGATTTCCTTGATGGCACTCCAGAGAAACCCCAAGAACACTGTTTCAAGGCTGGAGGGATCCTGAGGTCCCTGTAGCAGCACGAAAGAGCTCCGTGGACCATGAATCAACTCGAGATGAGAGGTTAGTCCCTGGCTTCGACTCCAGAGGAATACCACCTTACCACAAGCACCTCAAGAAGAGGCTTCTCTCAGCTCTAGGTATGTGAGAGGGACCCTGAGGTTGCGGCCTCAAGTGGAATGGAGACCGCGATGCCCTGACTCGAAATAAGGCCGGATATCCCTGCAGTGACTTGAATGCAGGCTCGTCTTGCATCTCCCAAGACGAAAGGATGTCTGAATCCCCTGTGGAGACCACAGAGAATGACCTAGTTCCCCACCTCATCGCGACCGGAGGCCTCACATCCTTTGAAAACTCCAGAGGTACGCGGAGATCAGTGCCTCCAAAGGAGACGATGCCTGACTCCTCGTGAAACTTGATAGGAGTCCCAGGATTCCTGTGGCACGTGGAAAGGGACCCTTGGTCTCCCGCCTCAGCTGGAGAGGCGTCCCAATTGCCCTGCCAAGCCTCGAGGAGAATCCCGAGTTGTCCCTCGCAACTAGGCAGGAGTCCTGACGTCGCTGAAGAAGCACGTGGGTGGAAGGGCCATCCCCGTCGTAACTCGAGAATATACCCCAGGTTCCCGCCGCAACTCGAGAAAAACCATGAGACTTCCCCCTCGCCGCGAGATGAGGCCCGATTCCCCTGCACTGCGTGCAGAGCAATTCCGTGTTGCACATCACACATGAAAGGAGCCTTGATTTCCTTGATGGCACTCCAGAGAAACCCCAAGAACACTGTTTCAAGGCTGGAGGGATCCTGAGGTCCCTGTAGCAGCACGAAAGAGCTCCGTGGACCATGAATCAACTCGAGATGAGAGGTTAGTCCCTGGCTTCGACTCCAGAGGAATACCACCTTACCACAAGCACCTCAAGAGGAGGCTTCTCTCAGCTCTAGGTATGTGAGAGGGACCCTGAGTTTGCGGCCTCAAGTGGAATGGACACCGCGATGCCCTGACTCGAAATAAGGCCGGATATCCCTGCAGTGACTTGAATGCAGGCTCGTCTTGCATCTCCCAAGACGAAAGGATGTCTGAATCCCCTGTGGAGACCACAGAGAAAGACCTAGTTCCCCACCTCATCGCGACCGGAGGCCTCACATCCTTTGAAAACTCCAGAGGTAGGCGGAGATCAGTGCCTCCAAAGGAGACGATGCCTGATTCCTCGTGAAACTTGATAGGAGTCCCAGGATTCCTGTGGCACGTGGAAAGGGACCCTTGGTCTCCCGCCTCAGCTGGAGAGGCGTCCCAATTGCCCTGCCGAGCCTCGAGGAGAATCCCGAGTTGTCCCTCGCAACTAGGCAGGAGTCCTGCCGTCGCTGAACTAACACGTCTGTGGAAGGGCCATCCCCGTCGTAACTCGAGATTATACCGCTGGTTCCCGCCGCAACTCGAGAAAAACCATGAGACTTCCCCCTCGCCGCGAGATGAGGCCCGATTCCCCTGCACTGCGTGCAGAGCAATTCCGTGTTGCACATCACACATGAAAGGAGCCTTGATTTCCTTGATGGCACTCCAGAGAAACCCCAAGAACACTGTTTCAAGGTTGAGGGATCCTGAGGTCACTGTAGCAACACGAAAGAGCTCCGTGGACCAAAAATCAACTCGAGATGAGAGGTTAGTCCCTGGCTTCGACTCCAGAGGAATACCACCTTACCACAAGCACCTCAAGAGGAGGCTTCTCTCAGTACTATGTATGTGAGAGGGACCCTGAGTTTGCGGCCTCAAGTGGAATGGAGACCGCGATGCCCTGACTCGAAATAAGGCCGGATATCCCTGCAGTGACTTGAATGCAGGCTCGTCTTGCATCTCCCAAGATGAAAGGATGTCTGAATCCCCTGTGGAGACCACAGAGAAAGACCTAGTTCCCCACCTCATCGCGACCGGAGGCCTCACATCCTTTGAAAACTCCAGAGGTGGGCGGAGATCAGTTCCTCCAAAGGAGACGATGCCTGACTCCTCGTGAAACTTGATAGGAGTCCCAGGATTCCTGTGGCACGTGGAAAGGGACCCTTGGTCTCCCACCTCAGCTGGAGAGGCATCCCAATTGCCCTGCCAAGCCTCGAGGAGAATCCTGAGTTGTCCCTCGCAACTAGGCAGGAGTCCTGGTGTCACTAAACAAACACGTGGGTAGAAGGGCCATCCCCGTCGTAACTCGAGAATATACCCCAGGTTCCCGCCGCAACTCGAGAAAAACCATGAGACTTCCCCCTCGCCGCGAGATGAGGCCCGATTCCCCTGCACTGCGTGCAGAGCAATTCCGTGTTGCACATCACACATGAAAGGAGCCTTGATTTCCTTGATGGCACTCCAGAGAAACCCCCAGAACACTGTTTCAAGGCTAGAGGGATCCTGAGGTCACTGTAGCAACACGAAAGAGCTCCGTGGACCAAAAATCAACTCGAGATGAGAGGTTAGTCCCTGGCTTCGACTCCAGAGGAATACCACCTTACCACAAGCACCTCAAGAGGAGGCTTCTCTCAGCTGTATGTATGTGAGAGGGACCCTGAGTTTCCGGCCTCAAGTGGAATGGAGACCGCGATGCCCTGACGCGAAATAAGGCCGGATATCCCTGCAGTGACTTGAATGCAGGCTCGTCTTGCATCTCCCAAGACGAAAGGATGTCTGAATCCCCTGTGGAGACCACAGAGAATGACCTAGTTCCCCACCTCATCGCGACCGGAGGCCTCACATCCTTTGAAAACTCCAGAGGTACGCGGAGATCAGTTCCTCCAAAGGAGACGATGCCTGACTCCTCGTGAAACTTGATAGGAGTCCCAGGATTCCTGTGGCACGTGAAAAGGGACACTTGGTCTCCCGCCTCAGCTGGAGAGGCGTCCCAATTGCCCTGCCAAGCCTCGAGGAGAATCCCGAGTTGTCCCTCGCAACTAGGCAGGAGTCCTGACGTCGCTGAACAAACACGTGGGTGGAAGGGCCATCCCCGTCGTAACTCGAGAATATACCCCAGATTCCCGCCGCAACTCGAGAAAAACCATGAGACTTCCCCCTCGCCGCGAGATGAGGCCCGATTCCCCTGCACTGCGTGCAGAGCAATTCCGTCTTGCACATCACACATGAAAGGAGCCTTGATTTCCTTGATGGCACTCCAGAGAAACCCAAGAACACTGTTTCAAGGCTGGAGGGATCCTGAGGTCCCTGTAGCAGCACAAAAGAGCTCCGTGGACCATGAATCAACTCGAGATGAGAGGTTAGTCCCTGGCTTCGACTCCAGAGGAATACCACCTTACCACAAGCACCTCAAGAGGAGGCTTCTCTCAGCTCTAGCTATGTGAGAGGGACCCTGATTTTGCGGCCTCAAGTGGAATGGACACCGCGATGCCCTGACTCGAAATAAGGCCGGATATCCCTGCAGTGACTTGAATGCAGGCTCGTCTTGCATCTCCCAGGACGAAAGGATGTCTGAATCCCCTGTGGAGACCACAGAGAAAGACCTAGTTCCCCACCTCATCGCGACCGGAGGCCTCACATCCTTTGAAAACTCCAGAGGTAGGCGGAGATCAGTGCCTCCAAAGGAGACGATGCCTGACTCCTCGTGAAACTTGATAGGAGTCCCAGGATTCCTGTGGCACGTGGAAAGGGACCCTTGGTCTCCCGCCTCAGCTGGAGAGGCGTCCCAATTGCCCTGCCAAGCCTCGAGGAGAATCCCGAGTTGTCCCTCGCAACTAGGCAGGAGTCCTGACGTCGCTGAACTAACACGTGTGTGGAAGGGCCATCCCCGTCGTAACTCGAGATTATACCGCAGGTTCCCGCCGCAACTCGAGAAAAACCATGAGACTTCCCCCTCGCCGCGAGATGAGGCCCGATTCCCCTGCACTGCGTGCAGAGCAATTCCGTCTTGCACATCACACATGAAAGGAGCCTTGATTTCCTTGATGGCACTCCAGAGAAATCCCCAGAACACTGTTTCAAGGCTAGAGGGATCCTGAGGTCACTGTAGCAACACGAAAGAGCTCCGTGGACCAAAAATCAACTCGAGATGAGAGGTTAGTCCCTGGCTTCGACTCCAGAGGAATACCACCTTACCACAAGCACCTCAAGAGGAGGCTTCTCTCAGTTCTATGTATGTGAGAGGGTCCCTGAGTTTGCGGCCTCAAGTGGAATGGAGACCTCGATGCCCTGACTCGAAATAAGGCCGGATATCCCTGCAGTGACTTGAATGCAGGCTCGTCTTGCATCTCCCAAGACGAAAGGATGTCTGAATCCCCTGTGGAGACCACAGAGAAAGACCTAGTTCCCCACCTCATCGCGACCGGAGGCCTCACATCCTTTGAAAACTCCAGAGGTACGCGGAGATCAGTGCCTCCAAAGGAGACGATGCCTGACTCCTCGTGAAACTTGATAGGAGTCCCAGGATTCCTGTGGCACGTGGAAAGGGACCCTTGGTCTCCCGCCTCAGCTGGAGAGGCGTCCCAATTTCCCTGCCAAGCCTCGAGGAGCATCCCGAGTTGTCCCTCGCAACTAGGCAGGAGTCCTGACTTCGCTGAACAAACACGTGGGTGGCAGGGCCATCCCCGTCGTAACTCGAGAATATACCCCAGGTTCCCGCCGCAACTCGAGAAAAACCATGAGACTTCCCCCTCGCCGCGAGATGAGGCCCGATTCCCCTGCACTGCGTGCAGAGCAATTCCGTCTTGCACATCACACATGAAAGGAACCTTGATTTCCTTGATGGCACTCCAGAGAAACCCCAAGAACACTGTTTCAAGGCTAGAGGGATCCTGAGGTCACTGTAGCAACACGAAAGAGCTCCGTGGACCAAAAATCAACTCGAGATGAGAGGTTAGTCCCTGGCTTCGACTCCAGAGGAATACCACCTTACCACAAGCACCTCAAGAGGAGGCTTCTCTCAGCTCTAGGTATGTGAGAGGGACCCTGAGTTTGCGGCCTCAAGTGGAATGGACACCGTGATGCCCTGACTCGAAATAAGGCCGGATATCCCTGCAGTGACTTGAATGCAGGCTCGTCTTGCATCTCCCAAGACGAAAGGATGTCTGAATCCCCTGTGGAGACCACAGAGAAAGACATAGTTCCCCACCTCATGGCGACCGGAGGCCTCACATCCTTTGAAAACTCCAGAGATAGGCGGAGATCAGTGCCTCCAAAGGAGACGATGCCTGACTCCTCGTGAAACTTGATAGGAGTCCCAGGATTCCTGTGGCACGTGGAAAGGGACCCTTGATCTCCCGCCTCAGCTGGAGAGGCGTCCCAATTGCCCTGCCAAGCCTCGAGGAGAATCCCGAGTTGTCCCTCGCAACTAGGCAGGAGTCCTGACGTCGCTGAACAAACACGTGGTTGGAAGGGCCATCCCAGTCGTAACTCGAGAATATTCCCCAGGTTCCCGCCGCAACTCGAGAAAAACCATGAGACTTACCCCTCCACGCGAGATGAGGCCCGATTCCCCTGCACTGCGTGCAGAGCAATTCCGTGATGCACATCACACATGAAAGGAGCCTTGATTTCCTTGATGGCACTCCAGAGAAACCCCAAGAACACTGTTTCAAGGCTAGAGGGATCCTGAGGTCACTGTAGCAACACGAAAGAGCTCCGTGGACCACAAATCAACTCGAGATGAGAGGTTAGTCCCTGGCTTCGACTCCAGAGGAATACCACCTTACCACAAGCACCTCAAGAGGAGGCTTCTCTCAGCTCTAGGTATGTGAGAGGGACCCTGAGTTTGCGGCCTCAAGTGGAATGGAGACCGCGATGCCCTGACTCGAAATAAGGCCGGATATCCCTGCAGTGACTTGAATGCAGGCTCGTCTTGCATCTCCCAAGACGAAAGGATGTCTGAATCCCCTGTGGAGACCACAGAGAAAGACCTAGTTCCCCACCTCATCGCGACCGGAGGCCTCACATCCTTTGAAAACTCCAGAGGTACACGGAGATCCGTGCCTCCAAAGGAGACGATGCCTGAATCCTCGTGAAACTTGATAGGAGTCCCAGGATTCCTGTGGCACGTGGAAAGGGACCCTTGGTCTCCCGCCTCAGCTGGAGAGGCGTCCCAATTGCCCTGCCAAGCCTCGAGGAGAATCCCGAGTTGTCCCTCGCACCTAGGCAGGAGTCCTGACGTCGCTGAAGAAGCACGAGGGTGGAAGGGCCATCCCCGTCGTAACTCGAGAATATACCCCTGGTTCCCGCCGCAACTCGAGAAAAACCATGAGACTTTCCCCTGGCCGCGAGATGAGGCCCGATTCCCCTGCACTGCGTGCAGATCAATTCCGTGGTGCACATCACACATGAAAGGAGCCTTGATTTCCTTGATGGCACTCCAGAGAAACCCCAAGAACACTGTTTCAAGGCTAGAGGGATCCTGAGGTCACTGTAGCAACACGAAAGAGCTCCGTGGACCAAAAATCAACTCAAGATGAGAGGTTAGTCCCTGGCTTCGACTCCAGAGGAATACCACCTTACCACAAGCACCTCAAGAGGAGGCTTCTCTCAGCTCTAGCTATGTGACAGGGACCCTGAGTTTGCGGCCTCAAGTGGAATGGAAACCGCGATTCCCTGACGCGAAATAAGGCCGGATATCCCTGCAGTGACTTGAATGCAGGCTCGTCTTGCATCTCCCAAGACGAAAGGATGTCTGAATCCCCTGTGGAGACCACAGAGAATGACCTAGTTCCCCACCTCATCGCGACCGGAGGCCTCACATCCTTTGAAAACTCCAGAGGTACGCGGAGATCAGTGCCTCCAAAGGAGACGATGCCTGACTCCTCGTGAAACTTGATAGGAGTCCCAGGATTGCTGTGGCACGTGGAAAGGGACCCTTGGTCTCCCGCCTCAGCTGGAGAGGCGTCCCAATTGCCCTGCCAAGCCTCGAGGAGAATCCCGAGTTGTCCCTCGCAACTAGGCAGGAGTCCTGACGTCGCTGAACAAACACGTGGGTGGAAGGGCCATCCCCGTCGTAACTCGAGAATATACCCCAGGTTCCCGCCGCAACTCGAGAAAAACCATGAGACTTCCCCCTCGCCGCGAGATGAGGCCCGATTCCCCTGCACTGCGTGCAGAGCAATTCCGTGTTGCACATCACACATGAAAGGAGCCTTGATTTCCTTGATGGCACTCCAGAGAAACCCCAAGAACACTGTTTCAAGGCTGGAGGGATCCTGAGGTCCCTGTAGCAGCACGAAAGAGCTCCGTGGACCATGAATCAACTCGAGATGAGAGGTTAGTCCCTGGCTTCGACTCCAGAGGAATACCACCTTACCACAAGCACCTCAAGAGGAGGCTTCTCTCAGCTCTAGGTATGTGAGAGGGACCCTGAGTTTGCGGCCTCAAGTGGAATGGACACCGCGATGCCCTGACTCGAAATAAGGCCGGATATCCCTGCAGTGACTTGAATGCAGGCTCGTCTTGCATCTCCCAAGACGAAAGGATGTCTGAATCCCCTGTGGAGACCACAGAGAAAGACCTAGTTCCCCACCTCATTGCGACCGGAGGCCTCACATCCTTTGAAAACTCCAGAGGTAGGCGGAGATCAGTGCCTCCAAAGGAGACGATGCCTGACTCCTCGTGAAACTTGATAGGAGTCCCAGGAATCCTGTGGCACGTGGAAAGGGACACTTGGTCTCCCGCCTCAGCTGGAGAGGCGTCCCAATTGCCCTGCCAAGCCTCGAGGAGAATCCCGAGTTGTCCCTCGCAACTAGGCAGGAGTCCTGCCGTCGCTGAACTAACACGTGTGTGGAAGGCCATCCCCGTCGTAACTCGAGATTATAACGCAGGTTCCCGCCGCAACTCGAGAAAAACCATGAGACTTCCCCCTCGCCGCGAGATGAGGCCCGATTCCCCTGCACTGCGTGCAGAGCAATTCCGTTGCACATCACAAATGAAAGGAGCCTTGATTTCCTTGATGGCACTCCAGAGAAACCCCAAGAACACTGTTTCAAGGTTGAGGGATCCTGAGGTCACTGTAGCAACACGAAAGATCTCCGTGGACCAAAAATCAACTCGAGATGAGAGGTTAGTCCCTGGCTTCGACTCCAGAGGAATACCACCTTACCACAAGCACCTCAAGAGGAGGCTTCTCTCAGCTCTATGTATGTGAGAGGGACCCTGAGTTTGCGGCCTCAAGTGGAATGGAGACCTCGATGCCCTGACTCGAAATAAGGCCGGATATCCCTGCAGTGACTTGAATGCAGGCTCGTCTTGCATCTCCCAAGACGAAAGGATGTCTGAATCCCCTGTGGAGACCACAGAGAAAGACCTAGTTCCCCACCTCATCGCGACCGGAGGCCTCACATCCTTTGAAAACTCCAGAGGTAGGCGAAGATCAGTGCCTCCAAAGGAGACGATGCCTGACTCCTCGTGAAACTTGATAGGAGTCCCAGGATTCCTGTGGCACGTGGAAAGGGACCCTTGGTCTCCCGCCTCAGCTGGAGAGGCGTCCCAATTGCCCTGCCAAGCCTCGAGGAGAATCCCGAGTTGTCCCTTGCAACTAGGCAGGAGTCCTGACGTCGCTGAACAAACACGTGGGTGGAAGGGCCATCCCCGTCGTAACTCGAGAATATACCCCAGGTTCCCGCCGCAACTCGAGAAAAACCATGAGACTTTCCCCTCGCCGCGAGATGAGGGCCGATTCCCCTTCACTGCGTGCAGAGCAATTCGGTGTTGCACATCACACATGAAAGGAGCCTTGATTTCCTTGATGGCACTCCAGAGAAACCCCAAGAACACTGTTTCAAGGCTAGAGGGATCCTGAGGTCACTGTAGCAACACGAAAGAGCTCCGTGGACCAAAAATCAACTCGAGATGAGAGGTTAGTCCCTGGCTTCGACTCCAGAGGAATACCACCTTACCACAAGCACCTCAAGAGGAGGCTTCTCTCAGCTCTAGGTATGTGAGAGGGACCCTGAGTTTGCGGCCTCAAGTGGAATGGACACCGCGATTCCCAGACTCGAAATAAGGCCGGATATCGATGCAGTGACTTGAATGCAGGCTCGTCTTGCATCTCCCAAGACGAAAGGATGTCTGAATCCCCTGTGGAGACCACAGAGAAAGACCTAGTTCCCCACCTCATCGCGACCGGAGGCCTCACATCCTTTGAAAACTCCAGAGGTAGGCGGAGATCAGTGCCTCCAAAGGAGACGATGCCTGACTCCTCGTGAAACTTGATAGGAGTCCCAGGATTCCTTTGGCACGTGGAAAGGGACCCTTGGTCTCCCGCCTCAGCTGGAGAGGCGTCCCAATTGCCCTGCCAAGCCCCGAGGAGAATCCCGAGTTGTCCCTCGCAACTAGGCAGGAGTCCTGACGTCGCTGAACAAACACGTGGGTGGAAGGGCCATTCCCGTCGTAACTCGAGAATATACCCCAGGTTCCCGCCGCAACTCGAGAAAAACCATGAGACTTCCCCCTCTCCGCGAGATGAGGCCCAATTCCCCTGCACTGCGTGCAGAGCAATTCCGTGTTGCACATCACACATGAAAGGAGCCTTGATTTCCTTGATGGCACTCCAGAGAAACCCCAAGACCACTGTTTCAAGGCTGGAGGGATCCTGAGGTCCCTGTAGCAGCACGAAAGAGCTCCGTGGACCATGAATCAACTCGAGATGAGAGGTTAGTCCCTGGCTTCGACTCCAGAGGAATACCACCTTACCACAAGCACCTCAAGAGGAGGCTTCTCTCAGCTCTAGCTATGTGAGAGGGACCCTGAGTTTGCGGCCTCAAGTGGAATGGACAACGCGATTCCCTGACTCGAAATAAGGCCGGATATCCCTGCAGTGACTTGAATGCAGGCTCGTCTTCCATCTCCCAAGATGAACGGATGTCTGAATCCCCTGTGGAGACCGCAGAGAAAGACCTAGTTCCCCACCTCATCGCGACCGGAGGCCTCACATCCTTTGAAAATTCCAGAGGTACGCGGAGATCAGTGCCTCCAAAGGAGACGATGCCTGACTCCTCGTGAAACTTGATAGGAGTCCCAGGATTCCTGTGGCACGTGGAAAGGGACCCTTGGTCTACCGCCTCAGCAGGAGAGGCGTCCCAATTGCCCTGCCAAGCCTTGAGAATCCCGAGTTGTCCCTCGCAACTAGGCAGGAGTCTGACTTCACTGAACAAACACGTGGGTGGAAGGGCCATCCCCGTCGTAACTCGAGAATATACCCCAGGTTCCAATCGCAACTCGAGAAAAACCATTAGACTTCCCCCTCGCCGCAAAATGAGGCCCGATACCCTGCACTGCGTGCAGAGCAATTCCGTGTTGCACATCACACATGAAAGAAGCCTTGATTTCCTTGATGGCACTCCAGAGAAACCCCAAGAACACTGTTTCAAGGCTAGAGGGATCCTGAGGTCACTGTAGCAACACGAAAGAGCTCAGTGGACGAAAAATCAACTCGAGATGAGAGGTTAGTCCCTGGCTTCGACTCCAGAGGAATACCACCTTACCACAAGCACCTCAAGAGGAGGCTTCTCTCAGCTCTAGGTATGTGAGAGGGACCCTGAGTTTGCGGCCTCAAGTGGAATGGACACCGCGATGCCCTGACTCGAAATACGGCCGGATATCCCTGCAGTGACTTGAACGCAGGCTCGTCTTGCATCTCCCAAGACGAAAGGATGTCTGAATCCCCTGTGGAGACCACAGAGAAAGACCTAGTTCCCCACCTCATCGCGACCGGAGGCCTCACATCCTTTGAAAACTCCAGAGGTACGCGGAGATCAGTGCCTCCAAAGGAGACGATGCCTGACTCCTCGTGAAACTTGATAGGAGTCCCAGGATCCCTGTGGCACGTGGAAAGGGATCCTTGGTCTCGCGCCTCAGCGGGAGAGTCGTTCCAATTGCCCTGCCAAGCGTCGAGGAGAATACCGAGTTGTCCCTCGCAACTAGGCCGGAGTCCTGACGTGGCTGAACAAACACGTGGGTGGAAGGGCCATCCCCGACGTAACTCCATAATATACCCCAGGTTCCCGCCGCAACTCGAGAAAAACCATGAGACTTCCCCCTCGCCGCGAGATGAGGCCCGATTCCCCTGCACTGCGTGCAGAGCAATTCCGTGTTGCACATCACACATGAAAGGAGCCTTGATTTCCTTGATGGCACTCCCGAGAAACCCCAAGAACACTGTTTCAAGGTTGAGGGATCCTGAGGTCAATGTAGCAACAGGAAAGAGCTCCGTGGACAAAAAATCAACTCGACATGAGAGGTTAGTCCCTGGATTCGACTCCAGAGGAATACCACCTTACCACAAGCACCTCACGAGGAGGCTTCTCTCAGCTGTAGCTATGTGAGAGGGACCCTGAGTTTGCGGCCTCAAGTGGAATGGACACCGCGATGCCCTGACTTGAAATAAGGCCGAATATCCCTGCAGTGACTTGAATGCAGGCTCGTCTTGCATCTCCCAAGACGAAAGGATGTCTGAATCCCCTGTGGAGACCACAGAGAAAGACCTAGTTCCCCGCCTCATCGCGATCGGAGGCCTCACATCCTTTGAAAACTCCAGAGGTACGCGGAGATCAGTGCCTCCAAAGGTGACGATGCCTGACTCCTCGTGAAACTTGATAGGAGTCCCAGGATTCCTGTGGCACGTGGAAAGGGACTGTTGGTCTCCCGCCTCAGCTGGAGAGGCGTCCCAATTGCCCTGCCAAGCCTCGAGGAGAATCCCGAGTTGTCCCTCGCAACTAGGCAGGAGTCCTGACGTCGCTGAACAAACACGTGGGTGGAAGGGCCATCCCCGTCGTAACTCAAGAATATACCCCAGGTTCCCGCCGCAACTCGAGAAAAACCATGAGACTTCCCCCTCGCCGCGAGATGAGGCCCGATTCCCCTGCACAGCGTGCAGAGCAATTCCGTCTTGCACATCACACATGAAAGGAGCCTTGATTTCCTTGATGGCACTCCAGAGAAACCCCAAGAACACTGTTTCAAGGCTAGAGGGATCCTGAGGTCACTGTAGCAACACGAAAGAGCTCCGTGGACCATGAATCAACTCGAGATGAGAGGTTAGTCCCTTGCTTCGACTCCAGAGGAATACCACCTTACCACAAGCACCTCAAGAGGAGGCTTCTCTCAGCTCTAGCTATGTGAGAGGGACCCTGATTTTGCAGCCTCAAGTGGAATGGACACCGCGATGCCCTGACTCGAAATAAGGCCGGATATCCCTGCAGTGACTTGAATGCAGGCTCGTCTTGCATCTCCCAGGACGAAAGGATGTCTGAATCCCCTGTGGAGACCACAGAGAAAGACCTAGTTCCCCACCTCATCGCGACCGGAGGCCTCACATCCTTTGAAAACTCCAGAGGTAGGCGGAGATCAGTGCCTCCAAAGGAGACGATGCCTGACTCCTCGTGAAACTTGATAGGAGTCCCAGGATTCCTGTGGCACGTGGAAAGGGACCCTTGGTCTCCCGCCTAAGCTGGAGAGGCGTCCCAATTGCCCTGCCAAGCCTCGAGGAGAATCGCGAGTTGTCCCTCGCAACTAGGCAGGAGTCCTGCCGTCGCTGAACTAACACGTCTGTGGAAGGGCCATCCCCGTCGTAACTCGAGATTATACCGCAGGTTCCCGCTGCAACTCGAGAAAAACCATGAGACTTACCCCTCGCCGCGAGATGAGGCCCGATTCCCCTGCACTGCGTGCAGAGCAATTCCGTGTTGCACATCACACATGAAAGGAGCCTTGATTTCCTTGATGGCACTCCAGAGAAATCCCCAGAACACTGTTTCAAGGCTAGAGGGATCCTGAGGTCACTGTAGCAACACGAAAGAGCTCCGTGGACCAAAAATCAACTCGAGATGAGAGGTTAGTCCCTGGCTTCGACTCCAGAGGAATACCACCTTACCACAAGCACCTCAAGAGGAGGCTTCTCTCAGCTCTAGATATGTGAGAGGGACCTTGAGTTTGCGGCCTCAAGTGGAATGGAGACCACGATGCCCTGACGCGAAATAATGCCGGATATCCCTGCAGTGATTTGAATGCAGGCGTGTCTTGCATCTCCCAAGACGAAAGGATGTCTGAATACCCTGTGGAGACCACAGAGAATGACCTAGTTCCCCACCTCATCACGACCGGGGGCCTCACATCCTTTGAAAACTCCAGAGGTACGCGGAGATCAGTGCCTCCAAAGGAGACGATGCCTGACTCCTCGTGAAACTTGATAGGAGTCCCAGGATTGCTGTGGCACGTGGAAAGGGACACTTGGTCTCCCGCCTCAGCTGGAGAGGCGTCCCAATTGCCCTGCCAAGCCTCGAGGGGAATCCCGAGTTGTCCCTCGCAACTAGGCAGGAGTCCTGACGTCGCTGAACTAACACGTGTGTGGAAGGGCCATCCCCGTCGTAACTCGAGATTATACCGCAGGTTCCCGCCGCAACTCGAGAAAAACCATGAGACTTCCCCCTCGCCGCGAGATGAGGCCCGATTCCCCTGCACTGCGTGCAGAGCAATTCCGTGTTGCACATCACACATGAAAGGAGCCTTGATTTCCTTGATGGCACTCCAGAGAAACCCCAAGAACACTGTTTCAAGGTTGAGGGATCCTGAGGTCACTGTAGCAACATGAAAGAGCTCCGTGGACCAAAAATCAACTCGAGATGAGAGGTTAGTCCCTGGCTTCGACTCCAGAGGAATACCACCTTACCACAAGCACCTCAAGAGGAGGCTTCTCTCAGTTCTATGTATGTGAGAGGGTCCCTGAGTTTGCGGCCTCAAGTGGAATGGAGACCTCGATGCCCTGACTCGAAATAAGGCCTCATATCCCTGCAGTGACTTGAATGCAGGCTCGTCTTGCATCTCCCAAGACGAAAGGATGTCTGAATCCCCTGTGGAGACCACAGAGAAAGACCTAGTTCCCCACCTCATCGCGACCGGAGGCCTCACATCCTTTGAAAACTCCAGAGGTACGCGGAGATCAGTGCCTCCAAAGGAGACGATTCCTGACTCCTCGTGAAACTTGATAGGAGTCCCAGGATTCCTGTGGCACGTGGAAAGGGACCCTTGGTCTCCCGCCTCAGCTGGAGAGGCGTCCCAATTTCCCTGCCAAGCCTCGAGGAGCATCCCGAGTTGTCCCTCGCAACTAGGCAGGAGTCCTGACTTCGCTGAACAAACACGAGGGTGGAAGGGCCATCCCCGTCGTAACTCGAGAATATACCCCAGGTTCCCGCCGCAACTCGAGAAAAACCATGAGACTTCCCCCTCGCCGCGAGATGAGGCCCGATTCCCCTGCACTGCGTGCAGAGCAATTCCGTCTTGCACATCACACATGAAAAGAACCTTGATTTCCTTGATGGCACTCCAGAGAAACCCCAAGAACACTGTTTCAAGGCTAGAGGGATCCTGAGGTCACTGTAGCAACACGAAAGAGCTCCGTGGACCAAAAATCAACTCGAGATGAGAGGTTAGTCCCTGGCTTCGACTCCAGAGGAATACCACCTTACCACAAGCACCTCAAGAGGAGGCTTCTCTCAGCTCTAGGTATGTGAGAGGGACCCTGAGTTTGCGGCCTCAAGTGGAATGGACACCGTGATGCCCTGACTCGAAATAAGGCCGGATATCCCTGCAGTGACTTGAATGCAGGCTCGTCTTGCATCTCCCAAGACGAAAGGATGTCTGAATGCCCTGTGGAGACCACAGAGAAAGACCTAGTTCCCCACCTCATCGCGACCGGAGGCCTCACATCCTTTGAAAACTCCAGAGATAGGCGGAGATCAGTGCCTCCAAAGGAGACGATGCCTGACTCCTCGTGAAACTTGATAGGAGTCCCAGGATTCCTGTGGCACGTGGAAAGGGACCCTTGGTCTCCCGCCTCAGCTGGAGAGGCGTCCCAATTGCCCTGCCAAGCCTCGAGGAGAATCCCGAGTTGTCCCTCGCAACTAGGCAGGAGTCCTGACGTCGCTGAACAAACACGTGGTTGGAAGGGCCATCCCAGTCGTAACTCGAGAATATTCCCCAGGTTCCCGCCGCAACTCGAGAAAAACCATGAGAATTCCCCCTCGCCGCGAGATGAGGCCCGATTCCCCTGCACTGCGTGCAGAGCAATTCCGTGTTGCACATCACACATGAAAGGAGCCTTGATTTCCTTGATGGCACTCCAGAGAAACCCCAAGAACACTGTTTCAAGGCTAGAGGGATCCTGAGGTCACTGTAGCAACACGAAAGAGCTCCGTGGACCACAAATCAACTCGAGATGAGAGGTTAGTCCCTGGCTTCGACTCCAGAGGAATACCACCTTACCACAAGCACCTCAAGAGGAGGCTTCTCTCAGCTGTATGTATGTGAGAGGGACCCTGAGTTTGCGGCCTCAAGTGGAATGGAGACCGCGATGCCCTGACTCGAAATAAGGCCGGATATCCCTGCAGTGACTTGAATGCAGGCTCGTCTTGCATCTCCCAAGACGAAAGGATGTCTGAATCCCCTGTGGAGACCACAGAGAATGACCTAGTTCCCCACCTCATCGCGACCGGAGGCCTCACATCCTTTGAAAACTCCAGAGGTACACGGAGATCCGTGCCTCCAAAGGAGACGATGCCTGAATCCTCGTGAAACTTGATAGGAGTCCCAGGATTCCTGTGGCACGTGGAAAGGGACCCTTGGTCTCCCGCCTCAGCTGGAGAGGCGTCCCAATTGCCCTGCCAAGCCTCGAGGAGAATCCCGAGTTGTCCCTCGCAACTAGGCAGGAGTCCTGACGTCGCTGAAGAAGCACGAGGGTGGAAGGGCCATCCCCGTCGTAACTCGAGAATATACCCCAGGTTCCCGCCGCAACTCGAGAAAAACCATGAGACTTTCCCCTGGCCGCGAGATGAGGCCCGATTCCCCTGCACTGCGTGCAGATCAATTCCGTGGTGCACATCACACATGAAAGGAGCCTTGATTTCCTTGATGGCACTCCAGAGAAACCCCAAGAACACTGTTTCAAGGCTAGAGGGATCCTGAGGTCACTGTAGCAACACGAAAGAGCTCCGTGGACCAAAAATCAACTCAAGATGAGAGGTTAGTCCCTGGCTTCGACTCCAGAGGAATACCACCTTACCACAAGCACCTCAAGAGGAGGCTTCTCTCAGCTCTAGCTATGTGACAGGGACCCTGAGTTTGCGGCCTCAAGTGGAATGGACACCGCGATTCCCTGACGCGAAATAAGGCCGGATATCCCTGCAGTGACTTGAATGCAGGCTCGTCTTGCATCTCCCAAGACGAAAGGATGTCTGAATCCCCTGTGGAGACCACAGAGAATGACCTAGTTCCCCACCTCATCGCGACCGGAGGCCTCACATCCTTTGAAAACTCCAGAGGTACGCGGAGATCAGTGCCTCCAAAGGAGACGATGCCTGACTCCTCGTGAAACTTGATAGGAGTCCCAGGATTGCTGTGGCACGTGGAAAGGGACCCTTGGTCTCCCGCCTCAGCTGGAGAGGCGTCCCAATTGCCCTGCCAAGCCTCGAGGAGAATCCCGAGTTGTCCCTCGCAACTAGGCAGGAGTCCTGACGTCGCTGAACAAACACGTGGGTGGAAGGGCCATCCCCGTCGTAACTCGAGAATATACCCCAGGTTCCCGCCGCAACTCGAGAAAAACCATGAGACTTCCCCCTCGCCGCGAGATGAGGCCCGATTCCCCTGCACTGCGTGCAGAGCAATTCCGTGTTGCACATCACACATGAAAGGAGCCTTGATTTCCTTGATGGCATTCCAGAGAAACCCCAAGAACACTGTTTCAAGGCTTGAGGGATCCTGAGGTCACTGTAGCAACACGAAAGAGCTCCATGGACCAAAAATCAACTCGAGATGAGAGGTTAGTCCCTGGCTTCGACTCCAGAGGAATACCACCTTACCCCAAGCACCTCAAGAGGAGGCTTCTCTCAGCTCTATGTATGTGAGAGGGACCCTGAGTTTGCGGCCTCAAGTGGAATGGAGACCGCGATGCCCTGACTCGAAATAAGGCCGGATATCCCTGCAGTGACTTGAATGCAGGCTCGTCTTGCATCTCCCAAGACGAAAGGATGTCTGAATCCCCTGTGGAGACCACAGAGAAAGACCTAGTTCCCCACCTCATCGCGACCGGAGGCCTCACATCCTTTGAAAACTCCAGAGGTATGCGGAGATCAGTGCCTCCAAAGGAGACGATGCCTGACTCCTCGTGAAACTTGATAGGAGTCCCAGGATTCCTTTGGCACGTGGAAAGGGACCCTTGGTCTCCCGCCTCAGCTGGAGAGGCGTCCCAATTGCCCTGCCAAGCCCCGAGGAGAATCCCGAGTTGTCCCTCGCAACTAGGCAGGAGTCCTGACGTCGCTGAACAAACACGTGGGTGGAAGGGCCATTCCCGTCGTAACTCGAGAATATACCCCAGGTTCCCGCCGCAACTCGAGAAAAACCATGAGACTTCCCCCTCTCCGCGAGATGAGGCCCAATTCCCCTGCACTGCGTGCAGAGCAATTCCGTGTTGCACATCACACATGAAAGGAGCCTTGATTTCCTTGATGGCACTCCAGAGAAACCCCAAGAACACTGTTTCAATGCTGGAGGGATCCTGAGGTCCCTGTAGCAGCACGAAAGAGCTCCGTGGACCATGAATCAACTCGAGATGAGAGGTTAGTCCCTGGCTTCGACTCCAGAGGAATACCACCTTACCACAAGCACCTCAAGAGGAGGCTTCTCTCAGCTCTAGCTATGTGAGAGGGACCCTGAGTTTGCGGGGTCAAGTGGAATGGACAACGCGATTCCCTGACTCGAAATAAGGCCGGATATCCCTGCAGTGACTTGAATGCAGGCTCGTCTTCCATCTCCCAAGATGAACGGATGTCTGAATCCCCTGTGGAGACCGCAGAGAAAGACCTAGTTCCCCACCTCATCGCGACCGGAGGCCTCACATCCTTTGAAAATTCCAGAGGTACGCGGAGATCAGTGCCTCCAAAGGAGACGATGCCTGACTCCTCGTGAAACTTGATAGGAGTCCCAGGATTCCTGTGGCACGTGGAAAGGGACCCTTGGTCTACCGCCTCAGCAGGAGAGGCTTCCCAATTGCCCTGCCAAGCCTTGAGAATCCCGAGTTGTCCCTCGCAACTAGGCAGGAGTCTGACTTCACTGAACAAACACGTGGGTGGAAGGGCCATCCCCGTCGTAACTCGAGAATATACCCCAGGTTCCAATCGCAACTCGAGAAAAACCATTAGACTTCCCCCTCGCCGCAAAATGAGGCCCGATACCCTGCACTGCGTGCAGAGCAATTCCGTGTTGCACATCACACATGAAAGAAGCCTTGATTTCCTTGGTGGCACTCCAGAGAAACCCCAAGAACACTGTTTCAAGGCTAGAGGGATCCTGAGGTCACTGTAGCAACACGAAAGAGCTCAGTGAACGAAAAATCAACTCGAGATGAGAGGTTAGTCCCTGGCTTCGACTCCAGAGGAATACCACCTTACCACAAGCACCTCAAGAGGAGGCTTCTCTCAGCTCTAGGTATGTGAGAGGGACCCTGAGTTTGCGGCCTCAAGTGGAATGGACACCGCGATGCCCTGACTCGAAATACGGCCGGATATCCCTGCAGTGACTTGAACGCAGGCTCGTCTTGCATCTTCCAAGACGAAAGGATGTCTGAATCCCCTGTGGAGACCACAGAGAAAGACCTAGTTCCCCACCTCATCGCGACCGGAGGCCTCACATCCTTTGAAAACTCCAGAGGTACGCGGAGATCAGTGCCTCCAAAGGAGACGATGCCTGACTCCTCGTGAAACTTGATAGGAGTCCCAGGATCCCTGTGGCACGTGGAAAGGGATCCTTGGTCTCGCGCCTCAGCGGGAGAGTCGTTCCAATTGCCCTGCCAAGCGTCGAGGAGAATACCGAGTTGTCCCTCGCAACTAGGCCGGAGTCCTGACGTGGCTGAACAAACACGTGGGTGGAAGGGCCATCCCCGACGTAACTCCATAATATACCCCAGGTTCCCGCCGCAACTCGAGAAAAACCATGAGACTTCCCCCTCGCCGCGAGATGAGGCCCGATTCCCCTGCACTGCGTGCAGAGCAATTCCGTGTTGCACATCACACATGAAAGGAGCCTTGATTTCCTTGATGGCACTCCCGAGAAACCCCAAGAACACTGTTTCAAGGTTGAGGGATCCTGAGGTCAATGTAGCAACAGGAAAGAGCTCCGTGGACAAAAAATCAACTCGACATGATAGGTTAGTCCCTGGATTCGACTCCAGAGGAATACCACCTTACCACAAGCACCTCACGAGGAGGCTTCTCTCAGCTGTAACTATGTGAGAGGGACCCTGAGTTTGCGGCCTCAAGTGGAATGGACACCGCGATGCCCTGACTTGAAATAAGGCCGAATATCCCTGCAGTGACTTGAATGCAGGCACGTCTTGCATCTCCCAAGACGAAAGGATGTCTGAATCCCCTGTGGAGACCACAGAGAAAGACCTAGTTCCCCACCTCATCACGACCGGATGCCTCACATCCTTTGAAAATTCCAGAGGTACGCGGAGACCAGTGCCGCCCAAGGAGACGATGCCTGACTCCTCGTGAAACTTGATAGGAGTCCCAGGATTCCTGTGGCACGTGGAAAGGGACCCTTGGTTTTCCGCCTCAGCTGGAGAGGCGTCCCAATTGCCCTGCCAAGCCTCGAGGAGATTCCCGAGTTGTCCCTCGCAACTAGGCAGGAGTCCTGACGTTGCTGAACAAACACGTGGGTGGAAGGGCCATCCCCGTCGTAACTCGAGAATATACCCCAGGTTCCCGTCGCAACTCGAGAAAAACCATGAGACTTCCCCCTCACCGCGAGATGAGGCCCGATTCCCCTGCACTGCGTGCAGAGCAATTCCGTGTTGCACATCACACATGAAAGGAGCCTTGATTTCCTTGATGGCACTCCAGAGAAACCCCAAGAACTCTGTTTCAAGGTTCAGGGATCCTGAGGTCACTGTAGCAACACGAAAGAGCTCTGTGGACCAAAAATCAACTCGAGATGAGAGGTTAGTCCCTGGCTTCGACTCCAGAGGAATACCACCTTACCACAAGCACCTCAAGAGGAGGCTTCTCTCAGCTCTATGTATGTGAGAGGGACCCTGAGTTTGCGGCCTCAAGTGGAATGGACACCGCGATGCCCTGACTCGAAATCAGGCCGGATATCCCTGCAATGCCTTGAATGCAGGCTCGTCTTGCATCTCCCAAGACGAAAGGATGTCTGAATCCCCTGTGGAGACCACAGAGAAAGACCTAGTTCCCCGCCTCATCGCGACCGGAGGCCTCACATCCTTTGAAAACTCCAGAGGTACGCGGAGATCAGTGCCTCCAAAGGTGACGATGCCTGACTCCTCGTGAAACTTGATAGGAGTCCCAGGATTCCTGTGGCACGTGGAAAGGGACTGTTGGTCTCCCGCCTCAGGTGGAGAGGCGTCCCAATTGCCCTGCCAAGCCTCGAGGAGAATCCCGAGTTGTCCCTCGCAACTAGGCAGGAGTCCTGACGTCGCTGAACAAACACGTGGGTGGAAGGGCCATCCCCGTCGTAACTCGAGAATATACCCCAGGTTCCCGCCGCAACTCGAGAAAAACCATGAGACTTCCCCCTCGCCGCGAGATGAGGCCCGATTCCCCTGCACTGCGTGCAGAGCAATTCCGTCTTGCACATCACACATGAAAGGAGCCTTGATTTCCTTGATGGCACTCCAGAGAAACCCCAAGAACACTGTTTCAAGGCTAGAGGGATCCTGAGGTCCCTGTAGCAGCACGAAAGAGCTCCGTGGACCATGAATCAACTCGAGATGAGAGGTTAGTCCCTGGCTTCGACTCCAGAGGAATACCACCTTACCACAAGCACCTCAAGAGGAGGCTTCTCTCAGCTCTAGGTATGTGAGAGGGACCCTGAGGTTGCGGCCTCAAGTGGAATGGAGACCGCGATGCCCTGACTCGAAATAAGGCCGGATATCCCTGCAGTGACTTGAATGCAGGCTCGTCTTGCATCTCCCAAGACGAAAGGATGTCTGAATCCCCTGTGGAGACCACAGAGAAAGACCTAGTTCCCCACCTCATCGCGACCGGAGGCCTCACATCCTTTGAAAACTCCAGAGGTACGCGGAGATCAGTGCCTCCAAAGGAGACGATGCCTGACTCCTCGTGAAACTTGATAGGAGTCCCAGGATTCCTGTGGCACGTGGAAAGGGACCCTTGGTCTCCCGCCTCAGCTGGAGAGGCGGCCCAATTGCCCTGCCAAGCCTCGAGGAGAATCCCGAGTTGTCCCTCGCAACTAGGCAGGAGTCCTGACGTCGCTGAAGAAGCACGTGGGTGGAAGGGCCATCCCCGTCGTAACTCGAGATTATACCCCAGGTTCCCGCCGCAACTCGAGAAAAACCATGAGAATTCCCCCTCGCCGCGAGATGAGGCCCGATTCCCCTGCACTGCGTGCAGAGCAATTCCGTGTTGCACATCACACATGAAAGGAGCCTTGATTTCCTTGATGGCACTCCAGAGAAACCCCAAGAACACTGTTTCAAGGCTAGAGGGATCCTGAGGTCACTGTAGCAACACGAAAGAGCTCCGTGGACCAAAAATCAACTCGAGATGAGAGGTTAGTCCCTGGCTTCGACTCCAGAGGAATACCACCTTACCACAAGCACCTCAAGAAGAGGCTTCTCTCAGCTCTAGCTATGTGACAGGGACCCTGAGTTTGCGGCCTCAAGTGGAATGGACACCGCGATTCCCTGACGCGAAATAAGGCCGGATATCCCTGCAGTGACTTGAATGCAGGCTCGTCTTGCATCTCCCAAGACGAAAGGATGTCTGAATCCCCTGTGGAGACCACAGAGAAAGACCTAGTTCCCCACCTCATCGCGACCGGAGGCCTCACATCCTTTGAAAACTCCAGAGGTGGGCGGAGATCAGTGCCTCCAAAGGAGACGATGCCTGACTCCTCGTGAAACTTGATAGGAGACCCAGGATTCCTGTGGCACGTGGAAAGGGACCCTTGGTCTCCCGCCTCAGCTGGAGAGGCGTCCCAATTGCCCTGCCAAGCCTCGAGGAGAATCCCGAGTTGTCCCTCGCAACTAGGCAGGAGTCCTGACGTCGCTGAACAAACACGTGGGTGGAAGGGCCATCCCCGTCGTAACTCGAGAATATACCCCAGGTTCCCGCCGCAACTCGAGAAAAACCATGAGACTTCCCCCTCGCCGCGAGATGAGGCCCGATTCCCCTGCACTGCGTGCAGAGCAATTCCGTCTTGCACATCACACATGAAAGGAGCCTTGATTTCCTTGATGGCACTCCAGAGAAACCCCAAGAACACTGTTTCAAGGCTGGAGGGATCCTGAGGTCCCTGTAGCAGCACGAAAGAGCTCCGTGGACCATGAATCAACTCGAGATGAGAGGTTAGTCCCTGGCTTCGACTCCAGAGGAATACCACCTTACCACAAGCACCTCAAGAGGAGGCTTCTCTCAGCTCTAGGTATGTGAGAGGGACCCTGAGTTTGCGGCCTCAAGTGGAATGGAGACCGCGATGCCCTGACTCGAAATAAGGCCGGATATCCCTGCAGTGACTTGAATGCAGGCTCGTCTTGCATCTCCCAAGACGAAAGGATGTCTGAATCCCCTGTGGAGACCACAGAGAAAGACCTAGTTCCCCACCTCATCGCGACCGGAGGCCTCACATCCTTTGAAAACTCCAGAGGTACGCGGAGATCAGTGCCTCCAAAGGAGACGATGCCTGACTCCTCGTGAAACTTGATAGGAGTCCCAGGATTCCTGTGGCACGTGGAAAGGGACCCTTGGTCTCCCGCCTCAGCTGGAGAGGCGTCCCAATTGCCCTGCCAAGCCTCGAGGAGAATCCCGAGTTGTCCCTCGCAACTAGGCAGGAGTCCTGCCGTCGCTGAACTAACACGTCTGTGGAAGGGCCATCCCCGTCGTAACTCGAGATTATACCGCAGGTTCCCGCCGCAACTCGAGAAAAACCATGAGACTTCCCCCTCGCCGCGAGATGAGGCCCGATTTCCCTGCACTGCCTGCAGAGCAATTCCGTGTTGCACATCACACATGAAAGGAGCCTTGATTTCGTTGATGGCACTCCAGAGAAACCCCAAGAACACTGTTTCAAGGTTGCGGGATCCTGAGGTCACTGTAGCAACACGAAAGAGCTCCGTGGACCAAAAATCAACTCGAGATGAGAGGTTAGTCCCTGGCTTGGACTCCAGAGGAATACCACCTTACCACAAGCACCTCAAGAGGATGCTTCTCTCAGCTCTAGGTATGTGAGAGGGACCCTGAGTTTGCGGCCTCAAGTGGAATGGAGACCGCGATGCCCTGACTCGAAATAAGGCCGGATATCCCTGCAGTGACTTGAATGCAGGCTCGTCTTGCATCTCCCAAGACGAAAGGATGTCTGAATCCCCTGTGGAGACCACAGAGAAAGACCTAGTTCCCCGCCTCATCGCGACCGGAGGCCTCACATCCTTTGAAAACTCCAGAGGTACGCGGAGATCAGTGCCTCCAAAGGTGACGATGCCTGACTCCTCGTGAAACTTGATAGGAGTCCCAGGATTCCTGTGGCACGTGGAAAGGGACTGTTGGTCTCCCGCCTCAGCTGGAGAGGCGTCCCAATTGCCCTGCCAAGCCTCGAGGAGAATCCCGAGTTGTCCCTCGCAACTAGGCAGGAGTCCTGACGTCGCTGAACAAACACGTGGGTGGAAGGGCCATCCCCGTCGTAACTCGAGAATATACCCCAGGTTCCCGCCGCAACTCGAGAAAAACCATGAGACTTCCCCCTCGCCGCGAGATGAGGCCCGATTCCCCTGCACTGCGTGCAGAGCAATTCCGTCTTGCACATCACACATGAAAGGAGCCTTGATTTCCTTGATGGCACTCCAGAGAAACCCCAAGAACACTGTTTCAAGGCTAGAGGGATCCTGAGGTCCCTGTAGCAGCACGAAAGAGCTCCGTGGACCATGAATCAACTCGAGATGAGAGGTTAGTCCCTGGCTTCGACTCCAGAGGAATACCACCTTACCACAAGCACCTCAAGAGGAGGCTTCTCTCAGCTCTAGGTATGTGAGAGGGACCCTGAGGTTGCGGCCTCAAGTGGAACGGAGACCGCGATGCCCTGACTCGAAATAAGGCCGGATATCCCTGCATTGACTTGAATGCAGGCTCGTCTTGCATCTCCCAAGACGAAAGGATGTCTGAATCCCCTGTGGAGACCACAGAGAAAGACCTAGTTCCCCACCTCATCGCGACCGGAGGCCTCACATCCTTTGAAAACTCCAGAGGTAGGCGGAGATCAGTGCCTCCAAAGGAGACGATGCCTGACTCCTCGTGAAACTTGATAGGAGTCCCAGGATTCCTGTGGCACGTGGAAAGGGACCCTTGGTCTCCCGCCTCAGCTGGAGAGGCGGCCCAATTGCCCTGCCAAGCCTCGAGGAGAATCCCGAGTTGTCCCTCGCAACTAGGCAGGAGTCCTGACGTCGCTGAAGAAGCACGTGGGTGGAAGGGCCATCCCCGTCGTAACTCGAGATTATACCCCAGGTTCCCGCCGCAACTCGAGAAAAACCATGAGACTTCCCCCTCGCCGCGAGATGAGGCCCGATTCCCCTGCACTCCGTGCAGAGCAATTCCGTCTTGCACATCACACATGAAAGGAGCCTTGATTTCCTTGATGGCACTCCAGAGAAACCCCAAGAACACTGTTTCAAGGCTAGAGGGATCCTGAGGTCACTGTAGCAACACGAAAGAGCTCCGTGGACCAAAAATCAACTCGAGATGAGAGGTTAGTCCCTGGCTTCGACTCCAGAGGAATACCACCTTACCACAAGCACCTCAAGAAGAGGCTTCTCTCAGCTCTAGCTATGTGACAGGGACCCTGAGTTTGCGGCCTCAAGTGGAATGGACACCGCGATTCCCTGACGCGAAATAAGGCCGGATATCCCTGCAGTGACTTGAATGCAGGCTCGTCTTGCATCTCCCAAGACGAAAGGATGTCTGAATCCCCTGTGGATACCACAGAGAAAGACCTAGTTACCCACCTCATCGCGACCGGAGGCCTCACATCCTTTGAAAACTCCAGAGGTAGGCGGAGATCAGTGCCTCCAAAGGAGACGATGCCTGACTCCTCGTGAAACTTGATAGGAGTCCCAGGATTCCTGTGGCACGTGGAAAGGGACCCTTGGTCTCCCGCCTCAGCTGGAGAGGCGTCCCAATTGCCCTGCCAAGCCTCGAGGAGAATCCCGAGTTGTCCCTCGCAACTAGGCAGGAGTCCTGACGTCGCTGAACAAACACGTGGGTGGAAGGGCCATCCCCGTCGTAACTCGAGAATATACCCCAGGTTCCCGCCGCAACTCGAGAAAAACCATGAGACTTCCCCCTCGCCGCGAGATGAGGCCCGATTCCCCTGCACTGCGTGCAGAGCAATTCCGTCTTGCACATCACACATGAAAGGAGCCTTGATTTCCTTGATGGCACTCCAGAGAAACCCCAAGAACACTGTTTCAAGGCTGGAGGGATCCTGAGGTCCCTGTAGCAGCACGAAAGAGCTCCGTGGACCATGAATCAACTCGAGATGAGAGGTTAGTCCCTGGCTTCGACTCCAGAGGAATACCACCTTACCACAAGCACCTCAAGAGGAGGCTTCTCTCAGCTCTAGGTATGTGAGAGGGACCCTGAGTTTGCGGCCTCAAGTGGAATGGAGACCGCGATGCCCTGACTCGAAATAAGGCCGGATATCCCTGCAGTGACTTGAATGCAGGCTCGTCTTGCATCTCCCAAGACGAAAGGATGTCTGAATCCCCTGTGGAGACCACAGAGAAAGACCTAGTTCCCCACCTCATCGCGACCGGAGGCCTCACATCCTTTGAAAACTCCAGAGGTAGGCGGAGATCAGTGCCTCCAAAGGAGACGATGCCTGACTCCTCGTGAAACTTGATAGGAGTCCCAGGATTCCTGTGGCACGTGGAAAGGGACCCTTGGTCTCCCGCCTCAGCTGGAGAGGCGTCCCAATTGCCCTGCCAAGCCTCGAGGAGAATCCCGAGTTGTCCCTCGCAACTAGGCAGGAGTCCTGCCGTCGCTGAACTAACACGTCTGTGGAAGGGCCATCCCCGTCGTAACTCGAGATTATACCGCAGGTTCCCGCCGCAACTCGAGAAAAACCATGAGACTTCCCCCTCGCCGCGAGATGAGGCCCGATTTCCCTGCACTGCGTGCAGAGCAATTCCGTGTTGCACATCACACATGAAAGGAGCCTTGATTTCCTTGATGGCACTCCAGAGAAACCCCAAGAACACTGTTTCAAGGTTGAGGGATCCTGAGGTCACTGTAGCAACACGAAAGAGCTCCGTGGACCAAAAATCAACTCGAGATGAGAGGTTAGTCCCTGGCTTGGACTCCAGAGGAATACCACCTTACCACAAGCACCTCAAGAGGAGGCTTCTCTCAGCTCTAGGTATGTGAGAGGGACCCTGAGTTTGCGGCCTCAAGTGGAATGGACACCGCGATGCCCTGACTCGAAATAAGGCCGGATATCCCTGCAGTGACTTGAATGCAGGCTCGTCTTGCATCTCCCAAGACGAAAGGATGTCTGAATCCCCTGTGGAGACCACAGAGAAAGACCTAGTTCCCCACCTCATCGCGACCGGAGGCCTCACATCCTTTGACAACTCCAGAGGTGGGCGGAGATCAGTTCCTCCAAGGGAGACGATGCCTGATTCCTCGTGAAACTTGATAGGAGTCCCAGGATTCCTGTGGCACGTGGAAAGGGACCCTTGGTCTCCCACCTCAGCTGGAGAGGCGTCCCAATTGCCCTGCCAAGCCTCGAGGAGAATCCTGAGTTGTCCCTCGCAACTAGGCAGGAGTCCTGGTGTCGCTAAACAAACACGTGGGTGGAAGGGCCATCCCCGTCGTAACTCGAGAATATACCCCCGGTTCCCGCCGTAACTCGAGAAAAACCATGAGACTTCCCCCTCGCCGCGAGATGAGGCCCGATTCCCCTGCACTGCGTGCAGAGCAATTCCGTGTTGCACATCACACATGAAAGGAGCCTTGATTTCCTTGATGGCACTCCAGAGAAACCCCCAGAACACTGTTTCAAGGCTAGAGGGATCCTGAGGTCACTGTAGCAACACGAAAGAGCTCCGTGGACCAAAAATCAACTCGAGATGAGAGGTTAGTCCCTGGCTTCGACTCTAGAGGAATACCACCTTACCACAAGCACCTCAAGAGGAGGCTTCTCTCAGCTGTATGTATGTGAGAGGGACCCTGAGTTTGCGGCCTCAAGTGGAATGGAGACCGCGATGCCCTGACGCGAAATAAGGCCGGATATCCCTGCAGTGACTTGAATGCAGGCTCGTCTTGCATCTCCCAAGATGAAAGGATGTCTGAATCCCCTGTGGAGACCACAGAGAATGACCTAGTTCCCCACCTCATCGCGACCGGAGGCCTCACATCCTTTGAAAACTCCAGCGGTCCGCGGAGATCAGTGCCTCCAAAGGAGACGATGCCTGACTCCTCGTGAAACTTGATAGGAGTCCCAGGATTCCTGTGGCACGTGGAAAGGGACACTTGGTCTCCCGCCTCAGCTGGAGAGGCGTCCCAATTGCCCTGCCAAGCCTCGAGGAGAATCCCGAGTTGTCCCTCGCAACTAGGCAGGAGTCCTGACGTCGCTGAACAAACACGTGGGTGGAAGGGCCATCCCCGTCGTAACTCGAGAATATACCCCAGGTTCCCGCCGCAACTCGAGAAAAACCATGAGACTTCCCCCTCGCCGCGAGATGAGGCCCGATTCCCCTGCACTGCGTGCAGAGCAATTCCGTCTTGCACATCACACATGAAAGGAGCCTTGATTTCCTTGATGGCACTCCAGAGAAACCCCAAGAACACTGTTTCAAGGCTGGAGGGATCCTGAGGTCCCTGTAGCAGCACGAAAGAGCTCCGTGGACCATGAATCAACTCGAGATGAGAGGTTAGTCCCTGGCTTCGACTCCAGAGGAATACCACCTTACCACAAGCACCTCAAGAAGAGGCTTCTCTCAGCTCTAGGTATGTGAGAGGGACCCTGAGGTTGCGGCCTCAAGTGGAATGGAGACCGCGATGCCCTGACTCGAAATAAGGCCGGATATCCCTGCAGTGACTTGAATGCAGGCTCGTCTTGCATCTCCCAAGACGAAAGGATGTCTGAATCCCCTGTGGAGATCACAGAGAAAGACCTAGTCCCCACCTCATCGCGACCGGAGGCCTCACATCCTTTGAAAACTCCAGAGGTAGGCGGAGATCAGTGCCTCCAAAGGAGACGATGCCTGACTCCTCGTGAAACTTGATAGGAGTCCCAGGATTCCTGTGGCACGTGGAAAGGGACCCTCGGGCTCCCGCCTCAGCAGGAGAGGCGTCCCAATTGCCCTGCCAAGCCTCGAGGAGAATCCCGAGTTGTCCCTCGCAACTAGGCAGGAGTCCTGACGTCGCTGAACAAACACGTGGGTGGAAGGGCCATCCCCGTCGTAACTCGAGAATATACCCCAGGTTCCCGCCGCAGCTCGAGAAAAACCATGAGACTTCCCCCTCGCCACGAGATGAGGCCCGATTCCCCTGCACTGCGTGCAGAGCAATTCCGTGTTGCACATCACACATGAAAGGAGCCTTGATTTCCTTGATGGCACTCCAGAGAAACCCCAAGAACACTGTTTCAAGGTTGAGGGATCCTGAGATCACTGTAGCAACACGAAAGAGCTCCGTGGACCAAAAATCAACTCGAGATGAGAGGTTAGTCCCTGGCTTCGACTCCAGAGGAATACCACCTTACCACAAGCACCTCAAGAGGAGGCTTCTCTCAGCTGTATGTATGTGAGAGGGACCCTGAGTTTGCGGCCTCAAGTGGAATGGAGACCGTGATTCCCTGACTCGAAATAAGGCCGGATATCCCTGCAGTGACTTGAATGCAGGCTCGTCTTGCATCTCCCAAGACGAAAGGATGTCTGAATCCCCTGTGGAGACCACAGAGAATGACCTAGTTCCCCAACTCATCGCGACCGGAGGCCTCACATCCTTTGAAAACTCCAGAGGTAGGCGGAGATCAGTGCCTCCAAAGGAGACGATGCCTGAATCCTCGTGAAACTTGATAGGAGTCCCAGGATTCCTGTGGCACGTGGAAAGGGACCCTTGGTCTCCCGCCTCAGCTGGAGAGGCGTCCCAATTGCCCTGCCAAGCCTCGAGGAGAATCCCGAGTTGTCCCTCGCAACTAGGCAGGAGTCCTGAAGTCGCTGAAGAAGCACGTGGGTGGAAGGGCCATCCCCGTCGTAACACGAGAATATACCCCAGGTTCCCGCCGCAACTCGAGAAAAACCATGAGACTTCCCCCTGGCCGCGAGATGAGGCCCGATTCCCCTGCACTGCGTGCAGATCAATTCCGTGGTGCACATCACACATGAAAGGAGCCTTGATTTCCTTGATGGCACTCCAGAGAAACCCCAAGAACACTGTTTCAAGGCTAGAGGGATCCTGAGGTCACTGTAGCAACACGAAAGAGCTCCGTGGACCAAAAATCAACTCAAGATGAGAGGTTAGTCCCTGGCTTCGACTCCAGAGGAATACCACCTTACCACAAGCACCTCAAGAGGAGGCTTCTCTCAGCTCTAGGTATGTGAGAGGGACCCTGAGTTTGCGGCCTCAAGTGGAATGGAGACCGCGATGCCCTGACGCGAAATAAGGCGGGATATCCCTGCAGTGACTTGAATGCAGGCTCGTCTTGCATCTCCCAAGACGAAAGGATGTCTGAATCCCCTGTGGAGACCACAGAGAATGACCTAGTTCCCCACCTCATCGCGACCGGAGGCCTCACATCCTTTGAAAACTCCAGAGGTACGCGGAGATCAGTGCCTCCAAAGGAGACGATGCCTGACTCCTCGTGAAACTTGATAGGAGTCCCAGGATTGCTGTGGCACGTGGAAAGGCACACTTGGTCTCCCGCCTCAGCTGGAGAGGCGTCCCAATTGCCCTGCCAAGCCTCGAGGAGAATCCCGAGTTGTCCCTCGCAACTAGGCAGGAGTCCTGACGTCGCTGAACAAACACGTGGGTGGAAGGGCCATCCCAGTCGTAACTCGAGAATATACCCCAGGTTCCCGCCGCAACTCGAGAAAAACCATGAGACTTCCCCCTCGCCGCGAGATGAGGCCCGATTCCCCTGCACTGCGTGCAGAGCAATTCCGTGTTGCACATCACACATGAAAGGAGCCTTGATTTCCTTGATGGCACTCCAGAGAAACCCCAAGAACACTGTTTCAAGGCTGGAGGGATCCTGAGGTCCCTGTAGCAGCACGAAAGAGCTCCGTGGACGATGAATCAACTCGAGATGAGAGGTTAGTCCCTGACTTCGACTCCAGAGGAATACCACCTTACCATAAGCAACTCAAGAGGAGGCTTCTCTCAGCTCTAGGTATGTGAGAGGGACCCTGAGTTTGCGGCCTCAAGTGGAATGGACACCGCGATGCCCTGACTCGAAATAAGGCCGGATATCCCTGCAGTGACTTGAATGCAGGCTCGTCTTGCATCTCCCAAGACGAAAGGATGTCTGAATCCCCTGTGGAGACCACAGAGAAAGACCTAGTTCCCCACCTCATTGCGACCGGAGGCCTCACATCCTTTGAAAACTCCAGAGGTAGGCGGAGATCAGTGCCTCCAAAGGAGACGATGCCTGACTCCTCGTGAAACTTGATAGGAGTCCCAGGATTCCTGTGGCACGTGGAAAGGGACACTTGGTCTCCCGCCTCAGCTGGAGAGGCGTCCCAATTGCCCTGCCAAGCCTCGAGGAGAATCCCGAGTTGTCCCTCGCAACTAGGCAGGAGTCCTGACGTCGCTGAACTAACACGTGTGTGGAAGGGCCATCCCCGTCGTAACTCGAGATTATACCGCAGGTTCCCGCCGCAACTCGAGAAAAACCATGAGACTTCCCCCTCGCCGCGAGATGAGGCCAGATTCCCCTGCACTGCGTGCAGATCAATTCCGTGGTGCACATCACACATGAAAGGAGCCTTGATTTCCTTGATGGCACTCCAGAGAAACCCCAAGAACACTGTTTCAAGGCTAGAGGGATCCTGAGGTCACTGTAGCAACACGAAAGAGCTCCGTGGACCAAAAATCAACTCAAGATGAGAGGTTAGTCCCTGGCTTCGACTCCAGAGGAATACCACCTTACCACAAGCACCTCAAGAGGAGGCTTCTCTCAGCTCTAGGTATGTGAGAGGGACCCTGAGTTTGCGGCCTCAAGTGGAATGGACACCGCGATTCCCTGACGCGAAATAAGGCGGGATATCCCTGCAGTGACTTGAATGCAGGCTCGTCTTGCATCTCCCAAGACGAAAGGATGTCTGAATCCCCTGTGGAGACCACAGAGAATGACCTAATTCCCCACCTCATCGCGACCGGAGGCCTCACATCCTTTGAAAACTCCAGAGGTACGCGGAGATCAGTGCCTCCAAAGGAGACGATGCCTGACTCCTCGTGAAACTTGATAGGAGTCCCAGGATTGCTGTGGCACGTGGAAAGGCACGCTTGGTCTCCCGCCTCAGCTGGAGAGGCGTCCCAATTGCCCTGCCAAGCCTCGAGGAGAATCCCGAGTTGTCCCTCGCAACTAGGCAGGAGTCCTGACGTCGCTGAACAAACACGTGGGTGGAAGGGCCATCCCCGTCGTAACTCGAGAATATACCCCAGGTTCCCGCCGCAACTCGAGAAAAACCATGAGACTTCCCCCTCGCCGCGAGATGAGGCCCGATTCCCCTGCACTGCGTGCAGAGCAATTCCGTGTTGCACATCACACATGAAAGGAGCCTTGATTTCCTTGATGGCACTCCAGAGAAACCCCAAGAACACTGTTTCAAGGCTGGAGGGATCCTGAGGTCCCTGTAGCAGCACGAAAGAGCTCCGTGGACCATGAATCAACTCGAGATGAGAGGTTAGTCCCTGACTTCGACTCCAGAGGAATACCACCTTACCACAAGCAACTCAAGAGGAGGCTTCTCTCAGCTCTAGGTATGTGAGAGGGACCCTGAGTTTGCGGCCTCAAGTGGAATGGACACCGCGATGCCCTGACTCGAAATAAGGCCGGATATCCCTGCAGTGACTTGAATGCAGGCTCGTCTTGCATCTCCCAAGACGAAAGGATGTCTGAATCCCCTGTGGAGACCACAGAGAAAGACCTAGTTCCCCACCTCATTGCGACCGGAGGCCTCACATCCTTTGAAAACTCCAGAGGTAGGCGGAGATCAGTGCCTCCAAAGGAGACGATGCCTGACTCCTCGTGAAACTTGATAGGAGTCCCAGGATTCCTGTGGCACGTGGAAAAGGACACTTGGTCTCCCGCCTCAGCTGGAGAGGCGTCCCAATTGCCCTGCCAAGCCTCGAGGAGAATCCCGAGTTGTCCCTCGCAACTAGGCAGGAGTCCTGACGTCGCTGAACTAACACGTGTGTGGAAGGGCCATCCCCGTCGTAACTCGAGATTATACCGCAGGTTCCCGCCGCAACTCGAGAAAAACCATGAGACTTCCCCCTCGCCGCGAGATGAGGCCCGATTCCCCTGCACTGCGTGCAGAGCAATTCCGTGTTGCACATCACACATGAAAGGAGCCTTGATTTCCTTGATGGCACTCCAGAGAAACCCCAAGAACACTGTTTCAAGGTTGAGGGATCCTGAGGTCACTGTAGCAACACGAAAGAGCTCCGTGGACCAAAAATCAACTCGAGATGAGAGGTTAGTCCCTGGCTTCGACTCCAGAGGAATACCACCTTACCACAAGCACCTTAAGAGGAGGCTTCTCTCAGTTCTATGTATGTGAGAGGGTCCCTGAGTTTGCGGCCTCAAGTGGAATGGAGACCTCGATGCCCTGACTCGAAATAAGGCCGGATATCCCTGCAGTGACTTGAATGCAGGCTCGTCTTGCATCTCCCAAGACGAAAGGATGTCTGAATCCCCTGTGGAGACCACAGAGAAAGACCTAGTTCCCCACCTCATCGCGACCGGAGGCCTCACATCCTTTGAAAACTCCAGAGGTACGCGGAGATCAGTGCCTCCAAAGGAGACGATGCCTGACTCCTCGTGAAACTTGATAGGAGTCCCAGGATTCCTGTGGCACGTGGAAAGGGACCCTTGGTCTCCCGCCTCAGCTGGAGAGGCGTCCCAATTTCCCTGCCAAGCCTCGAGGAGCATCCCGAGTTGTCCCTCGCAACTAGGCAGGAGTCCTGACTTCGCTGAACAAACACGAGGGTGGAAGGGCCATCCCCGTCGTAACTCGAGAATATACCCCAGGTTCCCGCCGCAACTCGAGAAAAACCATGAGACTTCCCCCTCGCCGCGAGATGAGGCCCGATTCCCCTGCACTGCGTGCAGAGCAATTCCGTGTTGCACATCACACATGAAAGGAACCTTGATTTCCTTGATGGCACTCCAGAGAAACCCCAAGAACACTGTTTCAAGGCTAGAGGGATCCTGAGGTCACTGTAGCAACACGAAAGAGCTCCGTGGACCAAAAATCAACTCGAGATGAGAGGTTAGTCCCTGGCTTCGACTCCAGAGGAATACCACCTTACCACAAGCACCTCAAGAGGAGGCTTCTCTCAGCTCTAGGTATGTGAGAGGGACCCTGAGTTTTCGGCCTCAAGTGGAATGGAGACCGTGATGCCCTGACTCGAAATAAGGCCGGATATCCCTGCAGTGACTTGAATGCAGGCTCGTCTTGCATCTCCCAAGACGAAAGGATGTCTGAATGCCCTGTGGAGACCACAGAGAAAGACCTAGTTCCCCACCTCATGGCGACCGGAGGCCTCACATCCTTTGAAAACTCCAGAGATAGGCGGAGATCAGTGCCTCCAAAGGAGACGATGCCTGACTCCTCGTGAAACTTGATAGGAGTCCCAGGATTCCTGTGGCACGTGGAAAGGGACCCTGGGTCTCCCGCCTCAGCTGGAGAGGCGTCGCAATTGCCCTGCCAAGCCTCGAGGAGAATCCCGAGTTGTCCCTCGCAACTAGGCAGGAGTCCTGACGTCGCTGAACAAACACGTGGGTGGAAGGGCCATCCCCGTCGTAACTCGAGTATATACCCCAGGTTCCCGCCGCAACTCGAGAAAAACCATGAGACTTCCCCCTCGCCGCGAGATGAGGCCCGATTCCCCTGCACTGCGTGCAGAGCAATTCGGTGTTGCACATCACACATGAAAGGAGCCTTGATTTCCTTGATGGCACTCCAGAGAAACCCCAAGAACACTGTTTCAAGGCTGGAGGGATCCTGAGGTCACTGTAGCAACACGAAAGAGCTCCGTGGACCAAAAATCAACTCGAGATGAGAGGTTAGTCCCTGGCTTCGACTCCAGAGGAATACCACCTTACCACAAGCACCTCAAGAGGAGGCTTCTCTCAGCTGTATGTATGTGAGAGGGACCCTGAGTTTGCGGCCTCAAGTGGAATGGAGACCGCGATTCCCTGACTCGAAATAAGGCCGGATATCCCTGCAGTGACTTGAATGCAGGCTCGTCTTGCATCTCCCAAGACGAAAGAATGTCTGAATCCCCTGTGGAGACCACAGAGAAAGACCTAGTTCCCTACCTCATCGCGACCGGAGGCCTCACATCCTTTGAAAACTCCAGAGGTACGCGGAGATCAGTGCCTCCAAAGGAGACGATGCCTGACTCCTCGTGAAACTTGATAGGAGTCCCAGGATTCCTGTGGCACGTGGAAAGGGACCCTTGGTCTCCCGCCTCAGCTGGAGAGGCGTCCCAATTGCCCTGCCAAGCCTCGAGGAGAATCCCGAGTTGTCCCTCGCAACTAGGCAGGAGTCCTGACGTCGCTGAACAAACACGTGGTTGGAAGGGCCATCCCAGTCGTAACTCGAGAAAATTCCCCAGGTTCCCGCCGCAACTCGAGAAAAACCATGAGACTTACCCCTCGCCGCGAGATGAGGCCCGATTCCCCTGCACTGCGTGCAGAGCAATTCCGTGTTGCACATCACACATGAAAGGAGCCTTGATTTCCTTGATGGCACTCCAGAGAAACCCCAAGAACACTGTTTCAAGGTTGAGGGATCCTGAGGTCACTGTAGCAACACGAAAGAGCTCCGTGGACCACAAATCAACTCGAGATGAGATGTTAGTCCCTGGCTTCGACTCCAGAGGAATACCACCTTACCACAAGCACCTCAAGAGGAGGCTTCTCTCAGCTGTATGTATGTGAGAGGGACCCTGAGTTTGCGGCCTCAAGTGGAATGGAGACCGCGATGCCCTGACTCGAAATAAGGCCGGATATCCCTGCAGTGACTTGAATGCAGGCTCGTCTTGCATCTCCCAAGACGAAAGGATGTCTGAATCCCCTGTGGAGACCACAGGGAAAGACCTAGTTCCCCACCTCATCGCGACCGGAGGCCTCACATCCTTTGAAAACTCCAGAGGTACACGGAGATCCGTGACTCCAAAGGAGACGATGCCTGAATCCTCGTGAAACTTGATAGGAGTCCCAGGATTCCTGTGGCACGTGGAAAGGGACCCTTGGTCTCCCGCCTCAGCTGGAGAGGCGTCCCAATTGCCCTGCCAAGCCTCGAGGAGAATCCCGAGTTGTCCCTCGCAACTAGGCAGGAGTCCTGACGTCGCTGAAGAAGCACGAGGGTGGAAGGGCCATCCCCGTCGTAACTCGAGAATATACCCCAGGTTCCCGCCGCAACTCGAGAAAAACCATGAGACTTTCCCCTGGCCGCGAGATGAGGCCCGATTCCCCTGCACTGCGTGCAGATCAATTCCGTGGTGCACATCACAAATGAAAGGAGCCTTGATTTCCTTGATGGCACTCCAGAGAAACCCCAAGAACACTGTTTCAAGGCTAGAGGGATCCTGAGGTCACTGTAGCAACACGAAAGAGCTCCGTGGACCAAAAATCAACTCAAGATGAGAGGTTAGTCCCTGGCTTCGACTCCAGAGGAATACCACCTTACCACAAGCACCTCAAGAGGAGGCTTCTCTCAGCTCTAGCTATGTGACAGGGACCCTGAGTTTGCGGCCTCAAGTGGAATGGACACCGCGATTCCCTGACGCGAAATAAGGCCGGATATCCCTGCAGTGACTTGAATGCAGGCTCGTCTTGCATCTCCCAAGACGAAAGGATGTCTGAATCCCCTGTGGAGACCACAGAGAATGACCTAGTTCCCCACCTCATCGCGACCGGAGGCCTCACATCCTTTGAAAACTCCAGAGGTACGCGGAGATCAGTGCCTCCAAAGGAGACGATGCCTGACTCCTCGTGAAACTTGATAGGAGTCCCAGGATTGCTGTGGCACGTGGAAAGGGACCCTTGGTGTCCCGCCTCAGCTGGAGAGGCGTCCCAATTGCCCTGCCAAGCCTCGAGGAGAATCCCGAGTTGTCCCTCGCAACTAGGCAGGAGTCCTGACGTCGCTGAACAAACACGTGGGTGGAAGGGCCATCCCCGTCGTAACTCGAGAATATACCCCAGGTTCCCGCCGCAACTCGAGAAAAACCATGAGACTTCCCCCTCGCCGCGAGATGAGGCCCGATTCCCCTGCACTGCGTGCAGAGCAATTCGGTGTTGCACATCACACATGAAAGGAGCCTTGATTTCCTTGATGGCACTCCAGAGAAACCCCAAGAACACTGTTTCAAGGCTGGAGGGATCCTGAGGTCACTGTAGCAACACGAAAGAGCTCCGTGGACCAAAAATCAACTCGAGATGAGAGGTTAGTCCCTGGCTTCGACTCCAGAGGAATACCACCTTACCACAAGCACCTCAAGAGGAGGCTTCTCTCAGCTCTAGGTATGTGAGAGGGACCCTGAGTTTGCGGCCTCAAGTGGAATGGAGACCGCGATGCCCTGACTCGAAATAAGGCCGGATATCCCTGCAGTGACTTGAATGCAGGCTCGTCTTGCATCTCCCAAGACGAAAGGATGTCTGAATCCCCTGTGGAGATCACAGAGAAAGACCTAGTTCCCCACCTCATCGCGACCGGAGGCCTCACATCCTTTGAAAACTCCAGAGGTAGGCGGAGATCAGTGCCTCCAAAGGAGACGATGCCTGACTCCTCGTGAAACTTGATAGGAGTCCCAGGATTCCTGTGGCACGTGGAAAGGGACCCTCGGGCTCCCGCCTCAGCAGGAGAGGCGTCCCAATTGCCCTGCCAAGCCTCGAGGAGAATCCCGAGTTGTCCCTCGCAACTAGGCAGGAGTCCTGACGTCGCTGAACAAACACGTGGGTGGAAGGGCCATCCCCGTCGTAACTCGAGAATATACCCCAGGTTCCCGCCGCAGCTCGAGAAAAACCATGAGACTTCCCCCTCGCCGCGAGATGAGGCCCGATTCCCCTGCACTGCGTGCAGAGCAATTCCGTGTTGCACATCACACATGAAAGGAGCCTTGATTTCCTTGATGGCACTCCAGAGAAACCCCAAGAACACTGTTTCAAGGTTGAGGGATCCTGAGATCACTGTAGCAACACGAAAGAGCTCCGTGGACCAAAAATCAACTCGAGATGAGAGGTTAGTCCCTGGCTTCGACTCCAGAGGAATACCACCTTACCACAAGCACCTCAAGAGGAGGCTTCTCTCAGCTCTAGGTATGTGAGAGGGACCCTGAGTTTGCGGCCTCAAGTGGAATGGAGACCGTGATGCCCTGACTCGAAATAAGGCCGGATATCCCTGCAGTGACTTGAATGCAGGCTCGTCTTGCATCTCCCAAGACGAAAGGATGTCTGAATCCCCTGTGGAGACCACAGAGAAAGACCTAGTTCCCCACCTCATCGCGACCGGAGGCCTCACATCCTTTGAAAACTCCAGAGGTACACGGAGATCCGTGCCTCCAAAGGAGACGATGCCTGAATCCTCGTGAAACTTGATAGGAGTCCCAGGATTCCTGTGGCACGTGGAAAGGGACCCTTGGTCTCCCGCCTCAGCTGGAGAGGCGTCCCAATTGCCCTGCCAAGCCTCGAGGAGAATCCCGAGTTGTCCCTCGCAACTAGGCAGGAGTCCTGACGTCGCTGAAGAAGCACGTGGGTGGAAGGGCCATCCCCGTCGTAACACGAGAATATACCCCAGGTTCCCGCCGCAACTCGAGAAAAACCATGAGACTTCCCCCTGGCCGCGAGATGAGGCCCGATTCCCCTGCACTGCGTGCAGATCAATTCCGTGGTGCACATCACACATGAAAGGAGCCTTGATTTCCTTGATGGCACTCCAGAGAAACCCCAAGAACACTGTTTCAAGGCTAGAGGGATCCTGAGGTCACTGTAGCAACACGAAAGAGCTCCGTGGACCAAAAATCAACTCAAGATGAGAGGTTAGTCCCTGGCTTCGACTCCAGAGGAATACCACCTTACCACAAGCACCTCAAGAGGAGGCTTCTCTCAGCTCTAGGTATGTGAGAGGGACCCTGAGTTTGCGGCCTCAAGTGGAATGGACACCGCGCTTCCCTGACGCGAAATAAGGCGGGATATCCCTGCAGTGACTTGAATGCAGGCTCGTCTTGCATCTCCCAAGACGAAAGGATGTCTGAATCCCCTGTGGAGACCACAGAGAATGACCTAGTTCCCCACCTCATCGCGACCGGAGGCCTCACATCCTTTGAAAACTCCAGAGGTACGCGGAGATCAGTGCCTCCAAAGGAGACGATGCCTGACTCCTCGTGAAACTTGATAGGAGTCCCAGGATTCCTGTGGCACGTGGAAAGGGACCCTTGGTCTCCCGCCTCAGCTGGAGAGGCGTCCCAATTGCCCTGCCAAGCCTCGAGGAGAATCCCGAGTTGTCCCTCGCAACTAGGCAGGAGTCCTGACGTCGCTGAACAAACACGTGGGTGGAAGGGCCATCCCCGTCGTAACTCGAGAATATACCCCAGGTTCCCGCCGCAACTCGAGAAAAACCATGAGACTTCCCCCTCGCCGCGAGATGAGGCCCGATTCCCCTGCACTGCGTGCAGAGCAATTCCGTGTTGCACATCACACATGAAAGGAGCCTTGATTTCCTTGATGGCACTCCAGAGAAACCCCAAGAACACTGTTTCAAGGCTGGAGGGATCCTGAGGTCCCTGTAGCAGCACGAAAGAGCTCCGTGGACCATGAATCAACTCGAGATGAGAGGTTAGTCCCTGGCTTCGACTCCAGAGGAATACCACCTTACCACAAGCACCTCAAGAGGAGGCTTCTCTCAGCTCTAGGTATGTGAGAGGGACCCTGAGTTTGCGGCCTCAAGTGGAATGGACACCGCGCTTCCCTGACGCGAAATAAGGCGGGATATCCCTGCAGTGACTTGAATGCAGGCTCGTCTTGCATCTCCCAAGACGAAAGGATGTCTGAATCCCCTGTGGAGACCACAGAGAATGACCTAGTTCCCCACCTCATCGCGACCGGAGGCCTCACATCCTTTGAAAACTCCAGAGGTACGCGGAGATCAGTGCCTCCAAAGGAGACGATGCCTGACTCCTCGTGAAACTTGATAGGAGTCCCAGGATTGCTGTGGCACGTGGAAAGGCACCCTTGGTCTCCCGCCTCAGCTGGAGAGGCGTCCCAATTGCCCTGCCAAGCCTCGAGGAGAATCCCGAGTTGTCCCTCGCAACTAGGCAGGAGTCCTGACGTCGCTGAACAAACACGTGGGTGGAAGGGCCATCCCCGTCGTAACTCGAGAATATACCCCAGGTTCCCGCCGCAACTCGAGAAAAACCATGAGACTTCCCCCTCCCCGCGAGATGAGGCCCGATTCCCCTGCACTGCGTGCAGAGCAATTCCGTGTTGCACATCACACATGAAAGGAGCCTTGATTTCCTTGATGGCACTCCAGAGAAACCCCAAGAACACTGTTTCAAGGCTGGAGGGATCCTGAGGTCCCTGTAGCAGCACGAAAGAGCTCCGTGGACCATGAATCAACTCGAGATGAGAGGTTAGTCCCTGACTTCGACTCCAGAGGAATACCACCTTACCACAAGCAACTCAAGAGGAGGCTTCTCTCAGCTCTAGGTATGTGAGAGGGACCCTGAGTTTGCGGCCTCAAGTGGAATGGACACCGCGATGCCCTGACTCGAAATAAGGCCGGATATCCCTGCAGTGACTTGAATGCAGGCTCGTCTTGCATCTCCCAAGACGAAAGGATGTCTGAATCCCCTGTGGAGACCACAGAGAAAGACCTAGTTCCCCACCTCATTGCGACCGGAGGCCTCACATCCTTTGAAAACTCCAGAGGTAGGCGGAGATCAGTGCCTCCAAAGGAGACGATGCCTGACTCCTCGTGAAACTTGATAGGAGTCCCAGGATTCCTGTGGCACCTGGAAAGGGACACTTGGTCTCCCGCCTCAGCTGGAGAGGCGTCCCAATTGCCCTGCCAAGCCTCGAGGAGAATCCCGAGTTGTCCCTCGCAACTAGGCAGGAGTCCTGACGTCGCTGAACTAACACGTGTGTGGAAGGGCCATCCCCGTCGTAACTCGAGATTATACCGCAGGTTCCCGCCGCAACTCGAGAAAAACCATGAGACTTCCCCCTCGCCGCGAGATGAGGCCCGATTCCCCTGCACTGCGTGCAGAGCAATTCCGTGTTGCACATCACACATGAAAGGAGCCTTGATTTCCTTGATGGCACTCCAGAGAAACCCCAAGAACACTGTTTCAAGGTTGAGGGATCCTGAGATCACTGTAGCAACACGAAAGAGCTCCGTGGACCAAAAATCAACTCGAGATGAGAGGTTAGTCCCTGGCTTCGACTCCAGAGGAATACCACCTTACCACAAGCACCTCAAGAGGAGGCTTCTCTCAGCTCTAGGTATGTGAGAGGGACCCTGAGTTTGCGGCCTCAAGTGGAATGGAGACCGTGATGCCCTGACTCGAAATAAGGCCGGATATCCCTGCAGTGACTTGAATGCAGGCTCGTCTTGCATCTCCCAAGACGAAAGGATGTCTGAATCCCCTGTGGAGACCACAGAGAAAGACCTAGTTCCCCACCTCATCGCGACCGGAGGCCTCACATCCTTTGAAAACTCCAGAGGTACACGGAGATCCGTGCCTCCAAAGGAGACGATGCCTGAATCCTCGTGAAACTTGATAGGAGTCCCAGGATTCCTGTGGCACGTGGAAAGGGACCCTTGGTCTCCCGCCTCAGCTGGAGAGGCGTCCCAATTGCCCTGCCAAGCCTCGAGGAGAATCCCGAGTTGTCCCTCGCAACTAGGCAGGAGTCCTGACGTCGCTGAAGAAGCACGTGGGTGGAAGGGCCATCCCCGTCGTAACACGAGAATATACCCCAGGTTCCCGCCGCAACTCGAGAAAAACCATGAGACTTCCCCCTGGCCGCGAGATGAGGCCCGATTCCCCTGCACTGCGTGCAGATCAATTCCGTGGTGCACATCACACATGAAAGGAGCCTTGATTTCCTTGATGGCACTCCAGAGAAACCCCAAGAACACTGTTTCAAGGCTAGAGGGATCCTGAGGTCACTGTAGCAACACGAAAGAGCTCCGTGGACCAAAAATCAACTCAAGATGAGAGGTTAGTCCCTGGCTTCGACTCCAGAGGAATACCACCTTACCACAAGCACCTCAAGAGGAGGCTTCTCTCAGCTCTAGGTATGTGAGAGGGACCCTGAGTTTGCGGCCTCAAGTGGAATGGACACCGCGCTTCCCTGACGCGAAATAAGGCGGGATATCCCTGCAGTGACTTGAATGCAGGCTCGTCTTGCATCTCCCAAGACGAAAGGATGTCTGAATCCCCTGTGGAGACCACAGAGAATGACCTAGTTCCCCACCTCATCGCGACCGGAGGCCTCACATCCTTTGAAAACTCCAGAGGTACGCGGAGATCAGTGCCTCCAAAGGAGACGATGCCTGACTCCTCGTGAAACTTGATAGGAGTCCCAGGATTGCTGTGGCACGTGGAAAGGGACCCTTGGTCTCCCGCCTCAGCTGGAGAGGCGTCCCAATTGCCCTGCCAAGCCTCGAGGAGAATCCCGAGTTGTCCCTCGCAACTAGGCAGGAGTCCTGACGTCGCTGAACAAACACGTGGGTGGAAGGGCCATCCCCGTCGTAACTCGAGAATATACCCCAGGTTCCCGCCGCAACTCGAGAAAAACCATGAGACTTCCCCCTCGCCGCGAGATGAGGCCCGATTCCCCTGCACTGCGTGCAGAGCAATTCCGTGTTGCACATCACACATGAAAGGAGCCTTGATTTCCTTGATGGCACTCCAGAGAAACCCCAAGAACACTGTTTCAAGGCTGGAGGGATCCTGAGGTCCCTGTAGCAGCACGAAAGAGCTCCGTGGACCATGAATCAACTCGAGATGAGAGGTTAGTCCCTGGCTTCGACTCCAGAGGAATACCACCTTACCACAAGCACCTCAAGAGGAGGCTTCTCTCAGCTCTAGGTATGTGAGAGGGACCCTGAGTTTGCGGCCTCAAGTGGAATGGACACCGCGCTTCCCTGACGCGAAATAAGGCGGGATATCCCTGCAGTGACTTGAATGCAGGCTCGTCTTGCATCTCCCAAGACGAAAGGATGTCTGAATCCCCTGTGGAGACCACAGAGAATGACCTAGTTCCCCACCTCATCGCGACCGGAGGCCTCACATCCTTTGAAAACTCCAGAGGTACGCGGAGATCAGTGCCTCCAAAGGAGACGATGCCTGACTCCTCGTGAAACTTGATAGGAGTCCCAGGATTGCTGTGGCACGTGGAAAGGCACACTTGGTCTCCCGCCTCAGCTGGAGAGGCGTCCCAATTGCCCTGCCAAGCCTCGAGGAGAATCCCGAGTTGTCCCTCGCAACTAGGCAGGAGTCCTGACGTCGCTGAACAAACACGTGGGTGGAAGGGCCATCCCCGTCGTAACTCGAGAATATACCCCAGGTTCCCGCCGCAACTCGAGAAAAACCATGAGACTTCCCCCTCCCCGCGAGATGAGGCCCGATTCCCCTGCACTGCGTGCAGAGCAATTCCGTGTTGCACATCACACATGAAAGGAGCCTTGATTTCCTTGATGGCACTCCAGAGAAACCCCAAGAACACTGTTTCAAGGCTGGAGGGATCCTGAGGTCCCTGTAGCAGCACGAAAGAGCTCCGTGGACCATGAATCAACTCGAGATGAGAGGTTAGTCCCTGACTTCGACTCCAGAGGAATACCACCTTACCACAAGCAACTCAAGAGGAGGCTTCTCTCAGCTCTAGGTATGTGAGAGGGACCCTGAGTTTGCGGCCTCAAGTGGAATGGACACCGCGATGCCCTGACTCGAAATAAGGCCGGATATCCCTGCAGTGACTTGAATGCAGGCTCGTCTTGCATCTCCCAAGACGAAAGGATGTCTGAATCCCCTGTGGAGACCACAGAGAAAGACCTAGTTCCCCACCTCATTGCGACCGGAGGCCTCACATCCTTTGAAAACTCCAGAGGTAGGCGGAGATCAGTGCCTCCAAAGGAGACGATGCCTGACTCCTCGTGAAACTTGATAGGAGTCCCAGGATTCCTGTGGCACCTGGAAAGGGACACTTGGTCTCCCGCCTCAGCTGGAGAGGCGTCCCAATTGCCCTGCCAAGCCTCGAGGAGAATCCCGAGTTGTCCCTCGCAACTAGGCAGGAGTCCTGACGTCGCTGAACTAACACGTGTGTGGAAGGGCCATCCCCGTCGTAACTCGAGATTATACCGCAGGTTCCCGCCGCAACTCGAGAAAAACCATGAGACTTCCCCCTCGCCGCGAGATGAGGCCCGATTCCCCTGCACTGCGTGCAGAGCAATTCCGTGTGGCACATCACACATGAAAGGAGCCTTGATTTCCTTGATGGCACTCCAGAGAAACCCCAAGAACACTGTTTCAAGGTTGAGGGATCCTGAGGTCACTGTAGCAACACGAAAGAGCTCCGTGGACCAAAAATCAACTCGAGATGAGAGGTTAGTCCCTGGCTTCGACTCCAGAGGAATACCACCTTACCACAAGCACCTCAAGAGGAGGCTTCTCTCAGTTCTATGTATGTGAGAGGGTCCCTGAGTTTGCGGCCTCAAGTGGAATGGAGACCTCGATGCCCTGACTTGAAATAAGGCCGGATATCCCTGCAGTGACTTGAATGCAGGCTCGTCTTGCATCTCCCAAGACGAAAGGATGTCTGAATCCCCTGTGGAGACCACAGAGAAAGACCTAGTTCCCCACCTCATCGCGACCGGAGGCCTCACATCCTTTGAAAACTCCAGAGGTACGCGGAGATCAGTGCCTCCAAAGGAGACGATGCCTGACTCCTCGTGAAACTTGATAGGAGTCCCAGGATTGCTGTGGCACGTGGAAAGGCACCCTTGGTCTCCCGCCTCAGCTGGAGAGGCGTCCCAATTGCCCTGCCAAGCCTCGAGGAGAATCCCGAGTTGTCCCTCGCAACTAGGCAGGAGTCCTGACGTCGCTGAACAAACACGTGGGTGGAAGGGCCATCCCCGTCGTAACTCGAGAATATACCCCAGGTTCCCGCCGCAACTCGAGAAAAACCATGAGACTTCCCCCTCCCCGCGAGATGAGGCCCGATTCCCCTGCACTGCGTGCAGAGCAATTCCGTGTTGCACATCACACATGAAAGGAGCCTTGATTTCCTTGATGGCACTCCAGAGAAACCCCAAGAACACTGTTTCAAGGCTGGAGGGATCCTGAGGTCCCTGTAGCAGCACGAAAGAGCTCCGTGGACCATGAATCAACTCGAGATGAGAGGTTAGTCCCTGACTTCGACTCCAGAGGAATACCACCTTACCACAAGCAACTCAAGAGGAGGCTTCTCTCAGCTCTAGGTATGTGAGAGGGACCCTGAGTTTGCGGCCTCAAGTGGAATGGACACCGCGATGCCCTGACTCGAAATAAGGCCGGATATCCCTGCAGTGACTTGAATGCAGGCTCGTCTTGCATCTCCCAAGACGAAAGGATGTCTGAATCCCCTGTGGAGACCACAGAGAAAGACCTAGTTCCCCACCTCATTGCGACCGGAGGCCTCACATCCTTTGAAAACTCCAGAGGTAGGCGGAGATCAGTGCCTCCAAAGGAGACGATGCCTGACTCCTCGTGAAACTTGATAGGAGTCCCAGGATTCCTGTGGCACCTGGAAAGGGACACTTGGTCTCCCGCCTCAGCTGGAGAGGCGTCCCAATTGCCCTGCCAAGCCTCGAGGAGAATCCCGAGTTGTCCCTCGCAACTAGGCAGGAGTCCTGACGTCGCTGAACTAACACGTGTGTGGAAGGGCCATCCCCGTCGTAACTCGAGATTATACCGCAGGTTCCCGCCGCAACTCGAGAAAAACCATGAGACTTCCCCCTCGCCGCGAGATGAGGCCCGATTCCCCTGCACTGCGTGCAGAGCAATTCCGTGTGGCACATCACACATGAAAGGAGCCTTGATTTCCTTGATGGCACTCCAGAGAAACCCCAAGAACACTGTTTCAAGGTTGAGGGATCCTGAGGTCACTGTAGCAACACGAAAGAGCTCCGTGGACCAAAAATCAACTCGAGATGAGAGGTTAGTCCCTGGCTTCGACTCCAGAGGAATACCACCTTACCACAAGCACCTCAAGAGGAGGCTTCTCTCAGTTCTATGTATGTGAGAGGGTCCCTGAGTTTGCGGCCTCAAGTGGAATGGAGACCTCGATGCCCTGACTTGAAATAAGGCCGGATATCCCTGCAGTGACTTGAATGCAGGCTCGTCTTGCATCTCCCAAGACGAAAGGATGTCTGAATCCCCTGTGGAGACCACAGAGAAAGACCTAGTTCCCCACCTCATCGCGACCGGAGGCCTCACATCCTTTGAAAACTCCAGAGGTACGCGGAGATCAGTGCCTCCAAAGGAGACGATGCCTGACTCCTCGTGAAACTTGATAGGAGTCCCAGGATTCCTGTGGCACGTGGAAAGGGACCCTTGGTCTCCCGCCTCAGCTGGAGAGGCGTCCCAATTTCCCTGCCAAGCCTCGAGGAGCATCCCGAGTTGTCCCTCGCAACTAGGCAGGAGTCCTGACTTCGCTGAACAAACACGAGGGTGGAAGGGCCATCCCCGTCGTAACTCGAGAATATACCCCAGGTTCCCGCCGCAACTCGAGAAAAACCATGAGACTTCCCCCTCGCCGCGAGATGAGGCCCGATTCCCCTGCACTGCGTGCAGAGCAATTCCGTGTTGCACATCACACATGAAAGGAACCTTGATTTCCTTGATGGCACTCCAGAGAAACCCCAAGAACACTGTTTCAAGGCTAGAGGGATCCTGAGGTCACTGTAGCAACACGAAAGAGCTCCGTGGACCAAAAATCAACTCGAGATGAGAGGTTAGTCCCTGGCTTCGACTCCAGAGGAATACCACCTTACCACAAGCACCTCAAGAGGAGGCTTCTCTCAGCTCTAGGTATGTGAGAGGGACCCTGAGTTTGCGGCCTCAAGTGGAATGGAGACCGTGATGCCCTGACTCGAAATAAGGCCGGATATCCCTGCAGTGACTTGAATGCAGGCTCGTCTTGCATCTCCCAAGACGAAAGGATGTCTGAATGCCCTGTGGAGACCACAGAGAAAGACCTAGTTCCCCACCTCATGGCGACCGGAGGCCTCACATCCTTTGAAAACTCCAGAGGTACAAGGAGATCAGTGCCTCCAAAGGAGACGATGCCTGACTCCTCGTGAAACTTGATAGGAGTCCCAGGATTCCTGTGGCACGTGGAAAGGGACACTTGGTCTCCCGCCTCAGCTGGAGAGGCGTCCCAATTGCCCTGCCAAGCCTCGAGGAGAATCCCGAGTTGTCCCTCGCAACTAGGCAGGAGTCCTGACGTCGCTGAACTAACACGTGTGTGGAAGGGCCATCCCCGTCGTAACTCGAGATTATACCGCAGGTTCCCGCCGCAACTCGAGAAAAACCATGAGACTTCCCCCTCGCCGCGAGATGAGGCCCGATTCCCCTGCACTGCGTGCAGAGCAATTCCGTGTTGCACATCACACATGAAAGGAGCCTTGATTTCCTTGATGGCACTCCAGAGAAACCCCAAGAACACTGTTTCAAGGTTGAGGGATCCTGAGGTCACTGTAGCAACACGAAAGAGCTCCGTGGACCAAAAATCAACTCGAGATGAGAGGTTAGTCCCTGGCTTCGACTCCAGAGGAATACCACCTTACCACAAGCACCTCAAGAGGAGGCTTCTCTCAGTTCTATGTATGTGAGAGGGTCCCTGAGTTTGCGGCCTCAAGTGGAATGGAGACCTCGATGCCCTGACTTGAAATAAGGCCGGATATCCCTGCAGTGACTTGAATGCAGGCTCGTCTTGCATCTCCCAAGACGAAAGGATGTCTGAATCCCCTGTGGAGACCACAGAGAAAGACCTAGTTCCCCACCTCATCGCGACCGGAGGCCTCACATCCTTTGAAAACTCCAGAGGTACGCGGAGATCAGTGCCTCCAAAGGAGACGATGCCTGACTCCTCGTGAAACTTGATAGGAGTCCCAGGATTCCTGTGGCACGTGGAAAGGGACCCTTGGTCTCCCGCCTCAGCTGGAGAGGCGTCCCAATTTCCCTGCCAAGCCTCGAGGAGCATCCCGAGTTGTCCCTCGCAACTAGGCAGGAGTCCTGACTTCGCTGAACAAACACGAGGGTGGAAGGGCCATCCCCGTCGTAACTCGAGAATATACCCCAGGTTCCCGCCGCAACTCGAGAAAAACCATGAGACTTCCCCCTCGCCGCGAGATGAGGCCCGATTCCCCTGCACTGCGTGCAGAGCAATTCCGTGTTGCACATCACACATGAAAGGAACCTTGATTTCCTTGATGGCACTCCAGAGAAACCCCAAGAACACTGTTTCAAGGCTAGAGGGATCCTGAGGTCACTGTAGCAACACGAAAGAGCTCCGTGGACCAAAAATCAACTCGAGATGAGAGGTTAGTCCCTGGCTTCGACTCCAGAGGAATACCACCTTACCACAAGCACCTCAAGAGGAGGCTTCTCTCAGCTCTAGGTATGTGAGAGGGACCCTGAGTTTGCGGCCTCAAGTGGAATGGAGACCGTGATGCCCTGACTCGAAATAAGGCCGGATATCCCTGCAGTGACTTGAATGCAGGCTCGTCTTGCATCTCCCAAGACGAAAGGATGTCTGAATGCCCTGTGGAGACCACATAGAAAGACCTAGTTCCCCACCTCATGGCGACCGGAGGCCTCACATCCTTTGAAAACTCCAGAGATAGGCGGAGATCAGTGCCTCCAAAGGAGACGATGCCTGACTCCTCGTGAAACTTGATAGGAGTCCCAGGATTCCTGTGGCACGTGGAAAGGGACCCTGGGTCTCCCGCCTCAGCTGGAGAGGCGTCGCAATTGCCCTGCCAAGCCTCGAGGAGAATCCCGAGTTGTCCCTCGCAACTAGGCAGGAGTCCTGACGTCGCTGAACAAACACGTGGGTGGAAGGGCCATCCCCGTCGTAACTCGAGTATATACCCCAGGTTCCCGCCGCAACTCGAGAAAAACCATGAGTCTTACCCCTCGCCGCGAGATGAGGCCCGATTCCCCTGCACTGCGTGCAAAGCAATTCGGTGTTGCACATCACACATGAAAGGAGCCTTGATTTCCTTGATGGCACTCCAGAGAAACCCCAAGAACACTGTTTCAAGGCTGGAGGGATCCTGAGGTCACTGTAGCAACACGAAAGAGCTCCGTAGACCAAAAATCAACTCGAGATGAGAGGTTAGTCCCTGGCTTCGACTCCAGAGGAATACCACCTTACCCCAAGCACCTCAAGAGGAGGCTTCTCTCAGCTGTATGTATGTGAGAGGGACCCTGAGTTTGCGGCCTCAAGTGGAATGGAGACCGCGATGCCCTGACTCGAAATAAGGCCGGATATCCCTGCAGTGACTTGAATGCAGGCTCGTCTTGCATCTCCCAAGACGAAAGAATGTCTGAATCCCCTGTGGAGACCACAGAGAAAGACCTAGTTCCCCACCTCATCGCGACCGGAGGCCTCACATCCTTTGAAAACTCCAGAGGTACGCGGAGATCAGTGCCTCCAAAGGAGACGATGCCTGACTCCTCGTGAAACTTGATAGGAGTCCCAGGATTGCTGTGGCACGTGGAAAGGCACCCTTGGTCTCCCGCCTCAGCTGGAGAGGCGTCCCAATTGCCCTGCCAAGCCTCGAGGAGAATCCCGAGTTGTCCCTCGCAACTAGGCAGGAGTCCTGACGTCGCTGAACAAACACGTGGGTGGAAGGGCCATCCCCGTCGTAACTCGAGAATATACCCCAGGTTCCCGCCGCAACTCGAGAAAAACCATGAGACTTCCCCCTCGCCGCGAGATGAGGCCCGATTCCCCTGCACTGCGTGCAGAGCAATTCCGTGTTGCACATCACACATGAAAGGAGCCTTGATTTCCTTGATGGCACTCCAGAGAAACCCCAAGAACACTGTTTCAAGGCTGGAGGGATCCTGAGGTCCCTGTAGCAGCACGAAAGAGTTCCGTGGACCATGAATCAACTCGAGATGAGAGGTTAGTCCCTGGCTTCGACTCCAGAGGAATACCACCTTACCACAAGCACCTCAAGAGGAGGCTTCTCTCAGCTCTAGCTATGTGACAGGGACCCTGAGTTTGCGGCCTCAAGTGGAATGGACACCGCGCTTCCCTGACGCGAAATAAGGCGGGATATCCCTGCAGTGACTTGAATGCAGGCTCGTCTTGCATCTCCCAAGACGAAAGGATGTCTGAATCCCCTGTGGAGACCACAGAGAATGACCTAGTTCCCCACCTCATCCCGACCGGAGGCCTCACATCCTTTGAAAACTCCAGAGGTACGCGGAGATCAGTGCCTCCAAAGGAGACGATGCCTGACTCCTCGTGAAACTTGATAGGAGTCCCAGGATTGCTGTGGCACGTGGAAAGGCACCCTTGGTCTCCCGCCTCAGCTGGAGAGGCGTCCCAATTGCCCTGCCAAGCCTCGAGGAGAATCCCGAGTTGTCCCTCGCAACTAGGCAGGAGTCCTGACGTCGCTGAACAAACACGTGGGTGGAAGGGCCATCCCCGTCGTAACTCGAGAATATACCCCAGGTTCCCGCCGCAACTCGAGAAAAACCATGAGACTTCCCCCTCGCCGCGAGATGAGGCCCAATTCCCCTGCACTGCGTGCAGAGCAATTCCGTGTTGCACATCACACATGAAAGGAGCCTTGATTTCCTTGATGGCACTCCAGAGAAACCCCAAGAACACTGTTTCAAGGCTGGAGGGATCCTGAGGTCCCTGTAGCAGCACGAAAGAGCTCCGTGGACCATGAATCAACTCGAGATGAGAGGTTAGTCCCTGACTTCGACTCCAGAGGAATACCACCTTACCACAAGCAACTCAAGAGGAGGCTTCTCTCAGCTCTAGGTATGTGAGAGGGACCCTGAGTTTGCGGCCTCAAGTGGAATGGACACCGCGATGCCCTGACTCGAAATAAGGCCGGATATCCCTGCAGTGACTTGAATGCAGGCTCGTCTTGCATCTCCCAAGACGAAAGGATGTCTGAATCCCCTGTGGAGACCACAGAGAAAGACCTAGTTCCCCACCTCATTGCGACCGGAGGCCTCACATCCTTTGAAAACTCCAGAGGTAGGCGGAGATCAGTGCCTCCAAAGGAGACGATGCCTGACTCCTCGTGAAACTTGATAGGAGTCCCAGGATTCCTGTGGCACGTGGAAAGGGACACTTGGTCTCCCGCCTCAGCTGGAGAGGCGTCCCAATTGCCCTGCCAAGCCTCGAGGAGAATCCCGAGTTGTCCCTCGCAACTAGGCAGGAGTCCTGACGTCGCTGAACTAACACGTGTGTGGAAGGGCCATCCCCGTCGTAACTCGAGATTATACCGCAGGTTTCCGCCGCAACTCGAGAAAAACCATGAGACTTCCCCCTCGCCGCGAGATGAGGCCCGATTCCCCTGCACTGCGTGCAGAGCAATTCCGTGTTGCACATCACACATGAAAGGAGCCTTGATTTCCTTGATGGCACTCCAGAGAAACCCCAAGAACACTGTTTCAAGGTTGAGGGATCCTGAGGTCACTGTAGTAACACGAAAGAGCTCCATGGACCAAAAATCAACTCGAGATGAGAGGTTAGTCCCTGGCTTCGACTCCAGAGGAATACCACCTTATCACAAGCACCTCAAGAGGAGGCTTCTCTCAGTTCTATGTATGTGAGAGGGTCCCTGAGTTTGCGGCCTCAAGTGGAATGGAGACCTCGATGCCCTGACTCGAAATAAGGCCGGATATCCCTGCAGTGACTTGAATGCAGGCTCGTCTTGCATCTCCCAAGACGAAAGGATGTCTGAATCCCCTGTGGAGACCACAGAGAAAGACCTAGTTCCCCACCTCATGGCGACCGGAGGCCTCACATCCTTTGAAAACTCCAGAGGTACGCGGAGATCAGTGCCTCCAAAGGAGGCGATGCCTGACTCCTCGTGAAACTTGATAGGAGTCCCAGGATTCCTGTGGCACGTGGAAAGGGACCCTTGGTCTCCCGCCTCAGCTGGAGAGGCGTCCCAATTTCCCTGCCAAGCCTCGAGGAGCATCCCGAGTTGTCCCTCGCAACTAGGCAGGAGTCCTGACTTCGCTGAACAAACACGAGGGTGGAAGGGCCATCCCCGTCGTAACTCGAGAATATACCCCAGGTTCCCGCCGCAACTCGAGAAAAACCATGAGACTTCCCCCTCGCCGCGAGATGAGGCCCGATTCCATTGCACTGCGTGCAGAGCAATTCCGTGTTGCACATCACACATGAAAGGAACCTTGATTTCCTTGATGGCACTCCAGAGAAACCCCAAGAACACTGTTTCAAGGCTAGAGGGATCCTGAGGTCACTGTAGCAACACGAAAGAGCTCCGTGGACCAAAAATCAACTCGAGATGAGAGGTTAGTCCCTGGCTTCGACTCCAGAGGAATACCACCTTACCACAAGCACCTCAAGAGGAGGCTTCTCTCAGCTCTAGGTATGTGAGAGGGACCCTGAGTTTGCGGCCTCAAGTGGAATGGAGACCGTGATGCCCTGACTCGAAATAAGGCCGGATATCCCTGCAGTGACTTGAATGCAGGCTCGTCTTGCATCTCCCAAGACGAAAGGATGTCTGAATGCCCTGTGGAGACCACAGAGAAAGACCTAGTTCCCCACCTCATGGCGACCGGAGGCCTCACATCCTTTGAAAACTCCAGAGATAGGCGGAGATCAGTGCCTCCAAAGGAGACGATGCCTGACTCCTCGTGAAACTTGATAGGAGTCCCAGGATTCCTGTGGCACGTGGAAAGGGACCCTGGGTCTCCCGCCTCAGCTGGAGAGGCGTCGCAATTGCCCTGCCAAGCCTCGAGGAGAATCCCGAGTTGTCCCTCGCAACTAGGCAGGAGTCCTGACGTCGCTGAACAAACACGTGGGTGGAAGGGCCATCCCCGTCGTAACTCGAGTATATACCCCAGGTTCCCGCCGCAACTCGAGAAAAACCATGAGACTTCCCCCTCGCCGCGAGATGAGGCCCGATTCCCCTGCACTGCGTGCAGAGCAATTCGGTGTTGCACATCACACATGAAAGGAGCCTTGATTTCCTTGATGGCACTCCAGAGAAACCCCAAGAACACTGTTTCAAGGCTGGAGGGATCCTGAGGTCACTGTAGCAACACGAAAGAGCTCCGTGGACCAAAAATCAACTCGAGATGAGAGGTTAGTCCCTGGCTTCGACTCCAGAGGAATACCACCTTACCACAAGCACCTCAAGAGGAGGCTTCTCTCAGCTGTATGTATGTGAGAGGGACCCTGAGTTTGCGGCCTCAAGTGGAATGGAGACCACGATGCCCTGACTCGAAATAAGGCCGGATATCCCTGCAGTGACTTGAATGCAGGCTCGTCTTGCATCTCCCAAGACGAAAGGATGTCTGAATCCCCTGTGGAGACCACAGAGAAAGACCTAGTTCCCCACCTCATCGCGACCGGAGGCCTCACATCCTTTGAAAACTCCAGAGGTACACGGAGATCCGTGCCTCCAAAGGAGACGATGCCTGAATCCTCGTGAAACTTGATAGGAGTCCCAGGATTCCTGTGGCACGTGGAAAGGGACCCTTGGTCTCCCGCCTCAGCTGGAGAGGCGTCCCAATTGCCCTGCCAAGCCTCGAGGAGAATCCCGAGTTGTCCCTCGCAACTAGGCAGGAGTCCTGACGTCGCTGAAGAAGCACGAGGGTGGAAGGGCCATCCCCGTCGTAACTCGAGAATATACCCCAGGTTCCCGCCGCAACTCGAGAAAAACCATGAGACTTTCCCCTGGCCGCGAGATGAGGCCCGATTCCCCTGCACTGCGTGCAGATCAATTCCGTGGTGCACATCACACATGAAAGGAGCCTTGATTTCCTTGATGGCACTCCAGAGAAACCCCAAGAACACTGTTTCAAGGCTAGAGGGATCCTGAGGTCACTGTAGCAACACGAAAGAGCTCCGTGGACCAAAAATCAACTCAAGATGAGAGGTTAGTCCCTGGCTTCGACTCCAGAGGAATACCACCTTACCACAAGCACCTCAAGAGGAGGCTTCTCTCAGCTCTAGCTATGTGACAGGGACCCTGATTTTGCGGCCTCAAGTGGAATGGACACCGCGATTCCCTGACGCGAAATAAGGCCGGATATCCCTGCAGTGACTTGAATGCAGGCTCGTCTTGCATCTCCCAAGACGAAAGGATGTCTGAATCCCCTGTGGAGACCACAGAGAATGACCTAGTTCCCCACCTCATCGCGACCGGAGGCCTCACATCCTTTGAAAACTCCAGAGGTACGCGGAGATCAGTGCCTCCAAAGGAGACGATGCCTGACTCCTCGTGAAACTTGATAGGAGTCCCAGGATTGCTGTGGCACGTGGAAAGGGACCCTTGGTCTCCCGCCTCAGCTGGAGAGGCGTCCCAATTGCCCTGCCAAGCCTCGAGGAGAATCCCGAGTTGTCCCTCGCAACTAGGCAGGAGTCCTGACGTCGCTGAACAAACACGTGGGTGGAAGGGCCATCCCCGTCGTAACTCGAGAATATACCCCAGGTTCCCGCCGCAACTCGAGAAAAACCATGAGACTTCCCCCTCGCCGCGAGATGAGGCCCGATTCCCCTGCACTGCGTGCAGAGCAATTCCGTGTTGCACATCACACATGAAAGGAGCCTTGATTTCCTTGATGGCACTCCAGAGAAACCCCAAGAACACTGTTTCAAGGCTGGAGGGATCCTGAGGTCCCTGTAGCAGCACGAAAGAGCTCCGTGGACCATGAATCAACTCGAGATGAGAGGTTAGTCCCTGGCTTCGACTCCAGAGGAATACCACCTTACCACAAGCACCTCAAGAGGAGGCTTCTCTCAGCTCTAGGTATGTGAGAGGGACCCTGAGTTTGCGGCCTCAAGTGGAATGGACACCGCGATGCCCTGACTCGAAATAAGGCCGGATATCCCTGCAGTGACTTGAATGCAGGCTCGTCTTGCATCTCCCAAGAGGAAAGGATGTCTGAATCCCCTGTGGAGACCACAGAGAAAGACCTAGTTCCCCACCTCATTGCGACCGGAGGCCTCACATCCTTTGAAAACTCCAGAGGTAGGCGGAGATCAGTGCCTCCAAAGGAGACGATGCCTGACTCCTCGTGAAACTTGATAGGAGTCCCAGGATTCCTGTGGCACGTGGAAAGGGACACTTGGTCTCCCGCCTCAGCTGGAGAGGCGTCCCAATTGCCCTGCCAAGCCTCGAGGAGAATCCCGAGTTGTCCCTCGCAACTAGGCAGGAGTCCTGCCGTCGCTGAACTAACACGTGTGTGGAAGGGCCATCCCCGTCGTAACTCGAGATTATAACGCAGGTTCCCGCCGCAACTCGAGAAAAACCATGAGACTTCCCCCTCGCCGCGAGATGAGGCCCGATTCCCCTGCACTGCGTGCAGAGCAATTCCGTGTTGCACATCACACATGAAAGGAGCCTTGATTTCCTTGATGGCACTCCAGAGAAACCCCAAGAACACTGTTTCAAGGTTGAGGGATCCTGAGGTCACTGTAGCAACACGAAAGAGCTCCGTGGACCAAAAATCAACTCGAGATGAGAGGTTAGTCCCTGGCTTCGACTCCAGAGGAATACCACCTTACCACAAGCACCTCAAGAGGAGGCTTCTCTCAGTTCTATGTATGTGAGAGGGACCCTGAGTTTGCGGCCTCAAGTGGAATGGAGACCTCGATGCCCTGACTCGAAATAAGGCCGGATATCCCTGCAGTGACTTGAATGCAGGCTCGTCTTGCATCTCCCAAGACGAAAGGATGTCTGAATCCCCTGTGGAGACCACAGAGAAAGACCTAGTTCCCCACCTCATCGCGACCGGAGGCCTCACATCCTTTGAAAACTCCAGAGGTACGCGGAGATCAGTGCCTCCAAAGGAGACGATGCCTGACTCCTCGTGAAACTTGATAGGAGTCCCAGGATTCCTGTGGCACGTGGAAAGGGACCCTTGGTCTCCCGCCTCAGCTGGAGAGGCGTCCCAATTTCCCTGCCAAGCCTCGAGGATCATCCCGAGTTGTCCCTCGCAACTAGGCAGGAGTCCTGGCTTCGCTGAACAAACACGTGGGTGGAAGGGCCATCCCCGTCGTAACTCGAGAATATACCCCAGGTTCCCGCCGCAACTCGAGAAAAACCATGAGACTTCCCCCTCGCCGCGAGATGAGGCCCGATTCCCCTGCACTGCGTGCAGAGCAATTCCGTGTTGCACATCACACATGAAAGGAACCTTGATTTCCTTGATGGCACTCCAGAGAAACCCCAAGAACACTGTTTCAAGGTTGAGGGATCCTGAGGTCACTGTAGCAATACGAAAGAGCTCCGTGGACCAAAAATCAACTCGAGATGAGAGGTTAGTCCCTGGCTTCGACTCCAGAGGAATACCACCTTACCACAAGCACCTCAAGAGGAGGCTTCTCTCAGCTGTATGTATGTGAGAGGGACCCTGAGTTTGCGGCCTCAAGTAGAATGGAGACCGCGATGCCCTGACGCGAAATAAGGCCGGATATCCCTTCAGTGACTTGAATGCAGGCTCGTCTTGCATCTCCCAAGATGAAAGGATGTCTGAATCTCCTGTGGAGACCACAGAGAATGACCTAGTTCCCCACCTCATCGCGACCGGAGGCCTCACATCCTTTGAAAACTCCAGAGGTAGGCGAAGATCAGTGCCTCCAAAGGAGACGATGCCTGACTCCTCGTGAAACTTGATAGGAGTCCCAGGATTCCTGTGGCACGTGGAAAGGGACACTTGGTCTCCCGCCTCAGCTGGAGAGGCGTCCCAATTGCCCTGCCAAGCCTCGAGGAGAATCCCGAGTTGTCCCTCGCAACTAGGCAGGAGTCCTGACGTCGCTGAACAAACACGTGGGTGGAAGGGCCATCCCCGTCGTAACTCGAGAATATACCCCAGGTTCCCGCCGCAACTCGAGAAAAACCATGAGACTTCCCCCTCGCCGCGAGATGAGGGCCGATTCCCCTTCACTGCGTGCAGAGGAATTCGGTGTTGCACATCACACATGAAAGGAGCCTTGATTTCCTTGATGGCACTCCAGAGAAACCCCTGGAACACTGTTTCAAGGCTGGAGGGATCCTGAGGTCCCTGTAGCAGCACGAAAGAGCTCCGTGGACCATGAATCAACTCGAGATGAGAGGTCAGTCCCTGGCTTCGACTCCAGAGGAATACCACCTTACCACAAGCACCTCAAGAGGAGGCTTCTCTCAGCTCTAGGTATGTGAGAGGGACCCTGAGTTTGCGGCCTCAAGTGGAATGGAGACCGCGATGCCCTGACTCGAAATAAGGCCGGATATCCCTGCAGTGACTTGAATGCAGGCTCGTCTTGCATCTCCCAAGACGAAAGGATGTCTGAATCCCCTGTGGAGACCACAGAGAAAGACCTAGTTCCCCACCTCATCGCGACCGGAGGCCTCACATCCTTTGAAAACTCCAGAGGTACGCGGAGATCAGTGCCTCCAAAGGAGACGATGCCTGACTCCTCGTGAAACTTGATAGGAGTCCCAGGATTCCTGTGGCACGTGGAAAGGGACCCTCGGTCTCCCGCCTCAGCAGGAGAGGCGTCCCAATTGCCCTGCCAAGCCTCGAGGAGAATCCCGAGTTGTCCCTCGCAAATAGGCAGGAGTCCTGACGTCGCTGAACAAACACGTGGGTGGAAGGGCCATCCCCGTCGTAACTCGAGAATATACCCCAGGTTCCCGCCGCAACTCGAGAAAAACCATGAGACTTCCCCCTCGCCGCGAGATGAGGCCCGATTCCCCTGCACTGCGTGCAGAGCAATTCCGTGTTGCACATCACACATGAAAGGAGCCTTGATTTCCTTGATGGCACTCCAGAGAAACCCCAAGAACACTGTTTCAAGGCTGGAGGGATCCTGAGGTCACTGTAGCAACACGAAAGAGCTCCGTGGACCAAAAATCAACTCGAGATGAGAGGTTAGTCCCTGGCTTCGACTCCAGAGGAATACCACCTTACCACAAGCACCTCAAGAGGAGGCTTCTCTCAGCTGTATGTATGTGAGAGGGACCCTGAGTTTGCGGCTTCAAGTGGAATGGAGACCGCGATGCCCTGACTCGAAATAAGGCCGGATATCCCTGCAGTGACTTGAATGCAGGCTCGTCTTGCATCTCCCAAGACGAAAGAATGTCTGAATCCCCTGTGGAGACCACAGAGAAAGACCTAGTTCCCCACCTCCTCGCGACCGGAGGCCTCACATCCTTTGAAAACTCCAGAGGTACGCGGAGATCAGTGCCTCCAAAGGAGACGATGCCTGACTCCTCGTGAAACTTGATAGGAGTCCCAGGATTCCTGTGGCACGTGGAAAGGGACACTTGGTCTCCCGCCTCAGCTGGAGAGGCGTCCCAATTGCCCTGCCAAGCCTCGAGGAGAATCCCGAGTTGTCCCTCGCAACTAGGCAGGAGTCCTGACGTCGCTGAACAAACACGTGGTTGGAAGGGCCATCCCAGTCGTAACTCGAGAATATTCCCCAGGTTCCCGCCGCAACTCGAGAAAAACCAATAGACTTACCCCTCGCCGCGAGATGAGGCCCGATTCCCCTGCACTGCGTGCAGAGCAATTCCGTGTTGCACATCACACATGAAAGGAGCCTTGATTTCCTTGATGGCACTCCAGAGAAACCCCAAGAACACTGTTTCAAGGCTAGAGGGATCCTGAGGTCACTGTAGCAACACGAAAGAGCTCCGTGGACCACAAATCAACTCGAGATGAGAGGTTAGTCCCTGGCTTCGACTCCAGAGGAATACCACCTTACCACAAGCACCTCAAGAGGAGGCTTCTCTCAGCTCTAGCTATGTGAGAGGGACCCTGAGTTTGCGGCCTCAAGTGGAATGGACACCGCGATTCCCAGACTCGAAATAAGGCCGGATATCGATGCAGTGACTTGAATGCAGGCTCGTCTTGCATCTCCCAAGACGAAAGGATGTCTGAATCCCCTGTGGAGACCACAGAGAAAGACCTAGTTCCCCACCTCATCGCGACCGGAGGCCTCACATCCTTTGAAAACTCCAGAGGTATGCGGAGATCAGTGCCTCCAAAGGAGACGATGCCTGACTCCTCGTGAAACTTGATAGGAGTCCCAGGATTCCTGTGGCACGTGGAAAGGGACCCTTGGTCTCCCGCCTCAGCTGGAGAGGCGTCCCAATTGCCCTGCCAAGCCCCGAGGAGAATCCCGAGTTGTCCCTCGCAACTAGGCAGGAGTCCTGACGTCGCTGAACAAACACGTGGGTGGAAGGGCCATTCCCGTCGTAACTCGAGAATATACCCCAGGTTCCCGCCGCAACTCGAGAAAAACCATGAGACTTACCCCTCGCCGCGAGATGAGGCCCAATTCCCCTGCACTGCGTGCAGAGCAATTCCGTGTTGCACATCACACATGAAAGGAGCCTTGATTTCCTTGATGGCACTCCAGAGAAACCCCAAGAACACTGTTTCAAGGCTGGAGGGATCCTGAGGTCCCTGTAGCAGCACGAAAGAGCTCCGTGGACCATGAATCAACTCGAGATGAGAGGTTAGTCCCTGGCTTCGACTCCAGAGGAATACCACCTTACCACAAGCACCTCAAGAGGAGGCTTCTCTCAGCTCTAGGTATGTGAGAGGGACCCTGAGTTTGCGGCCTCAAGTGGAATGGAGACCGCGATGCCGTGACTCGAAATAAGGCCGGATATCCCTGCAGTGACTTGAACGCAGGCTCGTCTTGCATCTCCCAAGACGAAATGATGTCTGAATCCCCTGTGGAGACCACAGAGAAAGACCTAGTTCCCCACCTCATCACGACAGGAGGCCTCACATCCTTTGAAAACTCCAGAGGTAGGCGGAGATCAGTGCCTCCAAAGGAGACGATGCCTGACTCCTCGTGAAACTTGATAGGAGTCCCAGGATTCCTGTGGCACGTGGAAAGGGACCCTTGGTCTCCCGCCTCAGCTGGAGAGGCGGCCCAATTGCCCTGCCAAGCCTCGAGGAGAATCCCGAGTTGTCCCTCGCAACTAGGCAGGAGTCCTGCCGTCGTTGAACTAACACGTGTGTGGAAGGGCCATCCCCGTCGTAACTCGAGATTATACGGCAGGTTCCCGCCGCAACTCGAGAAAAACCATGAGACTTCCCCCTCGCCGCGAGATGAGGCCCGATTCCCCTGCACTGCGTGCAGAGCAATTCCGTGTTGCACATCACACATGAAAGGAGCCTTGATTTCCTTCATAGCACTCCAGAGAAACCCCAAGAACACTGTTTCAAGGTTGAGGGATCCTGGGGTCACTGTAGCAACACGAAAGTGCTCCGTGGACCAAAAATCAACTCGAGATGAGAGGTTAGTCCCTGGCTTCGACTCCAGAGGAATACCACCTTACCACAAGCACCTCAAGAGGAGGCTTCTCTCAGCTCTATGTATGTGAGAGGGACCCTGAGTTTGCGGCCTCAAGTGGAATGGAGACCGCGATGCCCTGACTCGAAACAAGGCCGGATATCCCTGCAGTGACTTGAATGCAGGCTCGTCTTGCATCTCCCAAGATGAAAGGATGTCTGAATTCCCTGTGGAGACCACAGAGAATGACCTAGTTCCCCACCTCATCGCGAACGGAGGCCTCACATCCTTTGAAAACTCCAGAGGTACGCGGAGATCAGTGCCTCCAGAGGAGACGATGCCTGACTCCTCGTGAAACTTGATAGGAGTCACAGGATTCCTGTGGCACGTGGAAAGGGCCACTTGGTCTCCCGCCTCAGCTGGAGAGGGGTCCCAATTGCCCTGCCAAGCCTCAAGGAGAATCCCGAGTTGTCCCTCGCAACTAGGCAGGAGTCCTGACGTCGCTGAACAAACACGTGGGTGGAAGGGCCATCCCCGTCGTAACTCGAGAATATGCCCCAGGTTCCCGCCGCAACTCGAGAAAAACCATGAGACTTCCCCCTCGCCGCGAGATGAGGCCCGATTCCCCTGCACTGCGTGCAGAGCAATTCCGTCTTGCACATCACACATGAAAGGAGCCTTGATTTCCTTGATGGCACTCCCGAGAAACACCTAGAACACTGTTTCAAGGCTGGAGGGATCCTGAGGTCCCTGTAGCAGCACGAAAGAGCTCCGTGGACCATGAATCAACTCGAGATGAGAGGTTAGTCCCTGGCTTCGACTCCAGAGGAATACCACCTTACCACAAGCACCTCAAGAGGAGGCTTCTCTCAGCTCTAGGTATGTGAGAGGGACCCTGAGTTTGCGGCCTCAAGTGAAATGGAGACCGCGATGCCCTGACTCGAAATAAGGCCGGATATCCCTGCAGTGACTTGAATGCAGGCTCGTCTTGCATCTCCCAAGACGAAAGGATGTCTGAATCCCCTGTGGAGACCACAGAGAAAGACCTAGTTCCCCACCTCATCGCGACCGGAGGCCTCACATCCTTTGAAAACTCCAGAGGTACGCGGAGATCAGTGCCTCCAAAGGAGACGATGCCTGACTCCTTGTGAAACTTGATAGGAGTCCCAGGATTCCTGTGGCACGTGGAAAGGGACCCTTGGTCTCCCACCTCAGCTGGAGAGGCGTCCCAATTGCCCTGCCAAGCCTCGAGGAGAATCCCGAGTTGTCCCTCACAACTAGGCAGGAGTCCTGGCGGCGCTAAACAAACACGTGGGTGAAAGGGCCATCCCCGTCGTAACTCGAGAATATACCCCAGGTTCCCGCCGCAACTCGAGAAAATCCATGAGACTTCCCCCTCGCCGCGAGATGAGGCCCGATTCCCCTGCACTGCGTGCAGAGCAATTCGGTGTTGCACATCACACATGAAAGGAGCCTTGATTTCCTTGATGGCACTCCAGAGAAACCCCTAGAACACTGTTTCAAGGCTGGAGGGATCCTGAGGTCCCTGTAGCAGCACGAAAGAGCTCCGTGGACCATGAATCAACTCGAGATGAGAGGTTAGTCCCTGGCTTCGACTCCAGAGGAATACCACCTTACCACAAGCACCTCAAGAGGAGGCTTCTCTCAGCTCTAGGTATGTGAGAGGGACCCTGAGTTTGCGGCCTCAAGTGGAATGGACACCGCGATGCCCTGACTCGAAATAAGGCCGGATATCCCTGCAGTGACTTGAATGCAGGCTCGTCTTGCATCTCCCAAGACGAAAGGATGTCTGAATCCCCTGTGGAGACCACAGAGAAAGACCTAGTTCCCCACCTCATCGCGACCGGAGGCCTCACATCCTTTGAAAACTCCAGAGGTAGGCGGAGATCAGTGCCTCCAAAGGAGACGATGCCTGACTCCTCGTGAAACTTGATAGGAGTCACAGGATTCCTGTGGCACGTGGAAAGGGACCCTTGGTCTCCCGCCTCAGCTGGAGAGGCGTCCCAATTGCCCTGCCATGCCTCGAGGAGAATCCCGAGTTGTCCCTCGCAACTAGGCAGGAGTCCTGCCGTCGCTGAACTAACACGTGTGTGGAAGGGCCATTCCCGTCGTAACTCGAGATTATACGGCAGGTTCCCGCCGCAACTCGAGAAAAACCATGAGACTTCCCCCTCGCCGCGAGATGAGGCCCGATTCCCCTGCACTGCGTGCAGAGCAATTCCGTGTTGCACATCACACATGAAAGGAGCCTTGATTTCCTTGATGGCACTCCAGAGAAACCCCAAGAACACTGTTTCAAGGTTGAGGGATCCTGAGTTCACTGTAGCGACACGAAAGAGCTCCGTGGACTAAAAATCAACTCGAGATGAGAGGTTAGTCCCTGGCTTCGACTCCAGAGGAATACCCCCTTACCACAAGCACCTCAAGAGGAGGCTTCTCTCAGCTCTATGTATGTGAGAGGGACCCTAAGTTTGCGGCCTCAAGTGGAATGGACACCACGATGCCCTGACTCGAAATAAGGCCGGATATCCCTGCAGTGACTTGAATGCAGGCTCGTCTTGCATCTCCCAAGATGAAAGGATGTCTGAATCCCCTGTGGAGACCACAGAGAATGACCTAGTTCCCCACCTCATCGCGATCGGAGGCTTCACATCCTTTGAAAACTCCAGAGGTACGCGGAGATCAGTGCCTCCAAAGGAGACGATGCCTGACTCCTCGTGAAACTTGATAGGAGTCACAGGATTCCTGTGGCACGTGGAAAGGGCCACTTGGTCTCCCGCCTCAGCTGGAGAGGGGTCCCAATTGCCCTGCCAAGCCTCAAGGAGAATCCCGAGTTGTCCCTCGCAACTAGGCAGGAGTCCTGACGTCGCTGAACAAACACGTGGGTGGAAGGGCCATCCCCGTCGTAACTCGAGAATATGCCCCAGGTTCCCGCCGCAACTCGAGAAAAACCATGAGACTTCCCCCTCGCCGCGAGATGAGGCCCGATTCCCCTGCACTGCGTGCAGAGCAATTCGGTGTTGCACATCACACATGAAAGGAGCCTTGATTTCCTTGATGGCACTCCAGAGAAACCCCAAGAACACTGTTTCAAGGCTGGAGGGATCCTGAGGTCCCTGTAGCAGCACGAAAGAGCTCCGTGGACCATGAATCAACTCGAGATGAGAGGTTAGTCCCTGGCTTCGACTCCAGAGGAATACCACCTTACCACAAGCACCTCAAGAGGAGGCTTCTCTCAGCTCTAGGTATGTGAGAGGGACCCTGAGTTTGCGGCCTCAAGTGGAATGGACACCACGATGCCCTGACTCGAAATAAGGCCGGATATCCCTGCAGTGACTTGAATGCAGGCTCGTCTTGCATCTCCCAAGACGAAAGGATGTCTGAATCCCCTGTGGAGACCACAGAGAAAGACCTAGTTCCCCACCTCATCGCGACCGGAGGCCTCAAATCCTTTGAAAACTCCAGAGGTACGCGGAGATCAGTGCCTCCAAAGGAGACGATGCCTGACTCCTCGTGAAACTTGATAGGAGTCCCAGGATTCCTGTGGCACGTGGAAAGGGACCCTTGGTCTCCCGCCTCAGCTGGAGAGGCGTCCCAATTGCCCTGCCAAGCCTCGAGGAGAATCCCGAGTTGTCCCTCGCAACTAGGCAAGAGTCCTGACGTCGCTGAACAAACACGTGGGTGGAAGGACCATCCTCGTCGTACCTCGAGAATATACCCCAGGTTCCCGCCGCAACTCTAGAAAAACCATGAGACTTACCCCTCGCCGTGAGATGAGGCCCGATTCCCCTGCACTGCGTGCAGAGCAATTCCGTGTTGCACATCACACATGAAAGGAACCTTGATTTCCTTGATGGCACTCCAGAGAAACCCCAAGAACACTGTTTCAAGGCTAGAGGGATCCTGAGGTCACTGTAGCAACACGAAAAAGCTCCGTGGACCAAAAATCAACTCGAGATGAGAGGTTAGTCCCTGGCTTCGACTCCAGAGGAATACCACCTTACCACAAGCACCTCAAGAGGAGGCTTCTCTCAGCTCTAGCTATGTGAGAGGGACCCTGAGGTTGCGGCCTCAAGTGGAATGGACACCGCGATGCCCTGACGCGAAATAATGCCGGATATCCCTGCAGTGACTTGAATGCAGGCTCGTCTTGCATCTCCCAAGACGAAAGGATGTCTGAATCCCCTGTGGAGACCACAGAGAATGACCTAGTTCCCCACCTCATCGCGACCGGAGGCCTCACATCCTTTGAAAACTCCAGAGGTACGCAGAGATCAGTGCCTCCAAAGGAAACGATGCGTGACTCCTCATGAAACTTGATAGGAGTCCCAGGATTCCTGTGGCACGTGGAAAGGGACCCTTGGTCTCCCGCCTCAGCTGGAGAGGCGTCGCAATTGCCCTCCCAAGCCTCGAGGTGAATCCCGAGTTGTCCCTCGCAACTAGGCAGGAGTCCTGACGTCCCTGAACAAACACGTGTGTGGAAGGGCCATCCCCGTCGTAACTCAAGAATATACCCCAGGTTCCCACCGCAACTCGACAAAAACCATGAGACTTCCCCCTCGCCGCGAGATGAGGCCCGATTCCCCTGCACTGCGTGCAGAGCAATTCCGTGTTGCACAACACTCATGAAAGGAGCCTTGATTTCCTTGATGGCACTCCAGAGAAACCCCAAGAACACTGTTTCAAGGTTGAGGGATCCTGAGGTCACTGTAGCAATACGAAAGAGCTCCGTGGACCAAAAATCAACTCGAGATGAGAGGTTAGTCCCTGGCTTCGACTCCAGAGGAATACCACCTTACCACAAGCACCTCAAGAGGAGGCTTCTCTCAGCTCTAGGTATGTGAGAGGGACCCTGAATTTGCGGCCTCAAGTGGAATGGACACCGCGATGCCCTGACTCGAAATAAGGCCGGATATCCCTGCAGTGACTTGAATGCAGGCTCGTCTTGCATTTCCCAAGATGAAAGGATGTCTGAATCCCCTGTGGAGACCACAGAGAATGACCTAGTTCCCCACATCATCGCGACCGGATGCCTCACATCCTTTGAAAACTCCAGAGGTACGCGGAGATCAGTGCCTCCAAAGGAGACGATGCCTGACTCCTCGAGAAACTTGATAGGAGTCACAGGATTCCTGTGGCACGTGGAAAGGGACCCTTGGTCTCCCGCCTCAGCTGGAGAGGGGTCCCAATTGCCCTGCCAAGCCTCAAGGAGAACCCCGAGTTGTCCCTCGCAACTTGGCAGGAGTCCTGACTTCGCTGAACAAACACGTGGGTAGAAGGGCCATCCCCGTCGTAACTCGAGAATATACCCCAGGTTCCCGCCGCAACTCGAGAAAAACCATGAGACTTCCCCCTCGCCGCGAGATGAGGCCCGATTCCCCTGCACTGCGTGCAGAGCAATTCGGTGTTGCACATCACACATGAAAGGAGCCTTGATTTCCTTGATGGCACTCCAGAGAAACCCCTAGAACACTGTTTCAAGGCTGGAGGGATCCTGAGGTCCCTGTAGCAGCACCAAAGAGCTCCGTGGACCATGAATCAACTCGAGATGAGAGGTTAGTCCCTGGCTTCGACTCCAGAGGAATACCACCTTACCACAAGCACCTCAAGAGGAGGCTTCTCTCAGCTCTAGGTATGTGAGAGGGACCCTGAGTTTGCGGCCTCAAGTGGAATGGAGACCGCGATGCCCTGACTCGAAATAAGGCCGGATATCCCTGCAGTGACTTGAATGCAGGCTCGTCTTGCATCTCCCAAGACGAAAGGATGTCTGAATCCCCTGTGGAGACCACAGAGAAAGACCTAGTTCCCCACCTCATCGCGACCGGAGGCCTCACATCCTTTGAAAACTCCAGAGGTAGGCGGAGATCAGTGCCTCCAAAGGAGACGATGCCTGACTCCTCGTGAAACTTGATAGGAGTCACAGGATTCTTGTGGCACGTGGAAAGGGACCCTTGGTCTCCCGCCTCAGCTGGAGAGGCGTCCCAATTGCCCTGCCAAGCCTCGAGGAGAATCCCGAGTTGTCCCTCGCAACTAGGCAGGAGTCCTGCCGTCGCTGAACTAACACGTGTGTGGAAGGGCCATTCCCGTCGTAACTCGAGATTATACGGCAGGTTCCCGCCGCAACTCGAGAAAAACCATGAGACTTCCCCCTCGCCGCGAGATGAGGCCCGATTCCCCTGCACTGCGTGCAGAGCAATTCCGTGTTGCACATCACACATGAAAGGAGCCTTGATTTCCTTGATGGCACTCCAGAGAAACCCCAAGAACACTGTTTCAAGGTTGAGGGATCCTGAGTTCACTGTAGCGACACGAAAGAGCTCCGTGGACTAAAAATCAACTCGAGATGAGAGGTTAGTCCCTGGCTTCGACTCCAGAGGAATACCACCTTACCACAAGCACCTCAAGAGGAGGCTTCTCTCAGCTGTATGTATGTGAGAGGGACCCTGAGTTTGCGGCCTCAAGTGGAATGGAGACCGCGATGCCCTGACTCGAAATAAGGCCGGATATCCCTGCAGTGACTTGAATGCAGGCTCGTCTTGCATCTCCCAAGACGAAAGGATGTCTGAATCCCCTGTGGAGACCACAGAGAATGACCTAGTTCCCCACCTCATCGCGATCGGAGGCTTCACATAATTTGAAAACTCCAGAGGTACGCGGCGATCAGTGCCTCCAAAGGAGACGATGCCTGACTCCTCGTGAAACTTGATAGGAGTCACAGGATTCCTGTGGCACGTGGAAAGGGCCACTTGGTCTCCCGCCTCAGCTGGAGAGGGGTCCCAATTGCCCTGCCAAGCCTCAAGGAGAATCCCGAGTTGTCCCTCGCAACTAGGCAGGAGTCCTGACGTCGCTGAACAAACACGTGGGTGGAAGGGCCATCCCCGTCGTAACTCGAGAATATGCCCCAGGTTCCCGCCGCAACTCGAGAAAAACCATGAGACTTCCCCCTCGCCGCGAGATGAGGCCCGATTCCCCTGCACTGCGTGCAGAGCAATTCGGTGTTGCACATCACACATGAAAGGAGCCTTGATTTCCTTGATGGCACTCCAGAGAAACCCCTAGAACACTGTTTCAAGGCTGGAGGGATCCTGAGGTCCCTGTAGCAGCACGAAAGAGCTCCGTGGACCATGAATCAACTCGAGATGAGAGGTTAGTCCCTGGCTTCGACTCCAGAGGAATAACACCTTACCACAAGCACCTCAAGAGGAGGCTTCTCTCAGCTCTAGGTATGTGAGAGGGACCCTGAGTTTGCGGCCTCAAGTGGAATGGAGACCGCGATGCCCTGACTCGAAATAAGGCCGGATTTCCCTGCAGTGACTTGAATGCAGGCTCGTCTTGCATCTCCCAAGAGGAAAGGATGTCTGATTCCCCTGTGGAGACCACAGAGAAAGACCTAGTTCCCCACCTCATCGCGACCGGAGGCCTCACATCCTTTGAAAACTCCAGAGGTACGCGGAGATCAGTGCCTCCAAAGGAGACGATGCCTGACTCCTCGTGAAACTTGATAGGAGTCCCAGGATTCCTGTGGCACGTGGAAAGGGACCCTTGGTCTCCCACCTCAGCTGGAGAGGCGTCCCAATTGCCCTGCCAAGCCTCGAGGAGAATCCCGAGTTGTCCCTCACAACTAGGCAGGAGTCCTGGCGTCGCTAAACAAACACGTGGGTGAAAGGGCCATCCCCGTCGTAACTCGAGAATATACCCCAGGTTCCCGCCGCAACTCGAGAAAAACCATGAGACTTCCCCCTCGCCGCGAGATGAGGCCCGATTCCCCTGCACTGCGTGCAGAGTAATTCGGTGTTGCACATCACACATGAAAGGAGCCTTGATTTCCTTGATGGCTCTCCAGAGAAACCCCTAGAACACTGTTTCAAGGCTGGAGGGATCCTGAGGTCCCTGTAGCAGCACGAAAGAGTTCCGTGGACCATGAATCAACTCGAGATGAGAGGTTAGTCCCTGGCTTCGACTCCAGAGGAATACCACCTTACCACAAGCACCTCAAGAGGAGGCTTCTCTCAGCTCTAGGTATGTGAGAGGGACCCTGAGTTTGCGGCCTCAAGTGGAATGGACACCGCGATGCCCTGACTCGAAATAAGGCCGGATATCCCTGCAGTGACTTGAATGCAGGCTCGTCTTGCATCTCCCAAGACGAAAGGATGTCTGAATCCCCTGTGGAGACCACAGAGAAAGACCTAGTTCCCCACCTCATCGCGACCGGAGGCCTCAAATCCTTTGAAAACTCCAGAGGTACGCGGAGATCAGTGCCTCCAAAGGAGACGATGCCTGACTCCTCGTGAAACTTGATAGGAGTCCCAGGATTCCTGTGGCACGTGGAAAGGGACCCTTGGTCTCCCGCCTCAGCTGAAGAGGCGTCCCAATTGCCCTGCCAAGCCTCGAGGAGAATCCCGAGTTGTCCCTCGCAACTAGGCAGGAGTCCTGACGTCGCTGAAGAAGCACGTGGGTGGAAGGGCCATCCCCGTCGTAACTCGAGAATATACCCCAGGTTCCCGCCGCAACTCGAGAAAAACCATAAGACTTCCCCCTCGCCGCGAGATGAGGCCCGATTCCCCTGCACTGCGTGCAGAGCAATTCCGTGTTGCACATCACACATGAAAGGAGCCTTGATTTCCTTGATGGCACTCCAGAGAAACCCTAAGAACACTGTTTCAAGGCTAGAGGGATCCTGAGGTCACTGTAGCAACACGAAAGAGCTCCGTGGACAAAAAATCAATTCGAGATGAGAGGTTAGTTCCTGGCTTCGACTCCAGAGGAATACCACCTTACCACAAGCACCTCAAGAGGAGGCTTCTCTCAGCTCTAGCTATGTGACAGGGACCCTGAGTTTGCGGCCTCAAGTGGAATGGACACCGCGATTCCCTGACGCGAAATAAGGCCGGATATCCCTGCAGTGACTTGAATGCAGGCTCGTCTTGCATCTCCCAAGCCGAAAGGATGTCTGAATCCCCTGTGGAGACCACAGAGAATGACCTAGTTCCCCACCTCATCGCGACCGGAGGCCTCACATTCTTTGAAAACTCCAGAGGTACGCGGAGATCAGTGCCTCCAAAGGAGACGATGCCTGACTCCTCGTGAAACTTGATAGGAGTCCCAGGATTCCTGTGGCACGTGGAAAGGGACCCTTGGTCTCCCGCCTCAGCTGGAGAGGCGTCCCAATTGCCCTGCCAAGCCTCGAGGAGAATCCCGAGTTGTCCCTCGCAACTAGGCAGGAGTCCTGACGTCGTTGAACAAACACGTGGGTGGAAGGGCCATCCTCGTCGTACCTCGAGAATATACCCCAGGTTCCCGCCGCAACTCGAGAAAAACCATGAGACTTACACCTCGCCGTGAGATGAGGCCCGATTCCCCTGCACTGCGTGCAGAGCAATTCCGTGTTGCACATCACACATGAAAGGAGCCTTGATTTCCTTGATGGCACTGCAGAGAAACCCCAAGAACACTGTTTCAAGGCTGGAGGGATCCTGAGGTCCCTGTAGCAGCACGAAAGAGCTCCGTGGACCATGAATCAACTCGAGATGAGAGGTTAGTCCCTGGCTTCGACTCCAGAGGAATACCACCTTACCACAAGCACCTCAAGAGGAGGCTTCTCTCAGCTCTAGGTATGTGAGAGGGACCCTGAGTTTGCGGCCTCAAGTGGAATGGACACCGCGATGCCCTGACTCGAAATAAGGCCGGATATCCCTGCAGTGACTTGAATGCAGGCTCGTCTTGCATCTCCCAAGACGAAAGGATGTCTGAATCCCCTGTGGAGACCACAGAGAAAGACCTAGTTCCCCACCTCATCGCGACCGGAGGCCTCACATCCTTTGAAAACTCCAGAGGTACGCGGAGATCAGTGCCTCCAAAGGAGACGATGCCTGACTCCTCGTGAAACTTGATAGGAGTCCCAGGATTCCTGTGGCACGTGGAAAGGGACACTTGGTCTCCCACCTCAGCTGGAGAGGCGTCCCAATTGCCCTGCCAAGCCTCGAGGAGAATCCCGAGTTGTCCCTCGCAACTTGGCAGGAGTCCTGACTTCGCTGAACAAACACGTGGGTGGAAGGGCCATCCCCGTCGTAACTCGAGAATATACCCCAGGTTCCCGCCGCAACTCGAGAAAAACCATGAGACTTCCCCCTCGCCGCGAGATGAGGCCCGATTCCCCTGCACTGCGTGCAGAGCAATTCGGTGTTGCACATCACACATGAAAGGAGCCTTGATTTCCTTGATGGCACTCCAGAGAAACCCCTAGAACACTGTTTCAAGGCTGGAGGGATCCTGAGGTCCCTGTAGCAGCACGAAAGAGCTCCGTGGACCATGAATCAACTCGAGATGAGAGGTTAGTCCCTCGCTTCGACTCCAGAGGAATACCACCTTACCACAAGCACCTCAAGAGGAGGCTTCTCTCAGCTCTAGGTATGTGAGAGGGACCCTGAGGTTGCGGCCTCAAGTGGAATGGACACCGCGATGCCCTGACTCGAAATAAGGCCGGATATCCCTGCAGTGACTTGAATGCAGGCTCGTCTTGCATCTCCCAAGACGAAAGGATGTCTGAATCCCCTGTGGAGACCACAGAGAAAGACCTAGTTCCCCACCTCATCGCGACCGGAGGCCTCACATCCTTTGAAAACTCCAGAGGTAGGCGGAGATCAGTGCCTCCAAAGGAGACGATGCCTGACTCCTCGTGAAACTTGATAGGAGTCACAGGATTCCTGTGGCACGTGGAAAGGGAACCTTGGTCTCCGGCCTCAGCTGGAGAGGCGTCCCAATTGCCCTGCCAAGCCTCGAGGAGAATCCCGAGTTGTCCCTCGCAACTAGGCAGGAGTCCTGCCGTCGCTGAACTAACACGTGTGTGGAAGGGCCATTCCCGTCGTAACTCGAGATTATACGGCAGGTTCCCGCCGCAACTCGAGAAAAACCATGAGACTTCCCCCTCGCCGCGAGATGAGGCCCGATTCCCCTGCACTGCGTGCAGAGCAATTCCGTGTTGCACATCACACATGAAAGGAGCCTTGATTTCCTTGATGGCACTCCAGAGAAACCCCAAGAACACTGTTTCAAGGTTGAGGGATCCTGAGTTCACTGTAGCGACACGAAAGAGCTCCGTGGACTAAAAATCAACTCGAAATGAGAGGTTAGTCCCTGGCTTTGACTCCAGAGGAATACCATCTTACCACAAGCACCTCAAGAGGAGGCTTCTCTCAGCTCTATGTATGTGAGAGGGACCCTGAGTTTGCGGCCTCAAGTGGAATGGAGACCGCGATGCCCTGACTCGAAATAAGGCCGGATATCCCTGCAGTGACTTGAATGCAGGCTCGTCTTGCATCTCCCAAGATGAAAGGATGTCTGAATCCCCTGTGGAGACCACAGAGAATGACCTAGTTCCCCACCTCATCGCGATCGGAGGCTTCACATCCTTTGAAAACTCCAGAGGTACGCGGAGATCAGTGCCTCCAAAGGAGACGATGCCTGACTCCTCGTGAATCTTGATAGGAGTCACAGGATTCCTGTGGCACGTGGAAAGGGCCACTTGGTCTCCCGCCTCAGCTGGAGAGGGGTCCCAATTGCCCTGCCAAGCCTCAAGGAGAATCCCGAGTTGTCCCTCGCAACTAGGCAGGAGTCCTGACGTCGCTGAACAAACACGTGGGTGGAAGGGCCATCCCCGTCGTAACTCGAGAATATGCCCCAGGTTCCCGCCGCAACTCGAGAAAAACCATGAGACTTCCCCCTCGCCGCGAGATGAGGCCCGATTCCCCTGCACTGCGTGCAGAGCAATTCGGTGTTGCACATCACACATGAAAGGAGCCTTGATTTCCTTGATGGCACTCCAGAGAAACCCCTAGAACACTGTTTCAAGGCTGGAGGGATCCTGAGGTCCATGTAGCAGCACGAAAGAGCTCCGTGGACCATGAATCAACTCGAGATGAGAGGTTAGTCCCTGGCTTCGACTCCAGAGGAATACCACCTTACCACAAGCACCTCAAGAGGAGGCTTCTCTCAGCTCTAGGTATGTGAGAGGGACCCTGAGTTTGTGGCCTCAAGTGGAATGGACACCACGATGCCCTGACTCGAAATAAGGCTGGATATCCCTGCAGTGACTTGAATGCAGGCTCGTCTTGCATCTCCCAAGACGAAAGGATGTCTGAATCCCCTGTGGAGACCACAGAGAAAGACCTAGTTCCCCACCTCATCGCGACCGGAGGCCTCAAATCCTTTGAAAACTCCAGAGGTACGCGGAGATCAGTGCCTCCAAAGGAGACGATGCCTGACTCCTCGTGAAACTTGATAGGAGTCCCAGGATTCCTGTGGCACGTGGAAAGGGACCCTTGGTCTCCCGCCTCAGCTGGAGAGGCGTCCCAATTGCCCTGCCAAGCCTCGAGGAGAATCCCGAGTTGTCCCTCGCAACTAGGCAGGAGTCCTGACGTCGCTGAAGAAGCACGTGGGTGGAAGGGCCATCCCCGTCGTAACTCGAGAATATACCCCAGGTTCCCGCCGCAACTCGAGAAAAACCATGAGACTTCCCCCTCGCCGCGAGATGAGGCCCGATTCCCCTGCACTGCGTGCAGAGCAATTCCGTGTTGCACATCACACATGAAAGGAGCCTTGATTTCCTTGATGGCACTCCAGAGAAACCCTAAGAACACTGTTTCAAGGCTAGAGGGATCCTGAGGTCACTGTAGCAACACGAAAGAGCTCCGTGGACAAAAAATCAACTCGAGATGAGAAGTTAGTCCCTGGCTTCGACTCCAGAGGAATACCACCTTACCACAAGCACCTCAAGAGGAGGCTTCTCTCAGCTCTAGCTATGTGACAGGGACCCTGAGTTTGCGGCCTCAAGTGGAATGGACACCGCGATTCCCTGACGCGAAATAAGGCCGGATATCCCTGCAGTGACTTGAATGCAGGCTCGTCTTGCATCTCCCAAGCCGAAAGGATGTCTGAATCCCCTGTGGAGACCACAGAGAATGACCTAGTTCCCCACCTCATCGCGACCGGAGGCCTCACATTCTTTGAAAACTCCAGAGGTACGCGGAGATCAGTGCCTCCAAAGGAGACGATGCCTGACTCCTCGTGAAACTTGATAGGAGTCCCAGGATTCCTGTGGCACGTGGAAAGGGACCCTTGGTCTCCCGCCTCAGCTGGAGAGGCGTCCCAATTGCCCTGCCAAGCCTCGAGGAGAATCCCGAGTTGTCCCTCGCAACTAGGCAGGAGTCCTGACGGAGCTGAAGAAGCACGTGGGTGGAAGGGCCATCCCCGTCGTAACTCGAGAATATACCCCAGGTTCCCGCCGCAACTCGAGAAAAACCAATAGACTTCCCCCTCGCCTCGAGATGAGGCCCGATTCCCCTGCACTGCGTGCAGAGCAATTCGGTGTTGCACATCACACATGAAAGGAGCCTTGATTTCCTTGATGGCACTCCAGAGAAACCCCTAGAACACTGTTTCAAGGCTGGAGGGATCCTGAGGTCCCTGTAGCAGCACCAAAGAGCTCCGTGGACCATGAATCAACTCGAGATGAGAGGTTAGTCCCTGGCTTCGACTCCAGAGGAATACCACCTTACCACAAGCACCTCAAGAGGAGGCTTCTCTCAGCTCTAGGTATGTGAGAGGGACCCTGAGTTTGCGGCCTCAAGTGGAATGGAGACCGCGATGCCCTGACTCGAAATAAGGCCGGATATCCCTGCAGTGACTTGAATGCAGGCTCGTCTTGCATCTCCCAAGACGAAAGGATGTCTGAATCCCCTGTGGAGACCACAGAGAAAGACCTAGTTCCCCACCTCATCGCGACCGGAGGCCTCACATCCTTTGAAAACTCCAGAGGTAGGCGGAGATCAGTGCCTCCAAAGGAGACGATGCCTGACTCCTCGTGAAACTTGATAGGAGTCACAGGATTCTTGTGGCACGTGGAAAGGGACCCTTGGTCTCCCGCCTCAGCTGGAGAGGCGTCCCAATTGCCCTGCCATGCCTCGAGGAGAATCCCGAGTTGTCCCTCGCAACTAGGCAGGAGTCCTGCCGTCGCTGAACTAACACGTGTGTGGAAGGGCCATTCCCGTCGTAACTCGAGATTATACGGCAGGTTCCCGCCGCAACTCGAGAAAAACCATGAGACTTCCCCCTCGCCGCGAGATGAGGCCCGATTCCCCTGCACTGCGTGCAGAGCAATTCCGTGTTGCACATCACACATGAAAGGAGCCTTGATTTCCTTGATGGCACTCCAGAGAAACCCCAAGAACACTGTTTCAAGGTTGAGGGATCCTGAGTTCACTGTAGCGACACGAAAGAGCTCCGTGGACTAAAAATCAACTCGAGATGAGAGGTTAGTCCCTGGCTTCGACTCCAGAGGAATACCACCTTACCACAAGCACCTCAAGAGGAGGCTTCTCTCAGCTCTATGTATGTGAGAGGGACCCTGAGTTTGCGGCCTCAAGTGGAATGGAGACCGCGATGCCCTGACTCGAAATAAGGCCGGATATCCCTGCAGTGACTTGAATGCAGGCTCGTCTTGCATCTCCCAAGATGAAAGGATGTCTGAATCCCCTGTGGAGACCACAGAGAATGACCTAGTTCCCCACCTCATCGCGATCGGAGGCTTCACATAATTTGAAAACTCCAGAGGTACGCGGAGATCAGTGCCTCCAAAGGAGACGATGCCTGACTCCTCGTGAAACTTGATAGGAGTCACAGGATTCCTGTGGCACGTGGAAAGGGCCACTTGGTCTCCCGCCTCAGCTGGAGAGGGGTCCCAATTGCCCTGCCAAGCCTCAAGGAGAATCCCGAGTTGTCCCTCGCAACTAGGCAGGAGTCCTGACGTCGCTGAACAAACACGTGGGTGGAAGGGCCATCCCCGTCGTAACTCGAGAATATGCCCCAGGTTCCCGCCGCAACTCGAGAAAAACCATGAGACTTCCCCCTCGCCGCGAGATGAGGCCCGATTCCCCTGCACTGCGTGCAGAGCAATTCGGTGTTGCACATCACACATGAAAGGAGCCTTGATTTCCTTGATGGCACTCCAGAGAAACCCCTAGAACACTGTTTCAAGGCTGGAGGGATCCTGAGGTCCCTGTAGCAGCACGAAAGAGCTCCGTGGACCATGAATCAACTCGAGATGAGAGGTTAGTCCCTGGCTTCGACTCCAGAGGAATACCACCTTACCACAAGCACCTCAAGAGGAGGCTTCTCTCAGCTCTAGGTATGTGAGAGGGACCCTGAGTTTGCGGCCTCAAGTGGAATGGAGACCGCGATGCCCTGACTCGAAATAAGGCCGGATTTCCCTGCAGTGACTTGAATGCAGGCTCGTCTTGCATCTCCCAAGAGGAAAGGATGTCTGATTCCCCTGTGGAGACCACAGAGAAAGACCTAGTTCCCCACCTCATCGCGACCGGAGGCCTCACATCCTTTGAAAACTCCAGAGGTACGCGGAGATCAGTGCCTCCAAAGGAGACGATGCCTGACTCCTCGTGAAACTTGATAGGAGTCACAGGATTCCTGTGGCACGTGGAAAGGGACCCTTGGTCTCCCACCTCAGCTGGAGAGGCGTCCCAATTGCCCTGCCAAGCCTCGAGGAGAATCCCGAGTTGTCCCTCACAACTAGGCAGGAGTCCTGGCGTCGCTAAACAAACACGTGGGTGAAAGGGCCATCCCCGTCGTAACTCGAGAATATACCCCAGGTTCCCGCCGCAACTCGAGAAAAACCATGAGACTTCCCCCTCGCCGCGAGATGAGGCCCGATTCCCCTGCACTGCGTGCAGAGCAATTCGGTGTTGCACATCACACATGAAAGGAGCCTTGATTTCCTTGATGGCTCTCCAGAGAAACCCCTAGAACACTGTTTCAAGGCTGGAGGGATCCTGAGGTCCCTGTAGCAGCACGAAAGAGTTCCGTGGACCATGAATCAACTCGAGATGAGAGGTTAGTCCCTGGCTTCGACTCCAGAGGAATACCACCTTACCACAAGCACCTCAAGAGGAGGCTTCTCTCAGCTCTAGGTATGTGAGAGGGACCCTGAGTTTGCGGCCTCAAGTGGAATGGACACCACGATGCCCTGACTCGAAATAAGGCCGGATATCCCTGCAGTGACTTGAATGCAGGCTCGTCTTGCATCTCCCAAGACGAAAGGATGTCTGAATCCCCTGTGGAGACCACAGAGAAAGACCTAGTTCCCCACCTCATCGCGACCGGAGGCCTCAAATCCTTTGAAAACTCCAGAGGTACGCGGAGATCAGTGCCTCCAAAGGAGACGATGCCTGACTCCTCGTGAAACTTGATAGGAGTCACAGGATTCCTGTGGCACGTGGAAAGGGACCCTTGGTCTCCCGCCTCAGCTGGAGAGGCGTCCCAATTGCCCTGCCATGCCTCGAGGAGAATCCCGAGTTGTCCCTCGCAACTAGGCAGGAGTCCTGCCGTCGCTGAACTAACACGTGTGTGGAAGGGCCATTCCCGTCGTAACTCGAGATTATACGGCAGGTTCCCGCCGCAACTCGAGAAAAACCATGAGACTTCCCCCTCGCCGCGAGATGAGGCCCGATTCCCCTGCACTGCGTGCAGAGCAATTCCGTGTTGCACATCACACATGAAAGGAGCCTTGATTTCCTTGACGGCACTCCAGAGAAACCCCAAGAACACTGTTTCAAGGTTGAGGGATCCTGAGGTCCATGTAGCAGCACGAAAGAGCTCCGTGGACCATGAATCAACTCGAGATGAGAGGTTAGTCCCTGGCTTCGACTCCAGAGGAATACCACCTTACCACAAGCACCTCAAGAGGAGGCTTCTCTCAGCTCTAGGTATGTGAGAGGGACCCTGAGTTTGCGGCCTCAAGTGGAATGGAGACCGCGATGCCCTGACTCGAAATAAGGCCGGATTTCCCTGCAGTGACTTGAATGCTGGCTCGTCTTGCATCTCCCAAGAGGAAAGGATGTCTGATTCCCCTGGGGAGACCACAGAGAAAGACCTAGTTCCCCACCTCATCGCGACCGGAGGCCTCACATCCTTTGAAAACTCCAGAGGTACGCGGAGATCAGTGCCTCCAAAGGAGACGATGCCTGACTCCTCGTGAAACTTGATAGGAGTCCCAGGATTCCTGTGGCACGTGGAAAGGGACCCTTGGTCTCCCACCTCAGCTGGAGAGGCGTCCCAATTGCCCTGCCAAGCCTCGAGGAGAATCCCGAGTTGTCCCTCACAACTAGGCAGGAGTCCTGGCGTCGCTAAACAAACACGAGGGTGAAAGGGCCATCCCCGTCGTAACTCGAGAATATACCCCAGGTTCCCGCCGCAACTCGAGAAAAACCATGAGACTTCCCCCTCGCCGCGAGATGAGGCCCGATTCCCCTGCACTGCGTGCAGAGCAATTCGGTGTTGCACATCACACATGAAAGGAGCCTTGATTTCCTTGATGGCTCTCCAGAGAAACCCCTAGAACACTGTTTCAAGGCTGGAGGGATCCTGAGGTCCCTGTAGCAGCACGAAAGAGTTCCGTGGACCATGAATCAACTCGAGATGAGAGGTTAGTCCCTGGCTTCGACTCCAGAGGAATACCACCTTACCACAAGCACCTCAAGAGGAGGCTTCTCTCAGCTCTAGGTATGTGAGAGGGACCCTGAGTTTGCGGCCTCAAGTGGAATGGACACCACGATGCCCTGACTCGAAATAAGGCCGGATATCCCTGCAGTGACTTGAATGCAGGCTCGTCTTGCATCTCCCAAGACGAAAGGATGTCTGAATCCCCTGTGGAGACCACAGAGAAAGACCTAGTTCCCCACCTCATCGCGACCGGAGGCCTCAAATCCTTTGAAAACTCCAGAGGTACGCGGAGATCAGTGCCTCCAAAGGAGACGATGCCTGACTCCTCGTGAAACTTGATAGGAGTCCCAGGATTCCTGTGGCACGTGGAAAGGGACCCTTGGTCTCCCGCCTCAGCTGGAGAGGCGTCCCAATTGCCCTGCCAAGCCTCGAGGAGAATCCCGAGTTGTCCCTCGCAACTAGGCAGGAGTCCTGACGTCGCTGAAGAAGCACGTGGGTGGAAGGGCCATCCCCGACGTAACTCGAGAATATACCCCAGGTTCCCGCCGCAACTCGAGAAAAACCAATAGACTTCCCCCTCGCCGCGAGATGAGGCCCGATTCCCCTGCACTGCGTGCAGAGCAATTCCGTGTTGCACATCACACATGAAAGGAGCCTTGATTTCCTTGATGGCACTCCAGAGAAACCCTAAGAACACTGTTCCAAGGCTAGAGGGATCCTGAGGTCACTGTAGCAACACGAAAGAGCTCCGTGGACAAAAAATCAACTCGAGATGAGAAGTTAGTCCCTGGCTTCGACTCCAGAGGAATTCCACCTTACCACAAGCACCTCAAGAGGAGGCTTCTCTCAGCTCTAGCTATGTGACAGGGACCCTGAGTTTGCGGCCTCAAGTGGAATGGACACCGCGATTCCCTGACGCGAAATAAGGCCGGATATCCCTGCAGTGACTTGAATGCAGGCTCGTCTTGCATCTCCCAAGCCGAAAGGATGTCTGAATCCCCTGTGGAGACCACAGAGAATGACCTAGTTCCCCACCTCATCGCGACCGGAGGCCTCACATTCTTTGAAAACTCCAGAGGTACGCGGAGATCAGTGCCTCCAAAGGAGACGATGCCTGACTCCTCGTGAAACTTGATAGGAGTCCCAGGATTCCTGTGGCACGTGGAAAGGGACCCTTGGTCTCCCGCCTCAGCTGGAGAGGCGTCCCAATTGCCCTGCCAAGCCTCGAGGAGAATCCCGAGTTGTCCCTCGCAACTAGGCAGGTGTCCTGACGTCGCTGAACAAACACGTGGGTGGAAGGGCCATCCTCGTCGTACCTCGAGAATATACCCCAGGTTCCCGCCGCAACTCGAGAAAAACCATGAGACTTACACCTCGCCGTGAGATGAGGCCCGATTCCCCTGCACTGCGTGCAGAGCAATTCCGTGTTGCACATCACACATGAAAGGAGCCTTGATTTCCTTGATGGCACTCCAGAGAAACCCCAAGAACACTGTTTCAAGGCTGGAGGGATCCTGAGGTCCCTGTAGCAGCACGAAAGAGCTCCGTGGACCATGAATCAACTCGAGATGAGAGGTTAGTCCCTGGCTTCGACTCCAGAGGAATACCACCTTACCACAAGCACCTCAAGAGGAGGCTTCTCTCAGCTGTATGTATGTGAGAGGGACCCTGAGTTTGCGACCTCAAGTGGAATGGAGACCGCGATTCCCTGACGCGAAATAAGGCCGAATATCCCTGCAGTGACTTGAATGCAGGCTCGTCTTGCATCTCCCAAGACGAAAGGATGTCTGAATCCCCTGTGGAGACCACAGAGAATGACCTAGTTCCCCACCTCATCGCGACCGGAGGCCTCACATCCTTTGAAAACTCCAGAGGTACACGGAGATCAGTGCCTCCAAAGGAGACGATGCCTGACTCCTCGTGAAACTTGATAGGAGTCACAGGATTCCTCTGGCACGTGGAAAGGGACACTTGGTCTCCCGCCTCAGCTGGAGAGGCGTCCCAATTGCCCTGCCAAGCCTCGAGGAGAATCCCGAGTTGTCCCTCGCAACTAGGCAGGAGTCCTGACGTCGCTGAAGAAACACGTGGGTGGAAGGGCCATCCCCGTCGTAACTCGAGAATATACCCCAGGTTCCCGCCGCAACTCGAGAAAAACCATGAGACTTCCCCCTCGCCGCGAGATGAGGCCCGATTCCCCTGCACTGCGTGCAGAGCAATTCCGTGTTGCACATCACACATGAAAGGAGCCTTGATTTCCTTGATGGCACTCCAGAGAAACCCCAAGAACACTGTTTCAAGGCTGGAGGGATCCTGAGGTCCCTGTAGCAGCACGAAAGAGCTCCGTGGACCATGAATCAACTCGAGATGAGAGGTTAGTCCCTGGCTTCGACTCCAGAGGAATACCACCTTACCACAAGCACCTCAAGAGGAGGCTTCTCTCAGCTGTATGTATGTGAGAGGGACCCTGAGTTTGCGACCTCAAGTGGAATGGAGACCGCGATGCCCTGACGCGAAATAAGGCCGGATATCCCTGCAGTGACTTGAATGCAGGCTCGTCTTGCATCTCCCAAGACGAAAGGATGTCTGAATCCCCTGTGGAGACCACAGAGAATGACCTAGTTCCCCACCTCATCGCGACCGGAGGCCTCACATCCTTTGAAAACTCCAGAGGTACACGGAGATCAGTGCCTCCAAAGGAGACGATGCCTGACTCCTCGTGAAACTTGATAGGAGTCACAGGATTCCTCTGGCAAGTGGAAAGGGACACTTGGTCTCCCGCCTCAGCTGGAGAGGCGTCCCAATTGCCCTGCCAAGCCTCGAGGAGAATCTCGAGTTGTCCCTCGCAACTAGGCAGGAGTCCTGACGTCGCTGAACAAACACGTGGGTGGAAGGGCCATCCCCGTCGTAACTCGAGAATATACCCCAGGTTCCCGCCGCAACTCGAGAAAAACCATGAGACTTCCCCCTCGCCGCGAGATGAGGCCCGATTCCCCTGCACTGCGTGCAGAGCAATTCCGTGTTGCACATCACACATGAAAGGAGCCTTGATTTCCTTGATGGCACTCCAGAGAAACCCCAAGAACACTGTTTCAAGGTTGAGGGATCCTGAGGTCACTGTAGCAACACGAAAGAGCTCCGTGGACCAAAAATCAACTTGAGATGAGAGGTTAGTCCCTGGCTTCGACTCCAGAGGAATACCACCTTACCACAAGCACCTCAAGAGGAGGCTTCTCTCAGCTCTAGGTATGTGAGAGGGACCCTGAGTTTGCGGCCTCAAGTGGAATGGAGACCGCGATGCCCTGGCTCGAAATAAGGCCGGATATCCCTGCAGTGACTTGAATGCAGGCTCGTCTTGCATCTCCCAAGACGAAAGGATGTCTGAATCCCCTGTGGATACCACAGAGAAAGACCTAGTTACCCACCTCATCGCGACCGGAGGCCTCACATCCTTTGAAAACTCCAGAGGTAGGCGGAGATCAGTGCCTCCAAAGGAGACGATGCCTGACTCCTCGTGAAACTTGATAGGAGTCCCAGGATTCCTGTGGCACGTGGAAAGGGACCCTTGGTCTCCCGCCTCAGCTGGAGAGGCGTCCCAATTGCCCTGCCAAGCCTCGAGGAGAATCCCGAGTTGTCCCTCGCAACTAGGCAGGAGTCCTGACGTCGCTGAACTAACACGTGTGTGGAAGGGCCATCCCCGTCGTAACTCGAGATTATACGGCAGGTTCCCGCCGCAACTCGAGAAAAACCATGAGACTTCCCCCTCGCCGCGAGATGAGGCCCGATTCCCCTGCACTGCGTGCAGAGCAATTCCGTGTTGCACATCACACATGAAAGGAGCCTTGATTTCCTTGATGGCACTCCAGAGAAACCCCAAGAACACTGTTTCAAGGTTGAGGGATCCTGGGGTCACTGTAGCAACACGAAAGAGCTCCGTGGACCAAAAATCAACTCGAGATGAGAGGTTAGTCCCTGGCTTCGACTCCAGAGGAATACCACCTTACCACATTCACCTCAAGAGGAGGCTTCTCTCAGCTCTATGTATGTGAGAGGGACCCTGAGTTTGCGGCCTCAAGTGGAATGGAGACCGCGATGCCCTGACTCGAAATAAGGCCGGATATCCCTGCAGTGACTTGAATGCAGGCTCGTCTTGCATCTCCCAAGATGAAAGGATGTCTGAATCCCCTGTGGAGACCACAGAGAATGACCTAGTTCCCCACCTCATCGCGACCGGAGGCCTCACATCCTTTGAAAACTCCAGAGGTACGCGGAGATCAGTGCCTCCAAAGGAGACGATGCCTGACTCCTCGTGAAACTTGATAGGAGTCACAGGATTCCTGTGGCACGTGGAAAGGGACCCTTGGTCTCCCGCCTCAGCTGGAGAGGGGTCCCAATTGCCCTGCCAAGCCTCAAGGAGAATCCCGAGTTGTCCCTCGCAACTAGGCAGGAGTCCTGGCGTCGCTAAACAAACACGTGGGTGGAAGGGCCATCCCCGTCGTAACTCGAGAATATACCCCAGGTTCCCGCCGCAACTCGAGAAAAACCATGAGACTTCCCCCTCGCCGCGAGATGAGGCCCGATTCCCCTGCACTGCGTGCAGAGCAATTCCGTCTTGCACATCACACATGAAAGGAGCCTTGATTTCCTTGATGGCACTCCAGAGAAACCCCAAGAACACTGTTTCAAGGCTGGAGGGATCCTGAGGTCCCTGTAGCAGCACAAAAGAGCTCCGTGGACCATGAAACAACTCGAGATGAGAGGTTAGTCCCTGGCTTCGACTCCAGAGGAATACCACCTTACCACAAGCACCTCAAGAGGAGGCTTCTCTCAGCTCTAGCTATGTGACAGGGACCCTGAGTCTGCGGCCTCAAGTGGAATGGACACCGCGATGACCTGACTCGAAATAAGGCCGGATATCCCTGCAGTGACTTGAATGCAGGCTCGTCTTGCATCTCCCAAGACGAAAGGATGTCTGAATCCCCTGAGGAGACCACAGAGAAAGACCTAGTTCCCCACCTCATCGCGACCGGAGGCCTCACATCCTTTGAAAACTCCAGAGGTACGCGGAGATTAGTGCCTCAAAGGAGACGATGCCTGACCCCTCGTGAAATTTGATAGGAGTCGCAGGATTCCAGTGGCACGTGGAAAGGGACACTTGGTCTCCCGCCTCAGCTGGAGAGGCGTCCCAATTGCCCTGCCAAGCCTCGAGGAGAATCCCAAGTTGTCCCTCGCAACTAGGCAGGACTCCTGACGTCGCTGAACAAACACGTGGGTGGAAGGGCCATCCCCGTCGTAACTCGAGAATATACCCCAGGTTCCCGCCGCAACTCGAGAAAAACCATGAGACTTCCCCCTCACCGCGAGATGAGGCCCGATTCCCCTGCACTGCGTGCAGAGCAATTCCGTGTTGCACATCACACATGAAAGGAGCCTTGATTTCCTTGATGGCACTCCAGAGAAACCCCAAGAACACTGTTTCAAGGCTAGAGGGATCCTGAGGAAACTCTAGCAACACGAAAGAGCTCCGTGGACCAACATTCAACTCGAGATGAGAGGTTAGTCCCTGGCTTCGACCCCAGAGGAATACCTCCTTACCACAAGCACCTCAAGAGGAGGATTCTCACAGCTCAAGCTATGTGAGAGGGACCCTTAGTATGCGGCCTCAAGTGGAATGGAGACCGCGATGCCCTGACGCGAAATAAGGCCGGATATCCCTGCAGTGACTTGAATGCAGGCTCGTCTTGCATCTCCCAAGACGAAAGGATGTCTGAATCCCCTGTGGAGACCACAGAAAATGACCTAGTTCCCCACCTCATCGCGACCGGAGGCCTCACATCCTTTGAAAACTCCAGAGGTACGCGGAGATCAGTGCCTCCAAAGGAGACGATGCCTGACTCCTCGTGAAACTTGATATGAGTCCCAAGATTCCTGTGGCACGTGGAAAGGGACCCTTGGTCTCCCGCCTCAGCTGGAGAGGCGTCCCAATTGCCCTGCCATGCCTCGAGGAGAATCCCGAGTTGTCCCTCGCAACTAGGCAGGAGTCCTGCCGTCGCTGAACTAACACGTGTGTGGAAGGGCCATTCCCGTCGTAACTCGAGATTATACGGCAGGTTCCCGCCGCAACTCGAGAAAAACCATGAGACTTCCCCCTCGCCGCGAGATGAGGCCCGATTCCCCTGCACTGCGTGCAGAGCAATTCCGTGTTGCACATCACACATGAAAGGAGCCTTGATTTCCTTGATGGCACTCCAGAGAAACCCCAAGAACACTGTTTCAAGGTTGAGGGATCCTGAGTTCACTGTAGCGACACGAAAGAGCTCCGTGGACTAAAAATCAACTCGAGATGAGAGGTTAGTCCCTGGCTTTGACTCCAGAGGAATACCATCTTACCACAAGCACCTCAAGAGGAGGCTTCTCTCAGCTCTATGTATGTGAGAGGGACCCTGAGTTTGCGGCCTCAAGTGGAATGGAGACCGCGATGCCCTGACTCGAAATAAGGCCGGATATCCCTGCAGTGACTTGAATGCAGGCTCGTCTTGCATCTCCCAAGATGAAAGGATGTCTGAATCCCCTGTGGAGACCACAGAGAATGACCTAGTTCCCCACCTCATCGCGATCGGAGGCTTCACATCCTTTGAAAACTCCAGAGGTACGCGGAGATCAGTGCCTCCAAAGGAGACGATGCCTGACTCCTCGTGAAACTTGATAGGAGTCACAGGATTCCTGTGGCACGTGGAAAGGGCCACTTGGTCTCCCGCCTCAGCTGGAGAGGGGTCCCAATTGCCCTGCCAAGCCTCAAGGAGAATCCCGAGTTGTCCCTCGCAACTAGGCAGGAGTCCTGACGTCGCTGAACAAACACGTGGGTGGAAGGGCCATCCCCGTCGTAACTCGAGAATATGCCCCAGGTTCCCGCCGCAACTCGAGAAAAACCATGAGACTTCCCCCTCGCCGCGAGATGAGGCCCGATTCCCCTGCACTGCGTGCAGAGCAATTCCGTGTTGCACATCACACATGAAAGGAGCCTTGATTTCCTTGATGGCACTCCAGAGAAACCCCTAGAACACTGTTTCAAGGCTGGAGGGATCCTGAGGTCCATGTAGCAGCACGAAAGAGCTCCGTGGACCATGAATCAACTCGAGATGAGAGGTTAGTCCCTGGCTTCGACCCCAGAGGAATACCACCTTACCACAAGCACCTCAAGAGGAGGCTTCTCTCAGCTCTAGGTATGTGAGAGGGACCCTGAGTTTGCGGCCTCAAGTGGAATGGAGACCGCGATGCCCTGACTCGAAATAAGGCCGGATTTCCCTGCAGTGACTTGAATGCAGGCTCGTCTTGCATCTCCCAAGAGGAAAGGATGTCTGATTCCCCTGGGGAGACCACAGAGAAAGACCTAGTTCCCCACCTCATCGCGACCGGAGGCCTCACATCCTTTGAAAACTCCAGAGGTACGCGGAGATCAGTGCCTCCAAAGGAGACGATGCCTGACTCCTCGTGAAACTTGATAGGAGTCCCAGGATTCCTGTGGCACGTGGAAAGGGACCCTTGGTCTCCCACCTCAGCTGGAGAGGCGTCCCAATTGCCCTGCCAAGCCTCGAGGAGAATCCCGAGTTGTCCCTCACAACTAGGCAGGAGTCCTGGCGTCGCTAAACAAACACGTGGGTGAAAGGGCCATCCCCGTCGTAACTCGAGAATATACCCCAGGTTCCCGCCGCAACTCGAGAAAAACCATGAGACTTCCCCCTCGCCGCGAGATGAGGCCCGATTCCCCTGCACTGCGTGCAGAGCAATTCGGTGTTGCACATCACACATGAAAGGAGCCTTGATTTCCTTGATGGCTCTCCAGAGAAACCCCTAGAACACTGTTTCAAGGCTGGAGGGATCCTGAGGTCCCTGTAGCAGCACGAAAGAGTTCCGTGGACCATGAATCAACTCGAGATGAGAGGTTAGTCCCTGGCTTCGACTCCAGAGGAATACCACCTTACCACAAGCACCTCAAGAGGAGGCTTCTCTCAGCTCTAGGTATGTGAGAGGGACCCTGAGTTTGCGGCCTCAAGTGGAATGGACACCACGATGCCCTGACTCGAAATAAGGCCGGATATCCCTGCAGTGACTTGAATGCAGGCTCGTCTTGCATCTCCCAAGACGAAAGGATGTCTGAATCCCCTATGGAGACCACAGAGAAAGACCTAGTTCCCCACCTCATCGCGACCGGAGGCCTCAAATCCTTTGAAAACTCCAGAGGTACGCGGAGATCAGTGCCTCCAAAGGAGACGATGCCTGACTCCTCGTGAAACTTGATAGGAGTCCCAGGATTCCTGTGGCACGTGGAAAGGGACCCTTGGTCTCCCGCCTCAGCTGGAGAGGCGTCCCAATTGCCCTGCCAAGCCTCGAGGAGAATCCCAAGTTGTCCCTCGCAACTAGGCAGGAGTCCTGACGTCGCTGAACAAACACGTGGGTGGAAGGGCCATCCCCGTCGTAACTCGAGAATATACCCCAGGTTCCCGCCGCAACTCGAGAAAAACCATGAGACTTCCCCCTCACCGCGAGATGAGGCCCGATTCCCCTGCACTGCGTGCAGAGCAATTCCGTCTTGCACATCACACATGAAAGGAGCCTTGATTTCCTTGATGGCACTCCAGAGAAACCCCAAGAACACTGTTTCAAGGCTAGAGGGATCCTGAGGAAACTCTAGCAACACGAAAGAGCTCCGTGACCAACAATCAACTCGAGATGAGAGGTTAGTCCCTGGCTTCGACCCCAGAGGAATACCTCCTTACCACAAGCACCTCAAGAGGAGGCTTCTCTCAGCTCAAGCTATGTGAGAGGGACCCTTATTATGCGGCCTCAAGTGGAATGGAGACCGCGATGCCCTGACGCGAAATAAGGCCGGATATCCCTGCAGTGACTTGAATGCAGGCTCGTCTTGCATCTCCCAAGACGAAAGGATGTCTGAATCCCCTGTGGAGACCACAGAAAATGACCTAGTTCCCCACCTCATCGCGACCGGAGGCCTCACATCCTTTGAAAACTCCAGAGGTACGCGGAGATCAGTGCCTCCAAAGGAGACGATGCCTGACTCCTCGTGAAACTTGATAGGAGTCCCAAGATTCCTGTGGCACGTGGAAAGGGACCCTTGGTCTCCCGCCTCAGCTGGAGAGGCGTCCCAATTGCCCTGCCAAGCCTCGAGGAGAATCCCGAGTTGTCCCTCGCAACTAGGCAGGAGTCCTGACGTCGCTGAACAAACACGTGGGTGGAAGGGCCATCCTCTCGTAACTCGACAATATTCCCCAGGTTACCGCCGCAACTCGAGAAAAACCATGAGACTTCCCCCTCGCCGCGAGATGAGGCCCGATTCCACTGCACTGCGTGCAGAGCAATTCCGTGTTGCACATCACACATGAAAGGAGCCTTGATTTCCTTGATGGCACTCCAGAGAAACCCGAAAAACACTGTTTCAAGGCTAGAGGGATCCTGAGGTCACTCTAACAACACGAAAGAGCTCCGTGGACCAACAATCAACTCGAGATGAGAGGTTAGTCCCTGGCTTCGACTCCAGAGGAATACCACCTTACCACAAGCACCTCAAGAGGAGGCTTCTCTCAGCTCAAGCTATGTGAGAGGGACCCTTAGTATGCGGCCTCAAATGGAATGGAGACCGCGATGCCCTGACGCGAAATAAGGCCGGATATCCCTGCAGTGACTTGAATGCAGGCTCGTCTTGCATCTCCCAAGACGAAAGGATGTCTGAATCCCCTGTGGAGACCACAGAGAATGACCTAGATCCCCACCTCATCGCGACCGGAGGCCTCACATCCTTTGAAAACTCCAGAGGTACGCGGAGATCAGTGCCTCCAAAGGAGACGATGCCTGACTCCTCGTGAAACTTGATAGGAGTCCCAGGATTCCTGTGGCACGTGGAAAGGGACACTTGGTCTCCCGCCTCAGCTGGAGAGGCGTCCCAATTGCCCTGCCAAGCCTCGAGGAGAATCCCTAGTTGTCCCTCGCAACTAGGCAGGAGTCCTGACTTCGCTGAACAAACACGTGGGTGGAAGGGCCATCCCCGTCGTAACTCGAGAATATACCCCAGTTTCCTGCCGCAACTCGAGAAAAACCATGAGACTTCCCCCTCGCTGCGAGATGAGGCCCGATTCCCCTGCACTGCGTGCAGAGCAATGCCGTGTTGCACATCACACATGAAAGGAGCCTTGATTTCCTTGATGGCACTCCAGAGAAACCCCAAGAACACTGTTTCAAGGCTAGCGGGATCCTGAGGTCACTGTAGCAACACGAAAGAGCTCCGTGGACCACAAATCAACTCGAGATGAGAGGTTAGTCCCTGGCTTCGACTCCAGAGGAATACCACCTTACCAAAAGCACCTCAAGAGGAGGCTTCTCTCAGCTCTAGGTATGTGAGAGGGACCCTGAGTTTGCGGCCTCAAGTGGAATGGAGACCGCGATGCCCTGACTCCAAATAAGGCCGGATATCCCTGCAGTGACTTGAATGCAGGCTCGTCTTGCATCTCCCAAGACGAAAGGATGTCTGAATCCCCTGTGGAGACCACAGAGAAAGACCTAGTTCCCCACCTCATCGCGACCGGAGGCCTCACATCCTTTGAAAACTCCAGAGGTACGCGGAGATCAGTGCCTCCAAAGGAGACGATGCCTGACTCCTTGTGAAACTTGATAGGAGTCACAGGATTCCTGTGGCACGTGGAAAGGGACACTTGGTCTCCCGCCTCAGCTGGAGAGGCGTCCCAATTGCCCTGCCAAGCCTCGAGGAGAATCCCGAGTTGTCCCTCGCAACTAGGCAGGAGTCCTGACGTCGCTGAACAAACACGTGGGTGGAAGGGCCATCCCCGTCGTAACTCGAGAATATACCCCAGGTTCCCGCCGCAACTCGAGAAAAACCATGAGACTTCCCCCTCGCCGCGAGATGAGGCCCGATTCCCCTGCACTGCGTGCAGAGCAATTCCGTCTTGCACATCACACATGAAAGGAGCCTTGATTTCCTTGATGGCACTCCAGAGAAACCCCAAGAGCACTGTTTCAAGGCTGCAGGGATCCTGAGGTCCCTGTAGCAGCACGAAAGAGCTCCGTGGACCATGAATCAACTCGAGATGAGAGGTTAGTCCCTGGCTTCGACTCCAGAGGAATACCACCTTACCACAAGCACCTCAAGAGGAGGCTTCTCTCAGCTCTAGGTATGTGAGAGGGACCCTGAGTTTGCGACCTCAAGTGGAATGGAGACCGCGATGCCCTGACGCGAAATAAGGCCGGATATCCCTGCAGTGACTTGAATGCAGGCTCGTCTTGCATCTCCCAAGACGAAAGGATGTCTGAATCCCCTGTGGAGACCACAGAGAATGACCTAGTTCCCCACCTCATCGCGACCGGAGGCCTCACATCCTTTGAAAACTCCAGAGGTACACGGAGATCAGTGCCTCCAAAGGAGACGATGCCTGACTCCTCGTGAAACTTGATAGGAGTCACAGGATTCCTGTGGCACGTGGAAAGGGACACTTGGTCTCCCGCCTCAGCTGGAGAGGCGTCCCAATTGCCCTGCCAAGCCTCGAGGATCATCCCGAGTTGTCCCTCGCAACTAGGCAGGAGTCCTGACGTCGCTGAACAAACACGTGGGTGGAAGGGCCATCCCCGTCGTAACTCGAGAATATACCCCAGGTTCCCGCCGCAACTCGAGAAAAACCATGAGACTTCCCCCTCGCCGCGAGATGAGGCCCGATTCCCCTGCACTGCGTGCAGAGCAATTCCGTGTTGCACATCACACATGAAAGGAGCCTTGATTTCCTTGATGGCACTCCAGAGAAACCCCAAGAACACTGTTTCAAGGCTGGAGGGATCCTGAGGTCCCTGTAGCAGCAAGAAAGAGCTCCGTGGACCATGAATCAACTCGAGATGAGAGGTTAGTCCCTGGCTTCGACTCCAGAGGAATACCACCTTACCACAAGCACCTCAAGAGGAGGCTTCTCTCAGCTCTATGTATGTGAGAGGGACCCTGAGTTTGCGGCCTCAAGTGGAATGGAGACCGCGATGCCCTGACTCGAAATAAGGCCGGATATCCCTGCAGTGACTTGAATGCAGGCTCGTCTTGCATCTCCCAAGATGAAAGGATGTCTGAATCCCCTGTGGAGACCACAGAGAATGACCTAGTTCCCCACCTCATCGCGACCGGAGGCCTCACATCCTTTGAAAACTCCAGAGGTACGCGGAGATCAGTGCCTCCAAAGGAGACGATGCCTGACTCCTCGTGAAACTTGATAGGAGTCACAGGATTCCTGTGGCACGTGGAAAGGGACCCTTGGTCTCCCGCCTCAGCTGGAGAGGGGTCCCAATTGCCCTGCCAAGCCTCAAGGAGAATCCCGAGTTGTCCCTCGCAACTAGGCAGGAGTCCTGGCGTCGCTAAACAAACACGTGGGTGGAAGGGCCATCCCCGTCGTAACTCGAGAATATACCCCAGGTTCCCGCCGCAACTCGAGAAAAACCATGAGACTTCCCCCTCGCCGCGAGATGAGGCCCGATTCCCCTGCACTGCGTGCAGAGCAATTCCGTCTTGCACATCACACATGAAAGGAGCCTTGATTTCCTTGATGGCACTCCAGAGAAACCCCAAGAACACTGTTTCAAGGCTGGAGGGATCCTGAGGTCCCTGTAGCAGCACAAAAGAGCTCCGTGGACCATGAAACAACTCGAGATGAGAGGTTAGTCCCTGGCTTCGACTCCAGAGGAATACCACCTTACCACAAGCACCTCAAGAGGAGGCTTCTCTCAGCTCTAGCTATGTGACAGGGACCCTGAGTCTGCGGCCTCAAGTGGAATGGACACCGCGATGACCTGACTCGAAATAAGGCCGGATATCCCTGCAGTGACTTGAATGCAGGCTCGTCTTGCATCTCCCAAGACGAAAGGATGTCTGAATCCCCTGTGGAGACCACAGAGAAAGACCTAGTTCCCCACCTCATCGCGACCGGAGGCCTCACATCCTTTGAAAACTCCAGAGGTACGCGGAGATTAGTGCCTCAAAGGAGACGATGCCTGACCCCTCGTGAAATTTGATAGGAGTCGCAGGATTCCAGTGGCACGTGGAAAGGGACACTTGGTCTCCCGCCTCAGCTGGAGAGGCGTCCCAATTGCCCTGCCAAGCCTCGAGGAGAATCCCAAGTTGTCCCTCGCAACTAGGCAGGACTCCTGACGTCGCTGAACAAACACGTGGGTGGAAGGGCCATCCCCGTCGTAACTCGAGAATATACCCCAGGTTCCCGCCGCAACTCGAGAAAAACCATGAGACTTCCCCCTCACCGCGAGATGAGGCCCGATTCCCCTGCACTGCGTGCAGAGCAATTCCGTGTTGCACATCACACATGAAAGGAGCCTTGATTTCCTTGATGGCACCCAGAGAAACCCCAAGAACACTGTTTCAAGGCTAGAGGGATCCTGAGGAAACTCTAGCAACACGAAAGAGCTCCGTGGACCAACATTCAACTCGAGATGAGAGGTTAGTCCCTGGCTTCGACCCCAGAGGAATACCTCCTTACCACAAGCACCTCAAGAGGAGGATTCTCACAGCTCAAGCTATGTGAGAGGGACCCTTAGTATGCGGCCTCAAGTGGAATGGAGACCGCGATGCCCTGACGCGAAATAAGGCCGGATATCCCTGCAGTGACTTGAATGCAGGCTCGTCTTGCATCTCCCAAGACGAAAGGATGTCTGAATCCCCTGTGGAGACCACAGAAAATGACCTAGTTCCCCACCTCATCGCGACCGGAGGCCTCACATCCTTTGAAAACTCCAGAGGTACGCGGAGATCAGTGCCTCCAAAGGAGACGATGCCTGACTCCTCGTGAAACTTGATATGAGTCCCAAGATTCCTGTGGCACGTGGAAAGGGACCCTTGGTCTCCCGCCTCAGCTGGAGAGGCGTCCCAATTGCCCTGCCATGCCTCGAGGAGAATCCCGAGTTGTCCCTCGCAACTAGGCAGGAGTCCTGCCGTCGCTGAACTAACACGTGTGTGGAAGGGCCATTCCCGTCGTAACTCGAGATTATACGGCAGGTTCCCGCCGCAACTCGAGAAAAACCATGAGACTTCCCCCTCGCCGCGAGATGAGGCCCGATTCCCCTGCACTGCGTGCAGAGCAATTCCGTGTTGCACATCACACATGAAAGGAGCCTTGATTTCCTTGATGGCACTCCAGAGAAACCCCAAGAACACTGTTTCAAGGTTGAGGGATCCTGAGTTCACTGTAGCGACACGAAAGAGCTCCGTGGACTAAAAATCAACTCGAGATGAGAGGTTAGTCCCTGGCTTTGACTCCAGAGGAATACCATCTTACCACAAGCACCTCAAGAGGAGGCTTCTCTCAGCTCTATGTATGTGAGAGGGACCCTGAGTTTGCGGCCTCAAGTGGAATGGAGACCGCGATGCCCTGACTCGAAATAAGGCCGGATATCCCTGCAGTGACTTGAATGCAGGCTCGTCTTGCATCTCCCAAGATGAAAGGATGTCTGAATCCCCTGTGGAGACCACAGAGAATGACCTAGTTCCCCACCTCATCGCGATCGGAGGCTTCACATCCTTTGAAAATTCCAGAGGTACGCGGAGATCAGTGCCTCCAAAGGAGACGATGCCTGACTCCTCGTGAAACTTGATAGGAGTCACAGGATTCCTGTGGCACGTGGAAAGGGCCACTTGGTCTCCCGCCTCAGCTGGAGAGGGGTCCCAATTGCCCTGCCAAGCCTCAAGGAGAATCCCGAGTTGTCCCTCGCAACTAGGCAGGAGTCCTGACGTCGCTGAACAAACACGTGGGTGGAAGGGCCATCCCCGTCGTAACTCGAGAATATGCCCCAGGTTCCCGCCGCAACTCGAGAAAAACCATGAGACTTCCCCCTCGCCGCGAGATGAGGCCCGATTCCCCTGCACTGCGTGCAGAGCAATTCCGTGTTGCACATCACACATGAAAGGAGCCTTGATTTCCTTGATGGCACTCCAGAGAAACCCCTAGAACACTGTTTCAAGGCTGGAGGGATCCTGAGGTCCATGTAGCAGCACGAAAGAGCTCCGTGGACCATGAATCAACTCGAGATGAGAGGTTAGTCCCTGGCTTCGACTCCAGAGGAATACCACCTTACCACAAGCACCTCAAGAGGAGGCTTCTCTCAGCTCTAGGTATGTGAGAGGGACCCTGAGTTTGCGGCCTCAAGTGGAATGGAGACCGCGATGCCCTGACTCGAAATAAGGCCGGATTTCCCTGCAGTGACTTGAATGCAGGCTCGTCTTGCATCTCCCAAGAGGAAAGGATGTCTGATTCCCCTGGGGAGACCACAGAGAAAGACCTAGTTCCCCACCTCATCGCGACCGGAGGCCTCACATCCTTTGAAAACTCCAGAGGTACGCGGAGATCAGTGCCTCCAAAGGAGACGATGCCTGACTCCTCGTGAAACTTGATAGGAGTCCCAGGATTCCTGTGGCACGTGGAAAGGGACCCTTGGTCTCCCACCTCAGCTGGAGAGGCGTCCCAATTGCCCTGCCAAGCCTCGAGGAGAATCCCGAGTTGTCCCTCACAACTAGGCAGGAGTCCTGGCGTCGCTAAACAAACACGTGGGTGAAAGGGCCATCCCCGTCGTAACTCGAGAATATACCCCAGGTTCCCGCCGCAACTCGAGAAAAACCATGAGACTTCCCCCTCGCCGCGAGATGAGGCCCGATTCCCCTGCACTGCGTGCAGAGCAATTCGGTGTTGCACATCACACATGAAAGGAGCCTTGATTTCCTTGATGGCTCTCCAGAGAAACCCCTAGAACACTGTTTCAAGGCTGGAGGGATCCTGAGGTCCCTGTAGCAGCACGAAAGAGTTCCGTGGACCATGAATCAACTCGAGATGAGAGGTTAGTCCCTGGCTTCGACTCCAGAGGAATACCACCTTACCACAAGCACCTCAAGAGGAGGCTTCTCTCAGCTCTAGGTATGTGAGAGGGACCCTGAGTTTGCGGCCTCAAGTGGAATGGACACCACGATGCCCTGACTCGAAATAAGGCCGGATATCCCTGCAGTGACTTGAATGCAGGCTCGTCTTGCATCTCCCAAGACGAAAGGATGTCTGAATCCCCTGTGGAGACCACAGAGAAAGACCTAGTTCCCCACCTCATCGCGACCGGAGGCCTCAAATCCTTTGAAAACTCCAGAGGTACGCGGAGATCAGTGCCTCCAAAGGAGACGATGCCTGACTCCTCGTGAAACTTGATAGGAGTCCCAGGATTCCTGTGGCACGTGGAAAGGGACCCTTGGTCTCCCGCCTCAGCTGGAGAGGCGTCCCAATTGCCCTGCCAAGCCTCGAGGAGAATCCCAAGTTGTCCCTCGCAACTAGGCAGGAGTCCTGACGTCGCTGAACAAACACGTGGGTGGAAGGGCCATCCCCGTCGTAACTCGAGAATATACCCCAGGTTCCCGCCGCAACTCGAGAAAAACCATGAGACTTCCCCCTCACCGCGAGATGAGGCCCGATTCCCCTGCACTGCGTGCAGAGCAATTCCGTCTTGCACATCACACATGAAAGGAGCCTTGATTTCCTTGATGGCACTCCAGAGAAACCCCAAGAACACTGTTTCAAGGCTAGAGGGATCCTGAGGAAACTCTAGCAACACGAAAGAGCTCCGTGACCAACAATCAACTCGAGATGAGAGGTTAGTCCCTGGCTTCGACCCCAGAGGAATACCTCCTTACCACAAGCACCTCAAGAGGAGGCTTCTCTCAGCTCAAGCTATGTGAGAGGGACCCTTAATATGCGGCCTCAAGTGGAATGGAGACCGCGATGCCCTGACGCGAAATAAGGCCGGATATCCCTGCAGTGACTTGAATGCAGGCTCGTCTTGCATCTCCCAAGACGAAAGGATGTCTGAATCCCCTGTGGAGACCACAGAAAATGACCTAGTTCCCCACCTCATCGCGACCGGAGGCCTCACATCCTTTGAAAACTCCAGAGGTACGCGGAGATCAGTGCCTCCAAAGGAGACGATGCCTGACTCCTCGTGAAACTTGATAGGAGTCCCAAGATTCCTGTGGCACGTGGAAAGGGACCCTTGGTCTCCCGCCTCAGCTGGAGAGGCGTCCCAATTGCCCTGCCAAGCCTCGAGGAGAATCCCGAGTTGTCCCTCGCAACTAGGCAGGAGTCCTGACGTCGCTGAACAAACACGTGGGTGGAAGGGCCATCCTCTCGTAACTCGACAATATTCCCCAGGTTACCGCCGCAACTCGAGAAAAACCATGAGACTTCCCCCTCGCCGCGAGATGAGGCCCGATTCCACTGCACTGCGTGCAGAGCAATTCCGTGTTGCACATCACACATGAAAGGAGCCTTGATTTCCTTGATGGCACTCCAGAGAAACCCGAAAAACACTGTTTCAAGGCTAGAGGGATCCTGAGGTCACTCTAACAACACGAAAGAGCTCCGTGGACCAACAATCAACTCGAGATGAGAGGTTAGTCCCTGGCTTCGACTCCAGAGGAATACCACCTTACCACAAGCACCTCAAGAGGAGGCTTCTCTCAGCTCAAGCTATGTGAGAGGGACCCTTAGTATGCGGCCTCAAATGGAATGGAGACCGCGATGCCCTGACGCGAAATAAGGCCGGATATCCCTGCAGTGACTTGAATGCAGGCTCGTCTTGCATCTCCCAAGACGAAAGGATGTCTGAATCCCCTGTGGAGACCACAGAGAATGACCTAGATCCCCACCTCATCGCGACCGGAGGCCTCACATCCTTTGAAAACTCCAGAGGTACGCGGAGATCAGTGCCTCCAAAGGAGACGATGCCTGACTCCTCGTGAAACTTGATAGGAGTCCCAGGATTCCTGTGGCACGTGGAAAGGGACACTTGGTCTCCCGCCTCAGCTGGAGAGGCGTCCCAATTGCCCTGCCAAGCCTCGAGGAGAATCCCTAGTTGTCCCTCGCAACTAGGCAGGAGTCCTGACTTCGCTGAACAAACACGTGGGTGGAAGGGCCATCCCCGTCGTAACTCGAGAATATACCCCAGTTTCCTGCCGCAACTCGAGAAAAACCATGAGACTTCCCCCTCGCTGCGAGATGAGGCCCGATTCCCCTGCACTGCGTGCAGAGCAATGCCGTGTTGCACATCACACATGAAAGGAGCCTTGATTTCCTTGATGGCACTCCAGAGAAACCCCAAGAACACTGTTTCAAGGCTAGCGGGATCCTGAGGTCACTGTAGCAACACGAAAGAGCTCCGTGGACCACAAATCAACTCGAGATGAGAGGTTAGTCCCTGGCTTCGACTCCAGAGGAATACCACCTTACCAAAAGCACCTCAAGAGGAGGCTTCTCTCAGCTCTAGGTATGTGAGAGGGACCCTGAGTTTGCGGCCTCAAGTGGAATGGACACCGCGATGCCCTGACTCCAAATAAGGCCGGATATCCCTGCAGTGACTTGAATGCAGGCTCGTCTTGCATCTCCCAAGACGAAAGGATGTCTGAATCCCCTGTGGAGACCACAGAGAAAGACCTAGTTCCCCACCTCATCGCGACCGGAGGCCTCACATCCTTTGAAAACTCCAGAGGTACGCGGAGATCAGTGCCTCCAAAGGAGACGATGCCTGACTCCTTGTGAAACTTGATAGGAGTCACAGGATTCCTGTGGCACGTGGAAAGGGACACTTGGTCTCCCGCCTCAGCTGGAGAGGCGTCCCAATTGCCCTGCCAAGCCTCGAGGAGAATCCCGAGTTGTCCCTCGCAACTAGGCAGGAGTCCTGACGTCGCTGAACAAACACGTGGGTGGAAGGGCCATCCCCGTCGTAACTCGAGAATATACCCCAGGTTCCCGCCGCAACTCGAGAAAAACCATGAGACTTCCCCCTCGCCGCGAGATGAGGCCCGATTCCCCTGCACTGCGTGCAGAGCAATTCCGTCTTGCACATCACACATGAAAGGAGCCTTGATTTCCTTGATGGCACTCCAGAGAAACCCCAAGAGCACTGTTTCAAGGCTGCAGGGATCCTGAGGTCCCTGTAGCAGCACGAAAGAGCTCCGTGGACCATGAATCAACTCGAGATGAGAGGTTAGTCCCTGGCTTCGACTCCAGAGGAATACCACCTTACCACAAGCACCTCAAGAGGAGGCTTCTCTCAGCTCTAGGTATGTGAGAGGGACCCTGAGTTTGCGACCTCAAGTGGAATGGAGACCGCGATGCCCTGACGCGAAATAAGGCCGGATATCCCTGCAGTGACTTGAATGCAGGCTCGTCTTGCATCTCCCAAGACGAAAGGATGTCTGAATCCCCTGTGGAGACCACAGAGAATGACCTAGTTCCCCACCTCATCGCGACCGGAGGCCTCACATCCTTTGAAAACTCCAGAGGTACACGGAGATCAGTGCCTCCAAAGGAGACGATGCCTGACTCCTCGTGAAACTTGATAGGAGTCACAGGATTCCTGTGGCACGTGGAAAGGGACACTTGGTCTCCCGCCTCAGCTGGAGAGGCGTCCCAATTGCCCTGCCAAGCCTCGAGGAGAATCCCGAGTTGTCCCTCGCAACTAGGCAGGAGTCCTGACGTCGCTGAACAAACACGTGGGTGGAAGGGCCATCCCCGTCGTAACTCGAGAATATACCCCAGGTTCCCGCCGCAACTCGAGAAAAACCATGAGACTTCCCCCTCGCCGCGAGATGAGGCCCGATTCCCCTGCACTGCGTGCAGAGCAATTCCGTGTTGCACATCACACATGAAAGGAGCCTTGATTTCCTTGATGGCACTCCAGAGAAACCCCAAGAACACTGTTTCAAGGCTGGAGGGATCCTGAGGTCCCTGTAGCAGCAAGAAAGAGCTCCGTGGACCATGAATCAACTCGAGATGAGAGGTTAGTCCCTGGCTTCGACTCCAGAGGAATACCACCTTACCACAAGCACCTCAAGAGGAGGCTTCTCTCAGCTGTATGTATGTGAGGGGGACCCTGAGTTTGCGACCTCAAGTGGAATGGAGACCGCGATGCCCTGACGCGAAATAAGGCCGGATATCCCTGCAGTGACTTGAATGCAGGCTCGTCTTGCATCTCCCAAGACGAAAGGATGTCTGAATCCCCTGTGGAGACCACAGAGAATGACCTAGTTCCCCACCTCATCGCGACCGGAGGCCTCACATACTTTGAAAACTCCAGAGGTACGCGGAGATCAGTGCCTCCAAAGGAGACGATGCCTGACTCCTCGTGAAACTTGATAGGAGTCACAGGATTCCTGTGGCACGTGGAAAGGGACCCTTGGTCTCCCGCCTCAGCTGGAGAGGGGTCCCAATTGCCCTGCCAAGCCTCAAGGAGAATCCCGAGTTGTCCCTCGCAACTAGGCAGGAGTCCTGGCGTCGCTAAACAAACACGTGGGTGGAAGGGCCATCCCCGTCGTAACTCGAGAATATACCCCAGGTTCCCGCCGCAACTCGAGAAAAACCATGAGACTTCCCCCTCGCCGCGAGATGAGGCCTGATTCCCCTGCACTGCGTGCAGAGCAATTCCGTCTTGCACATCACACATGAAAGGAGCCTTGATTTCCTTGATGGCACTCCAGAGAAACCCCAAGAACACTGTTTCAAGGCTGGAGGGATCCTGAGGTCCCTGTAGCAGCACGAAAGAGCTCCGTGGACCATGAAACAACTCGAGATGAGAGGTTAGTCCCTGGCTTCGACTCCAGAGGAATACCACCTTACCACAAGCACCTCAAGAGGAGGCTTCTCTCAGCTCTAGCTATGTGACAGGGACCCTGAGTTTGCGGCCTCAAATGGAATGGACACCGCGATGACCTGACTCGAAATAAGGCCGGATATCCCTGCAGTGACTTGAATGCAGGCTCGTCTTGCATCTCCCAAGACGAAAGGATGTCTGAATCCCCTGTGTAGACCACAGAGAAAGACCTAGTTCCCCACCTCATCGTGACCGGAGGCCTCACATCCTTTGAAAACTCCAGAGGTACGCGGAGATTAGTGCCTCCAAAGGAGACGATGCCTGACCCCTCGTGAAATTTGATAGGAGTCGCAGGATTCCAGTGGCACGTGGAAAGGGACACTTGGTCTCCCGCCTCAGCTGGAGAGGCGTCCCAATTGCCCTGCCAAGCCTCGAAGAGAATCCCAAGTTGTCCCTCGCAACTAGGCAGGAGTCCTGACGTCGCTGAACAAACACGTGGTTGGAAGGGCCATCCCCGTCGTAACTCGAGAATATACCCCAGGTTCCCGCCGCAACTCGAGAAAAACCATGAGACTTCCCCCTCGCCGCGAGATGAGGCCCGATTCCCCTGCACTGCGTGCAGAGCAATTCCGTGTTGCACATCACACATGAAAGGAGCCTTGATTTCCTTGATGGCACTCCAGAGAAACCCCAAGAACACTGTTTCAAGGCTAGAGGGATCCTGAGGAAACTCTAGCAACACGAAAGAGCTCCGTGGACCAACAATCAACTCGAGATGAGAGGTTAGTCCCTGGCTTCGACCCCAGAGGAATACCTCCTTACCACAAGCACCTCAAGAGGAGGCTTCTCTCAGCTCAAGCTATGTGAGAGGGACCCTTAGTATGCGGCCTCAAGTGGAATGGAGACCGCGATGCCCTGCCGCGAAATAAGGCCGGATATCCCTGCAGTGACTTGAATGCAGGCTCGTCTTGCATCTCCCAAGACGAAAGGATGTCTGAATCCCCTGTGGAGACCACAGAGAATGACCTAGTTCCCCACCTCATCGCGACCGGAGGCCTCACATCCTTTGAAAACTCCAGAGGTACGCGGAGATCAGTGCCTCCAAAGGAGACGATGCCTGACTCCTCGTGAAACTTGATATGAGTCCCAAGATTCCTGTGGCACGTGGAAAGGGACCCTTGGTCTCCCGCCTCAGCTGGAGAGGCGTCCCAATTGCCCTGCCAAGCCTCGAGGAGAATCCCGAGTTGTCCCTCGCAACTAGGCAGGAGTCCTGACGTCGCTGAACAAACACGTGGGTGGAAGGGCCATCCTCTCGTAACTCGACAATATTCCCCAGGTTCCCGCCGCAACTCGAGAAAAACCATGAGACTTCCCTCTCGCCGCGAGATGAGGCCCGATTCCACTGCACTGCGTGCAGAGCAATTCCGTGTTGCACATCACACATGAAAGGAGCCTTGATTTCCTTGATGGCAGTCCAGAGAAACCCGAAAAACACTGTTTCAACGCTAGAGCGATCCTGAGGTCACTCTAGCAACACGAAAGAGCTCCGTGGACCAACAATCAACTCGAGATGAGAGGTTAGTCCCTGGCTTCGACTCCAGAGGAATACCACCTTACCACAAGCACCTCAAGAGGAGGCTTCTCTCAGCTCTATGTATGTGAGAGGGACCCTGAGTTTGCGGCCTCAAGTGGAATGGAGACCGCGATGCCCTGACTGGAAATAAGGCCGGATATCCCTGCAGTGACTTGAATGCAGGCTCGTCTTGCATCTCCCAAGACGAAAGGATGTCTGAATCCCCTGTGGAGACCACAGAGAAAGACCTAGTTTCCCACCTCATGGCGACCGGAGGCCTCACATCCTTTGAAAACTCCAGAGGTACGCGGAGATCAGTGCCTCCAAAGGAGACGATGCCTGACTCCTCGTGAAACTTGATAGGAGTCACAGGATTCCTGTGGCACGTGGAAAGGGACCCTTGGTCCCCCGCCTCAGCTGGAGAGGGGTCCCAATTGCCCTGCCAAGCCTCGAGGAGAATCCCGAGTTGTCCATCGCAACTAGGCAGGAGTCCTGACGTCGCTGAAGAAACACGTGGGTGGAAGGGCCATCCCCGTTGTAACTCGAGATTATACCCCAGGTTCCCGCCGCAACTCCAGAAAAACCATGAGACTTCCCCCTCGCCACGAGATGAGGCCCGATTCCCCTGCACTGCGTGCAGAGCAATTCCGTGTTGCACATCACACATGAAAGGAGCCTTGATTTCCTTGATGGCACTCCAGAGAAAACCCAAGAACACTGTTTCAAGGCTAGAGGGATCCTGAGGTCACTGTAGCAACACGAAAGAGCTCCGTGGACCAAAAATCAACTCGAGATGAGAGGTTAGTCCCTGGCTTCGACTCCAGAGGAATACCACCTTTCCACAAGCACCTCAAGAGGAGGCTTCTCTCAGCTCTAGGTATGTGAGAGGGATCCTGAGTTTGCGGCCTCAAGTGGAATGGACACCGCGATTTCCTGACGCGAAATAAGGCCGGATATCCCTGCAGTGACTTGAAAGCAGGCTCGTCTTGCATCTCCCAAGACGAAAGGAGGTCTGAATCCCCTGTGGAGACCACAGAGAAAGACCTAGTTCCCCACCTCATCGCGACCGGAGGCCTCACATCCCTTGAAAACTCCAGAGGTACGCGGAGATCAGTGCCTCCAAAGGAGACGATGCCTGACTCCTCGTGAAACTTGATAGGAGTCCCAGGATTCCTGTGGCACGTGGAAAGGGACCCTTGGTCTCCCGCCTCAGGTGGAGAGGCGTCCCAATTGCCCTGCCAAGCCTCAAGGAGAATCCCGAGTTGTCCCTCGCAACTAGGCAGGAGTCCTGACGTCGCTGAAGAAACACGTGGGTGGAAGGGCCATCCCCTCGTAACTCGAGAATATTCCCCAGGTTCCCGCCGCAACTCGAGAAAAACCATGAGACTTCCCCCTCGCCACGAGATGAGGCCCGATTCCCCTGCACTGCGTGCAGAGCATTTCCGTTTTGCACATCACACATGAAAGGAGCCTTGATTTCCTTGATGGCACTCCAGAGAAACCCCAAGAACACTGTTTCAAGGCTAGAGGGATCCTGAGGTCACTCTAGCAACACGAAAGAGCTCCGTGGACCAACAATCAACTCGAGATGAGAGGTTAGTCCCTGGCTTCGACTCCAGAGGAATACCACCTTACCACAAGCACCTCAAGAGGAGGCTTCTCTCAGCTCAAGCTATGTGAGAGGGACCCTTAGTATGCGGCCTCAAGTGGAATGGAGACCGCGATGCCCTGACGCGAAATAAGGCCGGATATCCCTTCAGTGACTTGAATGCAGGCTCGTCTTGCATCTCCCAAGACGAAAGGATGTCTGAATCCCCTGTGGAGACCACAGAGAATGACCTAGTTCCCCACCTCATCGCGACCGGAGGCCTCACATCCTTTGAAAATTCCAGAGGTACGCGGAGATCAGTGCCTCCAAAGGAGACGATGCCTGACTCCTCGTGAAACTTGATAGGAGTCCCAGGATTCCTGTGGCACGTGGAAAGGGACCCTTGGTCTCCCGCCTCAGGTGGAGAGGCGTCCCAATTGCCCTGCCAGGCCTCGAGGAGAATCCCGAGTTGTCCCTCGCAACTAGGCAGGAGTCCTGACGTCGCTGAAGAAACACGTGGGTGGAAGGGCCATCCCCTCGTAACTCGAGAATATTCCCCAGGTTCCCGCCGCAACTCGAGAAAACCCATGAGACTTCCCCCTCGCCGCGAGATGAGGCCCGATTCCCCTGCACTGCGTGCAGAGCAATTCCGTGTTGCACATCACACATGAAAGGAGCCTTGATTTCCTTGATGGCACTCCAGAGAAACCCCAAGAACACTGTTTCAAGGTTGAGGGATCCAGAGGTCACTGTAGCAACACGAAAGAGCTCCATGGACCAACAATCAACTCGAGATGAGAGGTTAGTCCCTGGCTTCGACCCCAGAGGAATACCTCCTTACCACAAGCACCTCAAGAGGAGGCTTCTCTCAGCTCAAGCTATGTGAGAGGGACCCTTAGTTTGCGGCCTCAAGTGGAATGGAGACCGCGATGCCCTGCCGCGAAATAAGGCCGGATATCCCTGCAGTGACTTGAATGCAGGCTCGTCTTGCATCTCCCAAGACGAAAGGATGTCTGAATCCCCTGTGGAGACCACAGAGAATGACCTAGTTCCCCACCTCATCGCGACCGGAGGCCTCACATCCTTTGAAAACTCCAGAGGTACGCGGAGATCAGTGCCTCCAAAGGAGACGATGCCTGACTCCTCGTGAAACTTGATATGAGTCCCAAGATTCCTGTGGCACGTGGAAAGGGACCCTTGGTCTCCCGCCTCAGCTGGAGAGGCGTCCCAATTGCCCTGCCAAGCCTCGAGGAGAATCCCGAGTTGTCCCTCGCAACTAGGCAGGAGTCCTGACGTCGCTGAACAAACACGTGGGTGGAAGGGCCATCCTCTCGTAACTCGACAATATTCCCCAGGTTCCCGCCGCAACTCGAGAAAAACCATGAGACTTCCCTCTCGCCGCGAGATGAGGCCCGATTCCACTGCACTGCGTGCAGAGCAATTCCGTGTTGCACATCACACATGAAAGGAGCCTTGATTTCCTTGATGGCACTCCAGAGAAACCCGAAAAACACTGTTTCAACGCTAGAGCGATCCTGAGGTCACTCTAGCAACACGAAAGAGCTCCGTGGACCAACAATCAACTCGAGATGAGAGGTTAGTCCCTGGCTTCGACTCCAGAGGAATACCACCTTACCACAGGCACCTCAAGAGGAGGCTTCTCTCAGCTCTATGTATGTGAGAGGGACCCTGAGTTTGCGGCCTCAAGTGGAATGGAGACCGCGATGCCCTGACTGGAAATAAGGCCGGATATCCCTGCAGTGACTTGAATGCAGGCTCGTCTTGCATCTCCCAAGACGAAAGGATGTCTGAATCCCCTGTGGAGACCACAGAGAAAGACCTAGTTTCCCACCTCATGGCGACCGGAGGCCTCACATCCTTTGAAAACTCCAGAGGTACGCGGAGATCAGTGCCTCCAAAGGAGACGATGCCTGACTCCTCGTGAAACTTGATAGGAGTCACAGGATTCCTGTGGCACGTGGAAAGGGACCCTTGGTCCCCCGCCTCAGCTGGAGAGGGGTCCCAATTGCCCTGCCAAGCCTCGAGGAGAATCCCGAGTTGTCCATCGCAACTAGGCAGGAGTCCTGACGTCGCTGAAGAAACACGTGGGTGGAAGGGCCATCCCCGTTGTAACTCGAGATTATACCCCAGGTTCCCGCCGCAACTCCAGAAAAACCATGAGACTTCCCCCTCGCCACGAGATGAGGCCCGATTCCCCTGCACTGCGTGCAGAGCAATTCCGTGTTGCACATCACACATGAAAGGAGCCTTGATTTCCTTGATGGCACTCCAGAGAAAACCCAAGAACACTGTTTCAAGGCTAGAGGGATCCTGAGGTCACTGTAGCAACACGAAAGAGCTCCGTGGACCAAAAATCAACTCGAGATGAGAGGTTAGTCCCTGGCTTCGACTCCAGAGGAATACCACCTTTCCACAAGCACCTCAAGAGGAGGCTTCTCTCAGCTCTAGGTATGTGAGAGGGATCCTGAGTTTGCGGCCTCAAGTGGAATGGACACCGCGATTTCCTGACGCGAAATAAGGCCGGATATCCCTGCAGTGACTTGAAAGCAGGCTCGTCTTGCATCTCCCAAGACGAAAGGAGGTCTGAATCCCCTGTGGAGACCACAGAGAAAGACCTAGTTCCCCACCTCATCGCGACCGGAGGCCTCACATCCCTTGAAAACTCCAGAGGTACGCGGAGATCAGTGCCTCCAAAGGAGACGATGCCTGACTCCTCGTGAAACTTGATAGGAGTCCCAGGATTCCTGTGGCACGTGGAAAGGGACCCTTGGTCTCCCGCCTCAGGTGGAGAGGCGTCCCAATTGCCCTGCCAAGCCTCAAGGAGAATCCCGAGTTGTCCCTCGCAACTAGGCAGGAGTCCTGACGTCGCTGAAGAAACACGTGGGTGGAAGGGCCATCCCCTCGTAACTCGAGAATATTCCCCAGGTTCCCGCCGCAACTCGAGAAAAACCATGAGACTTCCCCCTCGCCACGAGATGAGGCCCGATTCCCCTGCACTGCGTGCAGAGCAATTCCGTTTTGCACATCACACATGAAAGGAGCCTTGATTTCCTTGATGGCACTCCAGAGAAACCCCAAGAACACTGTTTCAAGGCTAGAGGGATCCTGAGGTCACTCTAGCAACACGAAAGAGCTCCGTGGACCAACAATCAACTCGAGATGAGAGGTTAGTCCCTGGCTTCGACTCCAGAGGAATACCACCTTACCACAAGCACCTCAAGAGGAGGCTTCTCTCAGCTCAAGCTTTGTGAGAGGGACCCTTAGTATGCGGCCTCAAGTGGAATGGAGACCGCGATGCCCTGACGCGAAATAAGGCCGGATATCCCTTCAGTGACTTGAATGCAGGCTCGTCTTGCATCTCCCAAGACGAAAGGATGTCTGAATCCCCTGTGGAGACCACAGAGAATGACCTAGTTCCCCACCTCATCGCGACCGGAGGCCTCACATCCTTTGAAAATTCCAGAGGTACGCGGAGATCAGTGCCTCCAAAGGAGACGATGCCTGACTCCTCGTGAAACTTGATAGGAGTCCCAGGATTCCTGTGGCACGTGGAAAGGGACCCTTGGTCTCCCGCCTCAGGTGGAGAGGCGTCCCAATTGCCCTGCCAGGCCTCGAGGAGAATCCCGAGTTGTCCCTCGCAACTAGGCAGGAGTCCTGACGTCGCTGAAGAAACACGTGGGTGGAAGGGCCATCCCCTCGTAACTCGAGAATATTCCCCAGGTTCCCGCCGCAACTCGAGAAAACCCATGAGACTTCCCCCTCGCCGCGAGATGAGGCCCGATTCCCCTGCACTGCGTGCAGAGCAATTCCGTGTTGCACATCACACATGAAAGGAGCCTTGATTTCCTTGATGGCACTCCAGAGAAACCCCAAGAACACTGTTTCAAGGTTGAGGGATCCTGAGGTCACTGTAGCAACACGAAAGAGCTCCCTGGACCAAAAATCAACTCGAAATGAGAGGTTAGTCCCTGGCTTCGACTCCAGAGGAATACCACCTTACCACAAGCACATCAAGAGGAGGCTTCTCTCAGCTCTAGGTATGTGAGAGGGACCCTGAGTTTGCGGCCTCAAGTGGAATGGAGACCGCGATGCCCTGACGCGAAATAAGGCCGGATATCCCTGCAGTGACTTGAATGCAGGCTCGTCTTGCATCTCCCAAGACGAAAGGATGTCTGAATCCCCTGTGGAGACCACAGAGAATGACCTAGTTCCCCACCTCATCGCGACCGGAGGCCTCACATCCTTTGAAAACTCCAGAGGTATGCGGAGATCAGTGCCTCCAAAGGAGACTATGCCTGACTCCTCGTGAAACTTGATAGGAGTCCCAGGATTCCTGTGGCACGTGGAAAGGGACACTTAGTCTCCCGCCTCAGCTGGAGAGGCGTCCCAATTGCCCTGCCAAGCCTCGAGGAGAATCCCGAGTTGTCCCTCGCAACTAGGCACGAGTCCTGACGTCGCTGAACAAACACGTGGGTGGAAGGGCCATCCCCGACGAAACTCGAGAATATACCCCAGGTTCCCGCCGCAACTCGAGAAAAACCATGAGACTTCCCCCTCGCCGCGAGATGAGGCCCGATTCCCCTACACTGCGTGCAGAGCAATTCCGTGTTGCACATCACACATGAAAGGAGCCTTGATTTCCTTGATGGCACTCCAGAGAAACCCCAAGAACACTGTTTCAAGGTTGAGGGATCCAGAGGTCACTGTAGCAACACGAAAGAGCTCCGTGGACCAAAAATCAACTCGAGATGAGAGGTTAGTCCCTGGCTTCGACTCCAGAGGAATACCACCTTACCACAAGCACCTCAAGAGGAGGCTTCTCTCAGCTCTATGTATGTGAGAGGGACCCTGAGTTTGCGGCCTCAAGTGGAATGGAGACCGCGATGCCCTGACTCGAAATAAGGCCGGATATCCCTGCAGTGACTTGAATGCAGGCTCGTCTTGCATCTCCCAAGACGAAAGGATGTCTGAATCCCCTGTGGAGACCACAGAGAAAGACCTAGTTCCCCACCTCATGGCGACCGGAGGCCTCACATCCTTTGAAAACTTCAGAGCTACGCGGAGATCAGTGCCTCCAAAGGAGACGATGCCTGACTCCTCGTGAAACTTGATAGGAGTCACAGGATTCCTGTGGCACGTGGAAAGGGACCCTTGGTCTCCCGCCTCAGCTGGAGAGGGGTCCCAATTGCCCTGCCAAGCCTCGAGGAGAATCCCGAGTTGTCCATCGCAACTAGGCAGGAGTCCTGACGAAGCTGAAGAAACACGTGGGTGGAAGGGCCATCCCCGTTGTAACTCGAGATTATACCCCAGGTTCCCGCCGCAACTCCAGAAAAACCATGAGACTTCCCCCTCGCCGCGAGATGAGCCCCGATTCCCCTGCACTGCGTGCAGAGCAATTCCGTGTTGCACATCACACATGAAAGGAGCCTTGATTTCCTTGATGGCACTCCAGAGAAAACCCAAGAACACTGTTTCAAGGCTAGAGTGATCCTGAGGTCACTGTAGCAACACGAAAGAGCTCCGTGGACCAAAAATCAACTCGAGATGAGAGGTTAGTCCCTGGCTTCGACTCCAGAGGAATACCACCTTTCCACAAGCACCTCAAGAGGAGGATTCTCTCAGCTCTAGCTATGTGACAGGGATCCTGAGTTTGCGGCCTGAAGTGGAATGGACACCGCGATTCCCTGACGCGAAATAAGGCCGGATATCCCTGCAGTGACTTGAAAGCAGGCTCGTCTTGCATCTCCCAAGACGAAAGGATGTCTGAATCCCCTGTGGAGACCACAGAGAAAGACCTAGTTCCCCACCTCATCGCGACCGGAGGCCTCACATCCCTTGAAAACTCCAGAGGTACGCGGAGATCAGTGCCTCCAAAGGAGACGATGCCTGACTCCTCGTGAAACTTGATAGGAGTCCCAGGATTCCTGTGGCACGTGGAAAGGGACACTTGGTCTCCCGCCTCAGCTTGAGAGGCGTCCCAATTGCCCTGCCAAGCCTCGAGGGGAATCCCGAGTTGTCCCTCGCAACTAGGCAGGAGTCCTGCCGTCGCTGAACTAACACGTGTGTGGAAGGGCCATCCCCGTCGAAACTCGAGAATATACCCCAGGTTCCCGCCGCAACTCGAGAAAAACCATGAGACTTCCCCCTCGCCGCGAGATGAGGCACGAGTCCCCTGCACTGCGTGCAGAGCAATTCCGTTTTGCACATCACACATGAAAGGAGCCTTGATTTCCGTGATGGCACTCCAGAGAAACCCCAAGAACACTGTTTCAAGGCTAGAGGGATCCTGAGGTCACTGTAGCAACAGGAAAGAGCTCCGTGGACCAAAAATCAACTCGAGATGAGAGGTTAGTCCCTGGCTTCGACTCCAGAGGAATACCACCTTACCACAAGCACCTCAAGAGGAGGCTTCTCTCAGCTCTAGGTATGTGAGAGGGACCCTGAGTTTGCGGCCTCAAGTGGAATGGACACCGCGATGCCCTGACTCGAAATAAGGCCGGATATCCCTGCAGTGACTTGAATGCAGGCTCGTCTTGCATCTCCCAAGACGAAAGGATGTCTGAATCCCCTGTGGAGACCACAGAGAAAGACCTAGTTCCCTACCTCATGGCGACCGGAGGCCTCACATCCTTTGAAAACTCCAGAGGTACGCGGAGATCAGTGCCTCCAAAGGAGACGATGCCTGTCTCCTCGTGAAACTTGATAGGAGTCCCAGGATTCCTGTGGCACGTGGAAAGGGACCCTTGGTCTCCCGCCTCAGGTGGAGAGGCGTCCCAATTGCCCTGCCAAGCCTCGAGGAGAATCCCGAGTTGTCCCTCGCAACTAGGCAGGAGTCCTGACGTCACTGAAGAAACACGTGGGTGGAAGTTCCATCCCCTCGTAACTCGAGAATATACCCCAGGTTCCCGCCGCAACTCGAGAAAAACCATGAGACTTCCCCCTCGCCACGAGATGAGGCCCGATTCCCCTGCACTGCGTGCAGAGCAATTCCGTTTTGCACATCACACATGAAAGGAGCCTTGATTTCCTTGATGGCACTCCAGAGAAACCCCAAGAACACTGTTTCAAGGCTGGAGGGTTCCTGAGGTCCCTGTAGCAGCACGAAAGAGCTCCGTGGACCATGAATCAACTCGAGATGAGAGGTTAGTCCCTGGCTTCGACTCCAGAGGCATACCACCTTACCACAAGCACCTCAATAGGAGGCTTCTCTCAGCTCTAGGTATGTGAGAGGGACACTGAGTTTGCGGCCTCAAGTGGAATGGACACCGCGATGCCCTGACTCGAAATAAGGCCGGATATCCCTGCAGTGACTTGAATGCAGGCTCGTCTTGCATCTCCCAAGACGAAAGGATGTCTGAATCCCCTGTGGAGACCACAGAGAAAGACCTAGTTCCCCACCTCATCGCGACCGGAGGCCTCACATCCTTTGAAAACTCCAGAGGTACGCGGAGATCAGTGCCTCCAAAGGAGACGATGCCTGACTCCTCGTGAAACTTGATAGGAGTCCCAGGATTCCTGTGGCACGTGGAAAGGGACCCTTGGTCTCCCACCTCAGCTGGAGAGGCGTCCCAATTGCCCTGCCAAGCCTCGAGGAGAATCCCGAGTTGTCCCTCGCAACTAGGCAGGAGTCTTGGCGTCGCTAAACAAACACGTGGGTGGAAGGGCCATCCCCGTCGTAACTCGAGAATATACCCCAGGTTCCCGCCGCAACTCGAGAAAAACCATGAGACTTCCCCCTCGCCGCGAGATGAGGCCCGATTCCCCTGCACTGCGTGCAGAGCAATTCGGTGTTGCACATCACACATGAAAGGAGCCTTGATTTCCTTGATGGCACTCCAGAGAAACCCCTAGAACACTGTTTCAAGGCTGGAGGGATCCTGAGGTCCCTGTAGCAGCACGAAAGAGCTCCGTGGACCATGAATCAACTCGAGATGAGAGGTTAGTCCCTGGCTTCGACTCCAGAGGAATACCACCTTACCACAAGCACCTCAAGAGGAGGCTACTCTCAGCTCTAGGTATGTGAGAGGGACCCTGAGTTTGCGGCCTCAAGTGGAATGGAGACCGCGATGCCCTGACTCGAAATAAGGCCGGATATCCCTGCAGTGACTTGAATGCAGGCTCGTCTTGCATCTCCCAAGACGAAAGGATGTCTGAATCCCCTGTGGAGACCACAGAGAAAAACCTAGTTCCCCACCTCATCGCGACCGGAGGCCTCACATTCTTTGAAAACTCCAGAGGTACGCGGAGATCAGTGCCTCCAAAGGAAACGATGCCTGACTCCTCGTGAAACTTGATAGGAGTCCCAGGATTCCTGTGGCACGTGGAAAGGGACCCTTGGTCTCCCGCCTCAGCTGGAGAGGCGTCCCAATTGCCCTGCCAAGCCTCGAGGATAATCCCGAGTTGTCCCTCGCAACTAGGCAGGAGTCCTGACGTCGCTGAAGACGCACGTGGGTGGAAGGGCCATCCCCGTCGTAACTCGAGAATATACCCCAGGTTCCCGCCGCAACTCGAGAAAAACCAATAGACTTCCCCCTCGCCGCGAGATGAGGCCCGATTCCCCTGCACTGCGTGCAGAGCAATTCCGTGTTGCACATCACACATGAAAGGAGCCTTGATTTCCTTGATGGCACTCCAGAGAAACCCCAAGAACACTGTTTCAAGGCTAGAGGGATCCTGAGGTCACTGTAGCAACACGAAACAGCTCCGTGGACCAAAAATCAACTCGAGATGAGAAGTTAGTCCCTGGCTTCGACTCCAGAGGAATACCACCTTACCACAAGCACCTCAAGAGGAGGCTTCTCTCAGCTCTAGCTATGTGACAGGGACCCTGAGTTTGCGGCCTCAAGTGGAATGGACACCGCGATTCCCTGACGCGAAATAAGGCCAGATATCCCTGCAGTGACTTGAATGCAGGCTCGTCTTACATCTCTCAAGACGAAAGGATGTCTGAATCCCCTGTGGAGACCACAGAGAATGACCTAGTTCCCCACCTCATCGCGACCGGAGGCCTCACATCCTTTGAAAACTCCAGAGGTACGCGGAGATCAGTGCCTCCAAAGGAGACGATGCCTGACTCCTCGTGAAACTTGATAGGAGTCCCAGGATTCCTGTGGCACGTGGAAAGGGACCCTTGGTCTCCCGCCTCAGCTGGAGAGGCGTCCCAATTGCCCTGCCAAGCCTCCAGGAGAATCCCGAGTTGTCCCTCGCAACTAGGCAGGAGTCCTGACGTCGCTGAACAAACACGTGGGTGGAAGGGCCATTCCCATCGTAACTCGAGAATATACCCCAGGTTCCCGCCGCAACTCGAGAAAAACCATGAGACTTCCCCCTCGCCGCGAGATGAGGCCCGATTCCCCTGCACTGCGTGCAGAGCAATTCGGTGTTGCACATCACACATGAAAGGAGCCTTGATTTCCTTGATGGCACTCCAGAGAAACCCCTAGAACACTGTTTCAAGGCTGGAGGGATCCTGAGGTCCCTGTAGCAGCACGAAATAGCTCCGTGGACCATGAATGAACTCGAGATGAGAGGTTAGTCCCTGGCTTCGACTCCAGAGGAATACCACCTTACCACAAGCACCTCAAGAGGAGGCTTCTCTCAGCTCTAGCTATGTGAGAGGGACCCTGAGTTTGCGGCCTCAAATGGAATGGAGACCGTGATGCCCTAACTCGAAATAAGGCCGGATATCCCTGCAGTGACTTGAATGCAGGCTCGTCTTGCATCTCCCAAGACGAAAGGATGTCTGAATCCCCTGTGGAGACCACAGAGAAAGACCTAGTTCCCCACCTCATCGCGACCGGAGGCCTCACATCCTTTGAAAACTCCAGAGGTACGCGGAGATCAGTGCCTCCAAAGGAGACGATGCCTGACTCCTCGTGAAACTTGATAGGAGTCCCAGGATTCCTGTGGCACGTGGAAAGGGACCCTTGGTCTCCCGCCTCAGCTGGAGAGGCGTCCCAATTGCCCTGCCAAGCCTCGAGGAGAATCCCGAGTTGTCCCTCGCAACTAGGCAGGAGTCCTGACGTCGCTGAACAAACACGTGGGTGGAAAGGCCATCCCCGTCGTAACTCGAGAATATACCCCAGGTTCCCGCCGCAACTCGAGAAAAACCATGAGACTTCCCCCTCGCCGCGAGATGAGGCCCGATTCCCCTGCACTGCGTGCAGAGCAATTCCGTGTTGCACATCACACATGAAAGGAGCCTTGATTTCCTTGAGAGCACTCCAGAGAAACCCCAAGAACACTGTTTCAAGGCTAGAGGGATCCTGAGGTCACTCTAGCAACACGAAAGAGCTCCGTGGACCAACAATCAACTCGAGATGAGAGGTTAGTCCCTGGCTTCGACTCCAGAGGAATACCACCTTACCACAAGCACCTCAAGAGGAGGCTTCTCTCAGCTCTAGCTATGTGAGAGGGACCCTGAGTTTGCGGCCTCAAGTGGAATGGACACCGCGATGCGCTGACTCGAAATAAGGCCGGATATACCTGCAGTGACTTGAATGCAGGCTCGTCTTGCATCTCCCAAGACGAAAGGTTGTCTGAATCCCCTGTGGAGACCACAGAGAATGACCTAGTTCCCCAACTCATCGCGACCGGAGGCCTCACATCCTTTGAAAACTCCAGAGGTACGCGGAGATCAGTGCCTCCAAAGGAGACGATGCCTGACTCCTCGTGAAACTTGATAGGAGTCACAGGATTCCTGTGGCACGTGGAAAGGGACCCTTGGTCTCCCGCCTGAGCTGGAGAGGCGTCCCAATTGCCCTGCCAAGCCTCGAGGAGAATCCCGAGTTGTCCCTCGCAACTAGGCAGAAGTCCTGACGTCGCTGAACAAACACGTGGGTGGAAGGGCCATCCCCGTCGTAACTCGAGAATATACCCCAGGTTCCCGCCGCAACTCGAGAAAAACCATGAGACTTCCCCCTCGCCGCGAGATGAGGCCCGATTCCCCTGCACTGCGTGCAGAGCAATTCCGTGTTGAACATCACACATGAAAGGAGCCTTGATTTCCTTGATAGCACTCCAGAGAATCCCCAAGAACACTGTTTCAAGGCTAGAGGGATCCTGAGGTCACTCTACCAACACGAAAGAGCTCCGTAGACCAACAATCAACTCGAGATGAGAGGTTAGTCCCTGGCTTCGACTCCAGAGGAATACCACCTTACCACAATCACCTCAAGAGGAGGCTTCTCTCAGCTCAAGCTATGTGAGAGTGACCATGAGTATGCGGCCTCAAGTGAAATGGAGACCGCGATGCCCTGACTCGAAATAAGGCCGGATATCCCTGCAGTGACTTGAATGCAGGCTCGTCTTGCATCTCCCAAGACGAAAGGATGTCTGAATCCCCTGTGGAGAACACAGAGAATGACCTAGTTCCCCACCTCATCGCGACCGGAGGCCTCACATCCTTTGAAAACTCCAGAGGTACGCGGAGATCAGTGCCTCCAAAGGAGACGATGCCTGACTCCTCGTGAAACTTGATAGGAGTCCCAGGATTCCTGTGGCACGTGGAAAGGGACCCTTGGTCTCCCGCCTCAGCTGGAGAGGCGTCCCAATTGCCCTGCCAAGCCTCGAGGAGAATCCCGAGTTGTCCCTCGCAACTAGGCAGGAGTCCTGACGTCGCTGAAGAAACACGTGGGTGGAAGGGCCATCCCCGTCGTAACTCGAGAATATGCCCCAGGTTCCCGCCGCAACTCGAGAAAAACCATGAGACTTCCCCCTCGCCGCGAGATGAGCCCCGATTCCCCTGCACTGCGTGCAGAGCAATTCCGTCTTGCACATCACACATGAAAGGAGCCTTGATTTCCTTGATGGCACTCCAGAGAAACCCCAAGAACACTGTTTCAAGGCTGGAGGGATCCTGAGGTCACTGTAGCAGCACGAAAGAGCTCCGTGGACCATGAATCAACTCGAGATGAGAGGTTAGTCCCTGGCTTCGACTCCAGAGGAATACCACCTTACCACAAGCACCTCAAGAGGAGGCTTCTCTCAGCTCTAGGTATGTGAGAGGGACCCTGAGTTTGCGGCCTCAAGTGGAATGGACACCGCGATGCCCTGACTCGAAATAAGGCCGGATATCCCTGCAGTGACTTGAATGCAGGCTCGTCTTGCATCTCCCAAGACGAAAGGATGTCTGAATCCCCTGTGGAGACCACAGAGAAAAACCTAGTTACCCACCTCATCGCGACCGGAGGCCTCACATTCTTTGAAAACTCCAGAGGTAGGCGGAGATCAGTGCCTCCAAAGGAAACGATGCCTGACTCCTCGTGAAACTTGATAGGAGTCCCAGGATTCCTGTGGCACGTGGAAAGGGACCCTTGGTCTCCCGCCTCAGCTGGAGAGGCGTCCCAATTGCCCTGCCAAGCCTCGAGGATAATCCCGAGTTGTCCCTCGCAACTAGGCAGGAGTCCTGACGTCGCTGAAGACGCACGTGGGTGGAAGGGCCATCCCCGTCGTAACTCGAGAATATACCCCAGGTTCCCGCCGCAACTCGAGAAAAACCAATAGACTTCCCCCTCGCCGCGAGATGAGGCCCGATTCCCCTGCACTGCGTGCAGAGCAATTCCGTGTTGCACATCACACATGAAAGGAGCCTTGATTTCCTTGATGGCACTCCAGAGAAACCCCAAGAACACTGTTTCAAGGCTAGAGGGATCCTGAGGTCACTGTAGCAACACGAAACAGCTCCGTGGACCAAAAATCAACTCGAGATGAGAAGTTAGTCCCTGGCTTCGACTCCAGAGGAATACCACCTTACCACAAGCACCTCAAGAGGAGGCTTCTCTCAGCTCTAGCTATGTGACAGGGACCCTGAGTTTGCGGCCTCAAGTGGAATGGACACCGCGATTCCCTGACGCGAAATAAGGCCAGATATCCCTGCAGTGACTTGAATGCAGGCTCGTCTTACATCTCTCAAGACGAAAGGATGTCTGAATCCCCTGTGGAGACCACAGAGAATGACCTAGTTCCCCACCTCATCGCGACCGGAGGCCTCACATCCTTTGAAAACTCCAGAGGTACGCGGAGATCAGTGCCTCCAAAGGAGACGATGCCTGACTCCTCGTGAAACTTGATAGGAGTCCCAGGATTCCTGTGGCACGTGGAAAGGGACCCTTGGTCTCCCGCCTCAGCTGGAGAGGCGTCCCAATTGCCCTGCCAAGCCTCGAGGAGAATCCCGAGTTGTCCCTCGCAACTAGGCAGGAGTCCTGACGTCGCTGAACAAACACGTGGGTGGAAGGGCCATCCCCATCGTAACTCGAGAATATACCCCAGGTTCCCGCCGCAACTCGAGAAAAACCATGAGACTTCCCCCTCGCCGCGAGATGAGGCCCGATTCCCCTGCACTGCGTGCAGAGCAATTCCGTGTTGCACATCACACATGAAAGGAGCCTTGATTTCCTTGATGACACTCCAGAGAAACCCCAAGAACACTGTTTCAAGGCTGGAGGGATCCTGAGGTCCCGGTAGCAGCACGAAATAGCTCCGTGGACCATGAATGAACTCGAGATGAGAGGTTAGTCCCTGGCTTCGACTCCAGAGGAATACTACCTTACCACAAGCACCTCAAGAGGAGGCTTCTCTCAGCTCTAGGTATGTGAGAGGGACCCTGAGTTTGCGGCCTCAAATGGAATGGAGACCGTGATGCCCTAACTCGAAATAAGGCCGGATATCCCTGCAGTGACTTGAATGCAGGCTCGTCTTGCATCTCCCAAGACGAAAGGATGTCTGAATCCCCTGTGGAGACCACAGAGAAAGACCTAGTTCCCCACCTCATCGCGACCGGAGGCCTCACATCCTTTGAAAACTCCAGAGGTACGCGGAGATCAGTGCCTCCAAAGGAGACGATGCCTGACTCCTCGTGAAACTTGATAGGAGTCCCAGGATTCCTGTGGCACGTGGAAAGGGACCCTTGGTCTCCCGCCTCAGCTGGAGAGGCGTCCCAATTGCCCTGCCAAGCCTCGAGGAGAATCCCGAGTTGTCCCTCGCAACTAGGCAGGAGTCCTGACGTCGCTGAACTAACACGTGTGTGGAAGGGCCATCCCCGTCGTAACTCGAGATTAAACGGCAGGTTCCCGCCGCAACTCGAGAAAAACCATGAGACTTCCCCCTCGCCGCGAGATGAGGCCCGATTCCCCTGCACTGCGTGCAGAGCAATTCCGTGTTGCACATCACACATGAAAGGAGCCTTGATTTCCTTGATGGCACTCCAGAGAAACCCCAAGAACACTGTTTCAAGGTTGAGGGATCCTGAGGTCACTGTAGCAACAGGAAAGAGCTCCGTGGACCAAAAATCAACTCGAGATGAGAGGTTAGTCCCTGGCTTCGACTCCAGAGGAATACCACCTTACCACAAGCACCTCAAGAGGAGGCTTCTCTCAGCTCTAGCTATGTGAGAGGGACCCTGAGTTTGCGGCCTCAAGTGGAATGGAGACCGCCATGCCCTGACTCGAAATAAGGCCGGATATCCCTGCAGTGACTTGAATGCAGGCTCGTCTTGCATCTCCCAAGACGAAAGGATGTCTGAATCCCCTGTGGAGACCACGGGGAAAGACCTAGTTCCCCACCTCATCGCGACCGGAGGCCTCACATCCTTTGAAAACTCCAGAGGTACGCGGAGATCAGTGCCTCCAAAGGAGACGATGCCTGACTCCTCGTGAAACTTGATAGGAGTCCCAGGATTCCTGTGGCACGTGGAAAGGGACCCTTGGTCTCCCGCCTCAGCTGGAGAGGGGTCCCAATTGCCCTGCCAAGCCTCGAGGAGAATCCCGAGTTGTCCCTCGCAACTAGGCAGGAGTCCTGATGTCGCTGAACAAACACGTGGGTGGAAGGGCCATCCCCGTCGTAACTCGAGAATATACCCCAGGTTCCCGCCGCAACTCGAGAAAAACCATGAGACTTCCCCTCGCCGCGAGATGAGGCCCGATTCCCTTGCACTGCGTGCAGAGCAATTCCGTGTTGCACATCACACATGAAAGGAACCTTGATTTCCTTGATGGCACTCCAGAGAAACCCCAAGAACACTGTTTCAAGGCTAGAGGAATCCTGAGGTCACTGTAGCAACACGAAAAAGCTCCGTGGACCAAAAATCAACTCGAGATGAGAGGTTAGTCCCTGGCTTCGACTCCAGAGGTATACCACCTTACCACAAGCACCTCAAGAGGAGGCTTCTCTCAGCTCTAGCTATGTGAGAGGGACCCTGAGTTTGCGGCCTCAAGTGGAATGGACACCGCGATGCGCTGACGCGAAATAAGGCCGGATATCCCTGCAGTGACTTGAATGCAGGCTCGTCTTGCATCTCCCAAGACGAAAGGATGTCTGAATCCCCTGTGGAGACCACAGAGAAAGACCTAGTTCCCCACCTCATCGCGACCGGAGGCCTCACATCCTTTGAAAACTCCAGAGGTACACGGAGATCAGTGCCTCCAAAGGAGACGATGCCTGACTCCTCGTGAAACTTGATAGGAGTCACAGGATTCCTGTGGCACGTGGAAAGGGACACTTGGTCTCCCGCCTCAGCTGGAGAGGCGTCCCAATTGCCCTGCCAAGCCTCGAGGAGAATCCCGAGTTGTCCCTCGCAACTAGGCAGGAGTCCTGACGTCGCTGAACAAACACGTGGGTGGAAGGGCCATCCCCGTCGTAACTCGAGAATATACCCCAGGTTCCCGCCGCAACTCGAGAAAAACCATGAGACTTCCCCCTCGCCGCGAGATGAGGCCCGATTCCCCTGCACTGCGTGCAGAGCAATTCCGTGTTGCACATCACACATGAAAGGAGCCTTGATTTCCTTGATGGCACTCCAGAGAAACCCCAAGAACACTGTTTCAAGGCTGGAGGGATCCTGAGGTCCCTGTAGCAGCACGAAAGAGCTCCGTGGACCATGAATCAACTCGAGATGAGAGGTTAGTCCCTGGCTTCGACTCCAGAGGAATACCACCTTACCACAAGCACCTCAAGAGGAGGCTTCTCTCAGCTCTAGCTATGTGACAGGGACCCTGAGTTTGCGGCCTCAAGGTGAATGGAGACCGCGATGCCCTGACTCGAAATAAGGCCGGATATCCCTGCAGTGACTTGAATGCAGGCTCGTCTTACATCTCTCAAGACGAAAGGATGTCTGAATCCCCTGTGGAGACCACAGAGAATGACCTAGTTCCCCACCTCATCGCGACCGGAGGCCTCACATCCTTTGAAAACTCCAGAGGTACGCGGAGATCAGTGCCTCCAAAGGAGACGATGCCTGACTCCTCGTGAAACTTGATAGGAGTCCCAGGATTCCTGTGGCACGTGGAAAGGGACCCTTGGTCTCCCGCCTCAGCTGGAGAGGCGTCCCAATTGCCCTGCCAAGCCTCGAGGAGAATCCCGAGTTGTCCCTCGCAACTAGGCAGGAGTCCTGACTTCGCTGAAAAAACACGTGGGTGGAAGGGCCATCCCCATCGTAACTCGAAAATATACCCCAGGTTCCCGCCGCAACTCGAGAAAAACCATGAGACTTCCCACTCGCCGCGAGATGAGGCCCGATTCCCCTGCACTGCGTGCAGAGCAATTCCGTGTTGCACATCACACATGAAAGGAGCCTTGATTTCCTTGATGGCACTCCAGAGAAACCCCTAGAACACTGTTTCAAGGCTGGAGGGTTCCTGAGGTCCCTGTAGCAGCACGAAAGAGCTCCGTGGACCATGAATCAACTCGAGATGAGAGGTTAGTCCCTGGCTTCGACTCCAGAGGAATACCACCTTACCACAAGCACCTCAAGAGGAGGCTTCTCTCAGCTCTAGGTATGTGAGAGGGACCCTGAGTTTGCGGCCTCAAATGGAATGGAGACCGTGATGCCCTGACTCGAAATAAGGCCGGATATCCCTGCAGTGACTTGAATGCAGGCTCGTCTTGCATCTCCCAAGACGAAAGGATGTCTGAATCCCCTGTGGAGACCACAGAGAAAGACCTAGTTCCCCACCTCATCGCGACCGGAGGCCTCACATCCTTTGAAAACTCCAGAGGTACGCGGAGATCAGTTCCTCCAAAGGAGACGATGCCTGACTCCTCGTGAAACTTGATAGGAGTCCCAGGATTCCTGTGGCACGTGGAAAGGGACCCTTGGTCTCCCGCCTCAGCTGGAGAGGCGTCCCAATTGCCCTACCAAGCCTCGAGGAGAATCCCGAGTTGTCCCTCGCAACTAGGCAGGAGTCCTGCCGTCACTGAACTAACACGTGTGTGGAAGGGCCATCCCCGTCGTAACTCGAGAATATACGGCAGGTTCCCGCCGCAACTCGAGAAAAACCATGAGACTTCCCCCTCGCCGCGAGATGAGGCCCGATTCCCCTGCACTGCGTGCAGAGCAATTCCGTGTTGCACATCACACATGAAAGGAGCCTTGATTTCCTTGATGGCACTCCAGAGAAACCCCAAGAACACTGTTTCAAGGTTGAGGGATCCTGAGGTCACTGTAGCAACACGAAAGAGCTCCGTGGACCAAAAATCAACTCGAGATGAGAGGTTAGTCCCTGGCTTCGACTCCAGAGGAATACCACCTTACCACAAGCACCTCAAGAGGAGGCTTCTCTCAGCTCTATGTATGTGAGAGGGACCCTGAGTTTGCGGCCTCAAGTGGAATGGAGACCGCCATGCCCTGACTCGAAATAAGGCCGGATATCCCTGCAGTGACTTGAATGCAGGCTCGTCTTGCATCTCCCAAGACGAAAGGATGTCTGAGTCCCCTGTGGATACCACAGAGAATGACCTAGTTCCCCACCTCATCGCGACCGGAGGCCTCACATCCTTTGAAAACTCCAGAGGTACGCGGAGATCAGTGCCTCCAAAGGAGACGATGCCTGACTCCTCGTGAAACTTGATAGGAGTCACAGGATTCCTATGGCACGTGGAAAGGAACACTTGGTCTCCCGCCTCAGGTGGAGAGGCGTCCCAATTGCCCTGCCATGTCTCGAGGAGAATCCCGAGTTGTCCCTCGCAACTAGGCAGGAGTCGTGACGTCGCTGAACAAACACGTGGGTGGAAGGGCCATCCCCGTCGTAACTCGAGAATATACCCCAGGTTCCCGCCGCAACTCGAGAAAAACCATGAGACTTCCCCCTCTCCGCGAGATGAGGCCCGATTCCCCTGCACTGCGTGCAGAGCAATTCCGTGTTGCACATCACACATGAAAGGAGCCTTGATTTCCTTGATGGCACTCCAGAGAAACCCCAAGAACACTGTTTCAAGGCTGGAGGGATCCTGAGGTCCCTGTAGCAGCACAAAAGAGCTCCGTGGACCATGAATCAACTCGAGATGAGAGGTTAGTCCCTGGCTTCGACTCCAGAGGAATACCACCTTACCACAAGCAAATCAAGAGGAGGCTTCTCTCAGCTCTAGGTATGTGAGAGGGACCCTGAGTTTGCGGCCTCAAGTGGAATGGAGACAGCGATGCCCTGACTCGAAATAAGGCCGGATATCCGTGCAGTGACTTGAATGCAGGCTCGTCTTGCATCTCCCAAGACGAAAGGATGTCTGAATGCCCTGTGGAGACGACAGAGAAAGACCTAGTTCCCCACCTCATGGAGACCGGAGGCCTCACATCCTTTGAAAACTCCAGAGGTACGCGGAGATCAGTGCCTCCAAAGGAGACGATGCCTGACTCCTCGTGAAACTTGATAGGAGTCCCAGGATTCCTGTGGCACGTGGAAAGGGACCCTTGGTATCCCGCCTCAGCTGGAGAGGCGTCCCAATTGCCCTGCCAAGCCTCGAGGAGAATCCCGAGTTGTCCCTCGCAAGTAGGCAGGAGTCCTGACGTCGCTGAACAAACACGTGGGTGGAAGGGCCATCCCCGTCGTAACTCGAGAATATACCCCAGGTTCCCGCCGCAACTCGAGAAAAACCATGAGACTTCCCCCTCGCCGCGAGATGAGGCCCGATTCCCCTGCACTGCGTGCAGAGCAATTCCGTGTTGAACATCACACATGAAAGGAGCCTTGATTTCCTTGATAGCACTCCAGAGAATCCCCAAGAACACTGTTTCAAGGCTAGAGGGATCCTGAGGTCACTCTAGCAACACGAAAGAGCTCCGTGGACCAACAATCAACTCGAGATGAGAGGTTAGTCCCTGGCTTCGACTCCAGAGGAATACCACCTTACCACAAGCACCTCAAGAGGAGGCTTCTCTCAGCTCAAGCTATGTGAGAGGGACCATGAGTATGCGGCCTCAAGTGAAATGGAGACCGCGATGCCCTGACTCGAAATAAGGCCGGATATCCCTGCAGTGACTTGAATGCAGGCTCGTCTTGCATCTCCCAAGACGAAAGGATGTCTGAATCCCCTGTGGAGAACACAGAGAATGACCTAGTTCCCCACCTCATCGCGACCGGAGGCCTCACATCCTTTGAAAACTCCAGAGGTACGCGGAGATCAGTGCCTCCAAAGGAGACGATGCCTGACTCCTCGTGAAACTTGATAGGAGTCCCAGGATTCCTGTGGCACGTGGAAAGGGACACTTGGTCTACCGCCTCAGCTGGAGAGGCGTCCCAATTGCCCTGCCAAGCCTCGAGGAGAATCCCAAGTTGTCCCTCGCAACTAGGCAGGAGTCCTGACGTCGCTGAACAAACACGTGGGTGGAAGGGCCATCCCCGTCGTAACTCGAGAATATACCCCAGGTTCCCGCCGCAACTCGAGAAAAACCATGAGACTTCCCCTCGCCGCGAGATGAGCCCCGATTCCCCTGCACTGCGTGCAGAGCAATTCGGTGTTGCACATCACACATGAAAGGAGCCTTGATTTCCTTGATGGCACTCCAGAGAAACCCCAAGAACACTGTTTCAAGGCTGGAGGGATCCTGAGGTCACTGTAGCAGCACGAAAGAGCTCCGTGGACCATGAATCAACTCGAGATGAGAGGTTAGTCCCTGGCTTCGACTCCAGAGGAATACCACCTTACCACAAGCACCTCAAGAGGAGGCTTCTCTCAGCTCTAGGTATGTGAGAGGGACCCTGAGTTTGTGGCCTCAAGTGGAATGGAGACCGTGATGCCCTGACTCGAAATAAGGCCGGATATCCCTGCAGTGACTTGAATGCAGGCTCGTCTTGCATCTCCCAAGACGAAAGGATGTCTGAATCCCCTGTGGAGACCACAGACAAAGACCTAGTTCCCCACCTCATCGCGACCGGAGGCCTCACATCCTTTGAAAACTCCAGAGGTACGCGGAGATTAGTGCCTCCAAAGGAGACGATGCCTGACTCCTCGTGAAACTTGATAGGAGTCACAGGATTCCTGTGGCACGTGGAAAGGGACACTTGGTCTCCCGCCTCAGCTGGAGAGGCGTCCCAATTGCCCTGCCAAGCCTCGAGGAGAATCCCGAGTTGTCCCTCGCAACTAGGCAGGAGTCCTGACGTCGCTGAACAAACACGTGGGTGGAAGGGCCATCCCCGTCGTAACTCGAGAATATACCCCAGGTTCCCGCCGCAACTCGAGAAAAACCATGAGACTTCCCCCTCGCCGCAAGATGAGGCCCGATTCCCTTGCACTGCGTGCAGAGCAATTCCGTGTTGCACATCACACATGAAAGGAGCCTTGATTTCCTTGATGGCACTCCAGAGAAACCCCTAGAACACTGTTTCAAGGCTGGAGGGTTCCTGAGGTCCCTGTAGCAACACGAAAGAGCTCCGTGGACCATGAATCAACTCGAGATGAGAGGTTAGTCCCTGGCTTCGACTCCAGAGGCATACCACCTTACAACAAGCACCTCAATAGGAGGCTTCTCTCAGCTCTAGGTATGTGAGAGGGACACTGAGTTTGCGGCCTCAAGTGGAATGGACACCGCGATGCCCTGACTCGAAATAAGGCCGGATATCCCTGCAGTGACTTGAATGCAGGCTCGTCTTGCATCTCCCAAGACGAAAGGATGTCTGAATCCCCTGTGGAGACCACAGAGAAAGACCTAGTTCCCCACCTCATCACGACCGGAGGCCTCACATCCTTTGAAAACTCCAGAGGTACGCGGAGATCAGTGCCTCCAAAGGAGACGATGCCTGACTCCTCGTGAAACTTGATAGGAGTCCCAGGATTCCTGTGGCACGTGGAAAGGGACCCTTGGTCTCCCACCTCAGCTGGAGAGGCGTCCCAATTGCCCTGCCAAGCCTCGAGGAGAATCCCGAGTTGTCCCTCGCAACTAGGCAGGAGTCCTGGCGTCGCTAAACAAACACGTGGGTGGAAGGGCCATCCCCGTCGTAACTCGAGAATATACCCCAGGTTCCCGCCGCAACTCGAGAAACACCATGAGACTTCCCCCTCGCCGCGAGATGAGGCCCGATTCCCCTGCACTGCGTGCAGAGCAATTCGGTGTTGCACATCACACATGAAAGGAGCCTTGATTTCCTTGATGGCACTCCAGAGAAACCCCTAGAACACTGTTTCAAGGCTGGAGGGATCCTGAGGTCCCTGTAGCAGCACGAAAGAGCTCCGTGGACCATGAATCAACTCGAGATGAGAGGTTAGTCCCTGGCTTCGACTCCAGAGGAATACCACCTTACCACAAGCACCTCAAGAGGAGGCTTCTCTCAGCTCTAGGTATGTGAGAGGGACCCTGAGTTTGCGGCCTCAAGTGGAATGGACACCGCGATGCCCTGACTCGAAATAAGGCCGGATATCCCTGCAGTGACTTGAATGCAGGCTCGTCTTGCATCTCCCAAGACGAAAGGATGTCTGAATCCCCTGTGGAGACCACAGAGAAAGACCTAGTTCCCCACCTCATCGCGACCGGAGGCCTCACATCCTTTGAAAACTCCAGAGGTAGGCGGAGATCAGTGCCTCCAAAGGAAACGATGCCTGACTCCTCGTGAAACTTGATAGGAGTCCCAGGATTCCTGTGGCACGTGAAAAGGGACCCTTGGTCTCCCGCCTCAGCTGGAGAGGCGTCCCAATTGCCCTGCCAAGCCTCGAGGAGAATCCCGAGTTGTCCCTCGCAACTAGGCAGGAGTCCTGACGTCGCTGAAGACGCACGTGGGTGGAAGGGCCATCCCCGTCGTAACTCGAGAATATACCCCAGGTTCCCGCCGCAACTCGAGAAAAACCAATAGACTTCCCCCTCGCCGCGAGATGAGGCCCGATTCCCCTGCACTGCGTGCAGAGCAATTCCGTGTTGCACATCACACATGAAAGGAGCCTTGATTTCCTTGATGGCACTCCAGAGAAACCCCAAGAACACTGTTTCAAGGCTGGAGGGATCCTGAGGTCCCTGTAGCAGCACAAAAGAGCTCCGTGGACCATGAATCAACTCGAGATGAGAGGTTAGTCCCTGGCTTCGACTCCAGAGGAATACCACCTTACCACAAGCACCTCAAGAGGAGGCTTCTCTCAGCTCTAGGTATGTGAGAGGGACCCTGAGTTTGCGGCCTCAAGTGGAATGGAGACAGCGATGCCCTGACTCGAAATAAGGCCGGATATCCCTGCAGTGACTTGAATGCAGGCTCGTCTTGCATCTCCCAAGACGAAAGGATGTCTGAATGCCCTGTGGAGACGACAGAGAAAGACCTAGTTCCCCACCTCATGGAGACCGGAGGCCTCACATCCTTTGAAAACTCCAGAGGTACGCGGAGATCAGTGCCTCCAAAGGAGACGATGCCTGACTCCTCGTGAAACTTGATAGGAGTCCCAGGATTCCTGTGGCACGTGGAAAGGGACCCTTGGTATCCCGCCTCAGCTGGAGAGGCGTCCCAATTGCCCTGCCAAGCCTCGAGGAGAATCCCGAGTTGTCCCTCGCAACTAGGCAGGAGTCCTGACGTCGCTGAACAAACACGTGGGTGGAAGGGCCATCCCCGTCGTAACTCGAGAATATACCCCAGGTTCCCGCCGCAACTCGAGAAAAACCATGAGACTTCCCCCTCGCCGCGAGATGAGGCCCGATTCCCCTGCACTGCGTGCAGAGCAATTCCGTGTTGAACATCACACATGAAAGGAGCGTTGATTTCCTTGATAGCACTCCAGAGAATCCCCAAGAACACTGTTTCAAGGCTAGAGGGATCCTGAGGTCACTCTAGCAACACGAAAGAGCTCCGTGGACCAACAATCAACTCGAGATGAGAGGTTAGTCCCTGGCTTCGACTCCAGAGGAATACCACCTTACCACAAGCACCTCAAGAGGAGGCTTCTCTCAGCTCAAGCTATGTGAGAGGGACCATGAGTATGCGGCCTCAAGTGAAATGGAGACCGCGATGCCCTGACTCGAAATAAGGCCGGATATCCCTGCAGTGACTTGAATGCAGGCTCGTCTTGCATCTCCCAAGACGAAAGGATGTCTGAATCCCCTGTGGAGAACACAGAGAATGACCTAGTTCCCCACCTCATCGCGACCGGAGGCCTCACATCCTTTGAAAACTCCAGAGGTACGCGGAGATCAGTGCCTCCAAAGGAGACGATGCCTGACTCCTCGTGAAACTTGATAGGAGTCCCAGGATTCCTGTGGCACGTGGAAAGGGACACTTGGTCTACCGCCTCAGCTGGAGAGGCGTCCCAATTGCCCTGCCAAGCCTCGAGGAGAATCCCAAGTTGTCCCTCGCAACTAGGCAGGAGTCCTGATGTCGCTGAACAAACACGTGGGTGGAAGGGCCATCCCCGTCGTAACTCGAGAATATACCCCAGGTTCCCGCCGCAACTCGAGAAAAACCATGAGACTTCCCCTCGCCGCGAGATGAGCCCCGATTCCCCTGCACTGCGTGCAGAGCAATTCGGTGTTGCACATCACACATGAAAGGAGCCTTGATTTCCTTGATGGCACTCCAGAGAAACCCCAAGAACACTGTTTCAAGGCTGGAGGGATCCTGAGGTCACTGTAGCAGCACGAAAGAGCTCCGTGGACCGTGAATCAACTCGAGATGAGAGGTTAGTCCCTGGCTTCGACTCCAGAGGAATACCACCTTACCACAAGCACCTCAAGAGGAGGCTTCTCTCAGCTCTAGGTATGTGAGAGGGACCCTGAGTTTGTGGCCTCAAGTGGAATGGAGACCGTGATGCCCTGACTCGAAATAAGGCCGGATATCCCTGCAGTGACTTGAATGCAGGCTCGTCTTGCATCTCCCAAGACGAAAGGATGTCTGAATCCCCTGTGGAGACCACAGACAAAGACCTAGTTCCCCACCTCATCGCGACCGGAGGCCTCACATCCTTTGAAAACTCCAGAGGTACGCGGAGATTAGTGCCTCCAAAGGAGACGATGCCTGACTCCTCGTGAAACTTGATAGGAGTCACAGGATTCCTGTGGCACGTGGAAAGGGACACTTGGTCTCCCGCCTCAGCTGGAGAGGCGTCCCAATTGCCCTGCCAAGCCTCGAGGAGAATCCCGAGTTGTCCCTCGCAACTAGGCAGGAGTCCTGACGTCGCTGAACAAACACGTGGGTGGAAGGGCCATCCCCGTCGTAACTCGAGAATATACCCCAGGTTCCCGCCGCAACTCGAGAAAAACCATGAGACTTCCCCCTCGCCGCAAGATGAGGCCCGATTCCCCTGCACTGCGTGCAGAGCAATTCCGTGTTGCACATCACACATGAAAGGAGCCTTGATTTCCTTGATGGCACTCCAGAGAAACCCCTAGAACACTGTTTCAAGGCTGGAGGGTTCCTGAGGTCCCTGTAGCAACACGAAAGAGCTCCGTGGACCATGAATCAACTCGAGATGAGAGGTTAGTCCCTGGCTTCGACTCCAGAGGCATACCACCTTACCACAAGCACCTCAATAGGAGGCTTCTCTCAGCTCTAGGTATGTGAGAGGGACACTGAGTTTGCGGCCTCAAGTGGAATGGACACCGCGATGCCCTGACTCGAAATAAGGCCGGATATCCCTGCAGTGACTTGAATGCAGGCTCGTCTTGCATCTCCCAAGACGAAAGGATGTCTGAATCCCCTGTGGAGACCACAGAGAAAGACCTAGTTCCCCACCTCATCACGACCGGAGGCCTCACATCCTTTGAAAACTCCAGAGGTACGCGGAGATCAGTGCCTCCAAAGGAGACGATGCCTGACTCCTCGTGAAACTTGATAGGAGTCCCAGGATTCCTGTGGCACGTGGAAAGGGACCCTTGGTCTCCCACCTCAGCTGGAGAGGCGTCCCAATTGCCCTGCCAAGCCTCGAGGAGAATCCCGAGTTGTCCCTCGCAACTAGGCAGGAGTCCTGGCGTCGCTAAACAAACACGTGGGTGGAAGGGCCATCCCCGTCGTAACTCGAGAATATACCCCAGGTTCCCGCCGCAACTCGAGAAAAACCATGAGACTTCCCCCTCGCCGCGAGATGAGGCCCGATTCCCCTGCACTGCGTGCAGAGCAATTCGGTGTTGCACATCACACATGAAAGGAGCCTTGATTTCCTTGATGGCACTCCAGAGAAACCCCAAGAACACTGTTTCAAGGCTGGAGGGATCCTGAGGTCCCTGTAGCAGCACGAAAGAGCTCCGTGGACCATGAATCAACTCGAGATGAGAGGTTAGTCCCTGGCTTCGACTCCAGAGGAATACCACCTTACCACAAGCACCTCAAGAGGAGGCTTCTCTCAGCTCTAGGTATGTGAGAGGGACCCTGAGTTTGCGGCCTCAAGTGGAATGGACACCGCGATGCCCTGACTCGAAATAAGGCCGGATATCCCTGCAGTGACTTGAATGCAGGCTCGTCTTGCATCTCCCAAGACGAAAGGATGTCTGAATCCCCTGTGGAGACCACAGAGAAAGACCTAGTTCCCCACCTCATCGCGACCGGAGGCCTCACATCCTTTGAAAACTCCAGAGGTAGGCGGAGATCAGTGCCTCCAAAGGAAACGATGCCTGACTCCTCGTGAAACTTGATAGGAGTCCCAGGATTCCTGTGGCACGTGAAAAGGGACCCTTGGTCTCCCGCCTCAGCTGGAGAGGCGTCCCAATTGCCCTGCCAAGCCTCGAGGAGAATCCCGAGTTGTCCCTCGCAACTAGGCAGGAGTCCTGACGTCGCTGAAGACGCACGTGGGTGGAAGGGCCATCCCCGTCGTAACTCGAGAATATACCCCAGGTTCCCGCCGCAACTCGAGAAAAACCAATAGACTTCCCCCTCGCCGCGAGATGAGGCCCGATTCCCCTGCACTGCGTGCAGAGCAATTCCGTGTTGCACATCACACATGAAAGGAGCCTTGATTTCCTTGATGGCACTCCAGAGAAACCCCAAGAACACTGTTTCAAGGCTAGAGGGATCCTGAGGTCACTGTAGCAACACGAAAGAGCTCCGTGGACCAAAAATCAACTCGAGATGAGAAGTTAGTCCCTGGCTTCAAATCCAGAGGAATACCACCTTACCACAAGCACCTCAAGAGGAGGCTTCTCTCAGCTCTAGCTATGTGACAGGGACCCTGAGTTTGCGGCCTCAAGTGGAATGGACACCGCGATTCCCTGACGCGAAATAAGGCCGGATATCCCTGCAGTGACTTGAATGCAGGCTCGTCTTACATCTCTCAAGACGAAAGGATGTCTAAATCCCCTGTGGAGACCACAGAGAATGACCTAGTTCCCCACCTCATCGCGACCGGAGGCCTCACATCCTTTGAAAACTCCAGAGGTACGCGGAGATCAGTGCCTCCAAAGGAGACGATGCCTGACTCCTCGTGAAACTTGATAGGAGTCCCAGGATTCCTGTGGCACGTGGAAAGGGACCCTTGGTCTCCCGCCTCAGCTGGAGAGGCGTCCCAATTGCCCTGCCAAGCCTCGAGGAGAATCCCGAGTTGTCCCTCGCAACTAGGCAGGAGTCCTGACGTCGCTGAACAAACACGTGGATGGAAGGGCCATCCCCATCGTAACTCGAGAATATACCCCAGGTTCCCGCCGCAACTCGAGAAAAACCATGAGACTTCCCCCTCGCCGCGAGATGAGGCCCGATTCCCCTGCACTGCGTGCAGAGCAATTCCGTGTTGCACATCACACATGAAAGGAGCCTTGATTTCCTTGATGGCACTCCAGAGAAACCCCAAGAACACTGTTTCAAGGCTGGAGGGATCCTGAGGTCCCTGTAGCAGCACGAAAGAGCTCCGTGGACCATGAATCAACTCGAGATGAGAGGTTAGTCCCTGGCTTCGACTCCAGAGGAATACTACCTTACCACAAGCACCTCAAGAGGAGGCTTCTCTCAGCTCTAGGTATGTGAGAGGGACCCTGAGTTTGCGGCCTCAAGTGGAATGGAGACCGCCATGCCCTGACTCGAAATAAGGCCGGATATCCCTGAAGTGACTTGAATGCAGGTTCGTCTTGCATCTCCCAAGACGAAAGGATGTCTGAATCCCCTGTGGAGACCACGGGGAAAGACCTAGTTCCCCACCTCATCGCGACCGGAGGCCTCACATCCTTTGAAAACTCCAGAGGTACGCGGAGATCAGTGCCTCCAAAGGAGACGATGCCTGACTCCTCGTGAAACTTGATAGGAGTCCCAGGATTACTGTGGCACGTGGAAAGGGACCCTTGGTCTCCCGCCTCAGCTGGAGAGGGGTCCCAATTGCCCTGCCAAGCCTCGAGGAGAATCCCGAGTTGTCCCTCGCAACTAGGCAGGAGTCCTGACGTCGCTGAACAAACACGTGGGTGGAAGGGCCATCCCCATCGTAACTCGAGAATATACCCCAGGTTCCCGCCGCAACTCGAGAAAAACCATGAGACTTCCCCTCGCCGCGAGATGAGGCCCGATTCCCTTGCACTGCGTGCAGAGCAATTCCGTGTTGCACATCACACATGAAAGGAACCTTGATTTCCTTGATGGCACTCCAGAGAAAACCCAAGAACACTGTTTCAAGGCTAGAGGAATCCTGAGGTCACTGTAGCAACACGAAAAAGCTCCGTGGACCAAAAATCAACTCGAGATGAGAGGTTAATCCCTGGCTTCGACTCCAGAGGAATACCACCTTACCACAAGCACCTCAAGAGGAGGCTTCTCTCAGCTCTAGCTATGTGAGAGGGACCCTGAGTTTGCGGCCTCAAGTGGAATGGACACCGCGATGCGCTGACGCGAAATAAGGCCGGATATCCCTGCAGTGACTTGAATGCAGGCTCGTCTTGCATCTCCCAAGACGAAAGGATGTCTGAATCCCCTGTGGAGACCACAGAGAATGACCTAGTTCCCCACCTCATCGCGACCGGAGGCCTCACATCCTTTGAAAACTCCAGAGGTACACGAAGATCAGTGCCTCCAAAGGAGACGATGCCTGACTCCTCGTGAAACTTGATAGGAGTCACAGGATTCCTGTGGCACGTGGAAAGGGACACTTGGTCTCCCGCCTCAGCTGGAGAGGCGTCCCAATTGCCCTGCCAAGCCTCGAGGAGAATCCCGAGTTGTCCCTCGCAACTAGGCAGGAGTCCTGACGTCGCTGAACAAACACGTGGGTGGAAGGGCCATCCCCGTCGTAACTCGAGAATATACCCCAGGTTCCCGCCGCAACTCGAGAAAAGCCATGAGACTTCCCCCTCGCCGCGAGATGAGGCCCGATTCCCCTGCACTGCGTGCAGAGCAATTCCGTGTTGCACATCACACATGAAAGGAGCCTTGATTTCCTTGATGGCACTCCAGAGAAACCCCAAGAACACTGTTTCAAGGCTGGAGGGATCCTGAGGTCCCTGTAGCAGCACGAAAGAGCTCCGTGGACCATGAATCAACTCGAGATGAGAGGTTAGTCCCTGGCTTCGACTCCAGAGGAATACCACCTTACCACAAGCACCTCAAGAGGAGGCTTCTCTCAGCTCTATCTATGTGACAGGGACCCTGAGTTTGTGGCCTCAAGTGGAATGGAGACCGCGATGCCCTGACTCGAAATAAGGCCGGATATCCCTGCAGTGACTTGAATGCAGGCTCGTCTTACATCTCTCAAGACGAAAGGATGTCTGAATCCCCTGTGGCGACCACAGAGAATGACCTAGTTCCCCACCTCATCGCGACCGGAGGCCTCACATCCTTTGAAAACTCCAGAGGTACGCGGAGATCAGTGCCTCCAAAGGAGACGATGCCTGACTCCTCGTGAAACTTGATAGGAGTCCCAGGATTCCTGTGGCACGTGGAAAGGGACCCTTGGTCTCCCGCCTCAGCTGGAGAGGCGTCCCAATTGCCCTGCCAAGCCTCGAGGAGAATCCCGAGTTGTCCCTCGCAACTAGGCAGGAGTCCTGACGTCGCTGAACAAACACGTGGGTGGAAGGGCCATCCCCATCGTAACTCGAAAATATACCCCAGGTTCCCGCCGCAACTCGAGAAAAACCATGAGACTTCCCACTCGCCGCGAGATGAGGCCCGATTCCCCTGCACTGCGTGCAGAGCAATTCCGTGTTGCACATCACACATGAAAGGAGCCTTGATTTCCTTGATGGCACTCCAGAGAAAGCCCTAGAACACTGTTTCAAGGCTGGAGGGTTCCTGAGGTCCCTGTAGCAGCACGAAAGAGCTCCGTGGACCATGAATCAACTCGAGATGAGAGGTTAGTCCCTGGCTTCGACTCCAGAGGAATACCACCTTACCACAAGCACCTCAAGAGGAGGCTTCTCTCAGCTCTAGGTATGTGAGAGGGACCCTGAGTTTGCGGCCTCAAGTGGAATGGAGACCGCGATGCCCTGACTCGAAATAAGGCCGGATATCCCTGCAGTGACTTGAATGCAGGCTCGTCTTGCATCTCCCAAGACGAAAGGATGTCTGAATCCCCTGTGGAGACCACAGAGAAAGACCTAGTTCCCCACCTCATCGCGACCGGAGGCCTCACATCCTTTGAAAACTCCAGAGGTACGCGGAGATCAGTGCCTCCAAAGGAGACGATGCCTGACTCCTCGTGAAACTTGATAGGAGTCCCAGGATTCCTGTGGCACGTGGAAAGGGACCCTTGGTCTCCCACCTCAGCTGGAGAGGCGTCCCAATTGCCCTGCCAAGCCTCGAGGAGAATCCCGAGTTGTCCCTCGCAACTAGGCAGGAGTCCTGACGTCACTAAACAAACACGTGGGTGGAAGGGCCATCCCCGTCGTAACTCGAGAATATACCCCAGGTTCCCGCCGCAACTCGAGAAAAACCATGAGACTTCCCCCTCGCCGCGAGATGAGGCCCGATTCCCCTGCACTGCGTGCAGAGCAATTCCGTCTTGCACATCACACATGAAAGGAGCCTTGATTTCCTTGATGGCACTCCAGAGAAACCCCAAGAACACTGTTTCAAGGCTGGAGGGATCCTGAGGTCCCTGTAGCAGCACGAAAGAGCTCCGTGGACCATGAATCAACTCGAGATGAGAGGTTAGTCCCTGGCTTCGACTCCAGAGGAATACCACCTTACCACAAGCACCTCAAGAGGAGGCTTCTCTCAGCTCTAGGTATGTGAGAGGGACACTGAGTTTGCGGCCTCAAGTGGAATGGACACCGCGATGCCCTGACTCGAAATAAGGCCGGATATCCCTGCAGTGACTTGAATGCAGTCTCGTCTTGCATCTCCCAAGACGAAAGGATGTCTGAATGCCCTGTGGAGACCACAGAGAAAGACCTAGTTCCCCACCTCATCGCGACCGGAGGCCTCACATCCTTTGAAAACTCCAGAGGTACGCGGAGATCAGTGCCTCCAAAGGAGACGATGCCTGACTCCTCGTGAAACTTGATAGGAGTCCCAGGATTCATGTGGCACGTGGAAAGGGACCCTGGGTCTCCCGCCTCAGCTGGAGAGGCGTCCCAATTGCCCTGCCAAGCCTCGAGGAGAATCCCGAGTTGTCCCTCACAACTAGGCAGCAGTCCTGACGTCGCTGAACAAACACGTGTGTGGAAGGGCCATCCCCGTCGTAACTTGAGAATATACCCCAGGTTCCCGCCGCAACTCGAGAAAAACCATGAGACTTCCCCCTCGCCGCGAGATGAGGCCCGATTCCCCTGCACTGCGTGCAGAGCAATTCCGTGTTGCACATCACACATGAAAGGAGCCTTGATTTCCTTGATGGCACTCCAGAGAAACCCCAAGAACACTGTTTCAAGGTTGAGGGATCCTGAGGTCACTGTAGCAACACGAAAGAGCTCCGTGGACCGCAAATCAACTGAAGATGAGAGGTTAGTCCCTGGCTTCGACTCCAGAGGAATACCACCTTTCCACAAGCACCTCAAGAGGAGGCTTCTCTCAGCTCTAGGTATGTGAGAGGGACCCTGAGTTTGCGGCCTCAAGTGGAATGGAGACCGCGATGCCCTGACTCGAAATAAGGCCGGATATCCCTGCAGTGACTTGAATGCAGGCTCGTCTTGCATCTCCCAAGACGAAAGGATGTCTGAATCCCCTGTGGAGACCACAGAGAAAGACCTAGTTCCCCACCTCATCGCGACCGGAGGCCTCACATCCTTTGAAAACTCCAGAGGTACGCGGAGATCAGTGCCTCCAAAGGAGACGATGCCTGACTCCTCGTGAAACTTGATAGGAGTCCCAGGATTCCTGTGGCACGTGGAAAGGGACCCTTGGTCTCCCGCCTCAGCTGGAGAGGCGTCCCAATTGCCCTGCCAAGCCTCGAGGAGAATCCCGAGTTATCCCTCGCAACTAGGCAGGAGTCCTGACGTCGCTGAAGAAGCACGTGGATGCAAGGGCCATTCCCGTCGTAACTCGAGAATATACCCCAGGTTCCCGCCGCAACTCGAGAAAAACCATGAGACTTCCCCCTCGCCGCGAGATGAGGCCCGATTCCCCTGCACTGCGTGCAGAGCAATTCCGTGTTGCACATCACACATGAAAGGAGCCTTGATTTCCTTGATGGCACTCCAGAGAAACCCCAAGAACACTGTTTCAAGGCTGGAGGGATCCTGAGGTCCCTGTAGCAGCACGAAAGAGCTCCGTGGACCATGAATCAACTCGAGATGAGAGGTTAGTCCCTGGCTTCGACTCCAGAGGAATACCACCTTACCACAAGCACCTCAAGAGGAGGCTTCTCTAAGCTCTAGCTATGTGAGAGGGACCCGGAGTTTGCGGCCTCAAGTGGAATGGAGACCGCGATGACCTGACTCGAAATAAGGCCGGATATCCCTGCAGGGACTTGAATGCAGGCTCGTCTTGCATCTCCCAAGACGAAAGGATGTCTGAATCCCCTGTGGAGACCACAGAGAAAGACCTAGTTCCCCACCTCATCGCGACCGGAGGCCTCACATCCTTTGAAAACTCCAGAGGTACGCGGAGATCAGTGCCTCCAAAGGAGACGATGCCTGACTCCTCGTGAAACTTGATAGGAGTCCCAGGATTCCTGTGGCACGTGGAAAGGGACCCTTGGTCTCCCGCCTCAGCTGGAGAGGCGTCCCAATTGCCCTGCCAAGCCTCGAGGAGAATCCCGAGTTGTCCCTCGCAACTAGGCAGGAGTCCTGACGTCGCTGAACAAACACGTGGGTGGAAGGGGCATCCCCGTTGTAACTCGAGAATATACCCCAGGTTCCCGCCGCAACTCGAGAAAAACCATGAGACTTCCCCCTCGCCGCGAGATGAGGCCCGATTCCCCTGCACTGCGTGCAGAGCAATTCCGTGTTGCACATCACACATGAAAGGAGCCTTGATTTCCTTGATGGCACTCCAGAGAAACCCCAAGAACACTGTTTCTAGGCTGGAGGGATCCTGAGGTCCCTGTAGCAGCACGAAAGAGCTGCGTGGACAATGAATCAACTCGAGATGAGAGGTTAGTCCCTGGCTTCGACTCCAGAGGAATACCACCTTACCACAAGCACCTCAAGAGGAGGCTTCTCTCAGCTCTAGCTATGTGAGAGGGACCCTGAGTTTGCGGCCTCAAGTGGAATGGACACCGCGATGCCCTGACTCGAAATAAGGCCGGATATCCCTGCAGTGACTTGAATGCAGGCTCGTCTTGCATCTCCCAAGACGAAAGGATGTCTGAATCCCCTGTGGAGACCACAGAGAAAGACCTAGTTCCCCACCTCATGGCGACCGGAGGCCTCACATCCTTTGAAAACTCCAGAGGTACGCGGAGATCAGTGCCTCCAAAGGAGACGATGCCTGACTCCTCGTGAAACTTGATAGGAGTCCCAGGATTCCTGTGGCACGTGGAAAGGGACCCTTGGTCTCCCGCCTCAGCTGGAGAGGCATCCCAATTGCCCTGCCAAGCCTCGAGGAGAATCCCGAGTTGTCCCTCGCAACTAGGCAGGAGTCCTGCCGTCGCTGAACTAACACGTGTGTGGAAGGGCCATCCCCGTCGTAACTCGAGATTATACCGCAGGTTCCCGCCGCAACTCGAGAAAAACCATGAGACTTCCACCTCGCCGCGAGATGAGGCCCGATTCCCCTGCACTGCGTGCAGAGCAATTCCGTGTTGCACATCACACATGAAAGGAGCCTTGATTTCCTTGATGGCACTCCAGAGAAACCCCAAGAACATTGTTTCAAGGCTGGAGGGATCCTGAGGTCCCTGTAGCAGCACGAAAGAGCTCCGTGGACCATGAATCAACTCGAGATGAGAGGTTAGTCCCTGGCTTCGACTCCAGAGGAATACCACCTTACCACAAGCACCTCAAGAGGAGGCTTCTCTCAGCTCTAGGTATGTGAGAGGGACCCTGAGTTTGCGGCCTCAAGTGGAATGGACACCGCGATGCCCTGACTCGAAATAAGGCCGGATATCCCTGCAGTGACTTGAATGCAGGCTCGTCTTGCATCTCCCAAGACGAAAGGATGTCGGAATGCCCTGTGGAGACCACAGAGAATGACCTAGTTCCCCACCTCATGGCGACCGGAGGCCTCACATCCTTTGAAAACTCCAGAGGTAGGCGGAGATCAGTGCCTCCAAAGGAGACGATGCCTGACTCCTCGTGAAACTTGATAGGAGTCCCAGGATTCCTGTGGCACGTGGAAAGGGACCCTGGGTCTACCGCCTCAGCTGGAGAGGCGTCGCAATTGCCCTGCCAAGCCTCGAGGAAAATCCCGAGTTGTCCCTCACAACTAGGCAGCAGTCCTGACGTCGCTGAACAAACACGTGTGTGGAAGGGCCATCCCCGTCGTAACTTGAGAATATACCCCAGGTTCCCGCCGCAACTCGAGAAAAACCATGAGACTTCCCCCTCGCCGCGAGATGAGGCCCGATTCCCCTGCACTGCGTGCAGAGCAATTCCGTGTTGCACATCACACATGAAAGGAGCCTTGATTTCCTTGATGGCACTCCAGAGAAACCGCAAGAACACTGTTTCAAGGTTGAGGGATCCTGAGGTCACTGTAGCAACACGAAAGAGCTCCGTGGACCACAAATCAACTCGAGATGAGAGGTTAGTCCCTGGCTTCGACTCCAGAGGAATACCACCTTTCCACAAGCACCTCAAGAGGAGGCTTCTCTCAGCTCTAGGTATGTGAGAGGGACCCTGAGTTTGCGGCCTCAAGTGGAATGGAGACCGCGATGCCCTGACTCGAAATAAGGCCGGATATCCCTGCAGTGACTTGAATGCAGGCTCGTCTTGCATCTCCCAAGACGAAAGGATGTCTGAATCCCCTGTGGAGACCACAGAGAAAGACCTAGTTCCCCACCTCATCGCGACCGGAGGCCTCACATCCTTTGAAAACTCCAGAGGTACGCGGAGATCAGTGCCTCCAAAGGAGACGATGCCTGACTCCTCGTGAAACTTGATAGGAGTCCCAGGATTCCTGTGGCACGTGGAAAGGGACCCTTGGTCTCCCGCCTCAGCTGGAGAGGCGTCCCAATTGCCCTGCCAAGCCTCGAGGAGAATCCCGAGTTGTCCCTCGCAACTAGGCAGGAGTCCTGACGTCGCTGAAGAAGCACGTGGATGGAAGGGCCATCCCCGTCGTAACTCGAGAATATACCCCAGGTTCCCGCCGCAACTCGAGAAAAACCATGAGACTTCCCCCTCGCCGCGAGATGAGGCCCGATTCCCCTGCACTGCGTGCAGAGCAATTCCGTGTTGCACATCACACATGAAAGGAGCCTTGATTTCCTTGATGGCACTCCAGAGAAAACACAAGAACACTGTTTCAAGGCTAGAGGGATCCTGAGGTCACTGTAGCAACACGAAAGAGCTCCGTGGACCAAAAATCAACTCGAGATGAGAGGTTAGTCCCTGGCTTCGACTCCAGAGGAATACCACCTTACCACAAGCACCTCAAGAGGAGGCTTCTCTCAGCTCTAGCTATGTGAGAGGGACCCTGAGTTTGCGGCCTCAAGTGGAATGGACACCGCGATTCCCTGATCCGAAATAAGGCCGGATATCCCTGCAGTGACTTGAATGCAGGCTCGTCTTGCATCTCCCAAGACGAAAGGATATCTGAATCCCATGTGGAGACCACAGAGAATGACCTAGTTCCCCACCTCATCGTGACCGGAGGCCTCACATCCTTTGAAAACTCCAGAGGTACGCGGAGATCAGTGCCTCCAAAGGAGACGATGCCTGACTCCTCGTGAAACTTGATAGGAGTCCCAGGATTCCTGTGGCACGTGGAAAGGGACACTTGGTCTCCCGCCTCAGCTGGAGAGGCGTCACAATTGCCCTGCCAAGCCTCGAGGAGAATCCCGAGTTGTCCCTCACAACTAGGCAGGAGTCCTGACGTCGCTGAACAAACACGTGGGTGGAAGGGCCATTCCCGTCGTAACTCGAGAATATACCCCAGGTTCCCGCCGCAACTCGAGAAAAACCATGAGACTTCCCCCTCGCCGCGAGATGAGGCCCGATTCCCCTGCACTGCGTGCAGAGCAATTCCGTGTTGCACATCACACATGAAAGGAGCCTTGATTTCCTTGATGGCACTCCAGAGAAACCCCAAGAACACTGTTTCAAGGCTGGAGGGATCCTGAGGTCCCTGTAGCAGCACGAAAGAGCTCCGTGGACCATGAATCAACTCGAGATGAGAGGTTAGTCCCTGGCTTCGACTCCAGAGGAATACCACCTTACCACAAGCACCTCAAGAGGAGGCTTCTCTCAGCTCTAGCTATGTGAGAGGGACCCTGAGTTTGCGGCCTCAAGTGGAATGGACACCGCGATTCCCTGACGCGAAATAAGGCCGGATATCCCTGCAGTGACTTGAATGCAGGCTCGTCTTGCATCTCCCAAGAAGAAAGGATGTCTGAATCCCCTGTGGAGACCACAGAGAATGACCTAGTTCCCCACCTCATCGCGACCGTAGGCCTCACATCCTTTGAAAACTCCAGAGGTACGCGGAGATCAGTGCCTCCAAAGGAGACGATGCCTGACTCCTCGTGAAACTTGATAGGAGTCCCAGGATTCATGTGGCACGTGGAAAGGGACACTTGGTCTCCCGCCTCAGCTGGAGAGGCGTCCCAATTGCCCTGCCAAGCCTCGAGGAGAATCCCGAGTTGTCCCTCACAACTAGGCAGGAGTCCTGCCGTCGCTGAACTAACACGTGTGTGGAAGGGCCATCCCCGTCGTAACTCGAGATTATACCGCAGGTTCCCGCCGCAACTCGAGAAAAACCATGAGACTTCCCCCTCGCCGCGAGATGAGGCCCGATTCCCCTGCACTGCGTGCAGAGCAATTCCGAGTTGCACATCACACATGAAAGAAGCCTTGATTTCCTTGATGGCACTAGAGAAACCCCAAGAACACTGTTTCAAGGTTGAGGGATCCTGAGGTCACTGTAGCAACACGAAAGAGCTTCGTGGACCAAAAATCAACTCGAGATGAGAGGTTAGTCCCTGGCTTCGACTCCAGAGGAATACCACCTTACCACAAGCACCTCAAGAGGAGGCTTCTCTCAGCTCTAGGTATGTGAGAGGGACCCTGAGTTTGCGGCTTCAAGTGGAATGGAGACCGCGATTTCCTGACTAGAAATAAGGCCGGATATCCCTGCTGTGACTTGAATGCAGGCTCGTCTTGCATCTCCCAAGACGAAAGGATGTCTGAATCCCCTGTGGAGACCACAGAGAAAGACCTAGTTCCCCACCTCATCGCGACCGGAGGCCTCACATCCTTTGAAAACTCCAGAGGTACGCGGAGATCAGTGCCTCTAAAGGAGACGATGCCTGACTCCTCGTGAAACTTGATAGGAGTCCCAGGATTCCTGTGGCACATGGAAAGGGACCCTTGGTCTCGCGCCTCAGCTGGAGAGGCGTCTCAATTGCCCTGCCAAGCCTCGAGGAGAATCCCGAGTTGTCCCTCGCAACTAGGCAGGAGTCCTGACGTCGCTGAACAAACACGTGGTTGGAAGGGCCATCCCAGTCGTAACTCGAGAATATTCCCCAGGTTCCCGCCGCAACTCGAGAAAAACCATGAGACTTCCCCCTCGCCGCGAGATGAGGCCCGATTCCCCTGCACTGCGTGCAGAGCAATGCCGTGTTGCACATCACACATGAAAGGAGCCTTGATTTCCTTGATGGCACTCCAGAGAAACCCCAAGAACACTGTTTCAAGGCTAGAGGGATCCTGAGGTCACTCTAGCAACACGAAAGAGCTCCGTGGACCAACAATCAACTCGAGATGAGAGGTTAGTCCCTGGCTTCGACTCCAGAGGAATACCACCTTACCACAAGCACCTCAAGAGGAGGCTTCTCTCAGCTCTAGGTATGTGAGAGGGACCCTGATTTTGCGGCCTCAAGTGGAATGGACACCGCGATTCCCTGACGCGAAATAAGGCCGGATATCCCTGCAGTGACTTGAATGCAGGCTCGTCTTGCATCTCCCAAGACGAAAGGATGTCTGAATCCCCTGTGGAGACCACAGAGAATGACCTTGTTCCCCACCTCATCGCGACCGGAGGCCTCACATCCTTTGAAAACTCCAGAGGTACGCGGAGATCAGTGCCTCCAAAGGAGACGATGCCTGACTCCTCGTGAAACTTGATAGGAGTCACAGGATTCCTGTGGCACGTGGAAAGGGACACTTGGTCTCCTGCCTCAGCTGGAGAGGCGTCCCAATTGCCCTGCCAAGCCTCGAGGAGAATCCCGAGTTGTCCCTCGCAACTAGGCAGGAGTACTGACGTCGAAGAACAAACACGTGGGTGGAAGGGCCATCCCCGTCGTAACTCGAGAATATACCCCAGGTTCCCGCCGCAACTCGAGAAAAACCATGAGACTTCCCCCTCGCCGCGAGATGAGGCCCGATTCCCCTGCACTGCGTGCAGAGCAATTCCGTGTTGCACATCACACATGAAAGGAGCCTTGATTTCCTTGATGGCACTCCAGAGAAACCCCAAGAACACTGTTTCAAGGCTGGAGGGATCCTGAGGTCCCAGTAGCAGCACGAAAGAGCTCCATGGACCATGAATCAACTCGAGATGAGAGGTTAGTCCCTGGCTTCGACTCCAGAGGAATACCACCTTACCACAAGCACCTCAAGAAGAGGCTTCTCTCAGCTCTAGGTATGTGAGAGGGACCCTGAGTTTGCGGCCTCAAGTGGAATGGAGACCGCGATGCCCTGACTCGAAATAAGGCCGGATATCCCTGCAGTGACTTGAATGCAGGCTCGTCTTGCATCTCCCAAGACGAAAGGATGTCTGAATCCCCTGTGGAGACCACAGAGAAAGACCTAGTTCCCCACCTCATTGCGACCGGAGGCCTGACATCCTTTGAAAACTCCAGAGGTAGGCGGAGATCCGTGCCTCCAAAGGAGACGATGCCTGACTCCTCGTGAAACTTGATAGGAGTCCCAGGATTCCTGTGGCACGTGGAAAGGGACACTTGGTCTCCCGCCTCAGCTGGAGAGGCGTCCCAATTGCCCTGCCAAGCCTCGAGGAGAATGCCGAGTTGTCCATCGCAACTAGGCAGGAGTCCTGCCGTCGCTGAACTAACACGTGTGTGGAAGGGCCATCCCCGTCGTAACTCGAGATTATACCCCAGGTTCCCGCCGCAACTCGAGAAAAACCATGAGACTTCCCCCTCGCCGCGAGATGAGGCCCGATTCCCCTGCACTGCGTGCAGAGCAATTCCGTGTTGCACATCACACATGAAAGGAGCCTTGATTTCCTGGATGGCACTCCAGAGAAACCCCAAGAACACTGTTTCAAGGTTGAGGGATCCTGAGGTCACTGTAGCAACATGAAAGAGCTCCGTGGACCAAAAATCAACTCGAGATGAGAGGTTAGTCCCTGGCTTCGACTCCAGAGGAATACCACCTTACCACAAGCACCTCAAGAGGAGGCTTCTCTCAGCTCTAGGTATGTGAGAGGGACCCTGAGTTTGCGGCCTCAAGTGGAATGGAGACCGCAATGCCCTGACTCGAAATAAGGCCGGATATCCCTGCAGTGACTTGAATGCAGGCTCGTCTTGCATCTCCCAAGACGAAAGGATGTCTGAATCCCCTGTGGAGACCACAGAGAAAGACCTAGTTCCCCACCTCATCGCGACCGGAGGCCTCACATCCTTTGAAAACTCCAGAAGTACGCAGAGATCAGTGCCCCCAAAGGAGACGATGCCTGACTCCTCATGAAAATTGATAGGAGTCCCAGGATTCCTGTGGCACGTGGAAAGGGACCCTTGGTCTCCCGCCTCAGCTGGAGAGGCGTCCCAATTGCCCTGCCAAGCCTCGAGGAGAATCCCGAGTTGTCCCTCGCAACTAGGCAGGAGTCCTGACGTCGCTGAACAAACACGTGGGTGGAAGGGCCATCCCCGTCGAAACTCGAGAATATACCCCAGGTTCCCGCCGCAACTCGAGAAAAACCATGAGACTTCCCACTCGCCGCGAGATGAGGCCCGATTCCCCTGCACTGCGTGCAGAGCAATTCCGTGTTGCACATCACATATGAAAGGAGCCTTGATTTCCTGGATGGCACTCCAGAGAAACCCCAAGAACACTGTTTCAAGGTTGAGGGATCCTGAGGTCACTGTAGCAACATGAAAGAGCTCCGTGGACCAAAAATCAACTTGAGATGAGAGGTTAGTCCCTGGCTTCGACTCCAGAGGAATACCACCTTACCACAAGCACCTCAAGAGGAGGCTTCTCTCAGCTCTAGGTATGTGAGAGGGACCCTGAGTTTGCGGCCTCAAGCGGAATGGAGACCGCGATGCCCTGACTCGAAATAAGGCCGGATATCCCTGCAGTGACTTGAATGCAGGCTCGTCTTGCATCTCCCAAGACGAAAGGATGTCTGAATCCCCTGTGGAGACCACAGAGAATGACGTAGTTCCCCACCTCATCGCGACCGGAGGCCTCACATCCTTTGAAAACTCCAGAGGTACGCGGAGATCAGTGCCTCCAAAGGAGACGATGCCTGACTCCTCGTGAAACTTGATAGGAGTCCCAGGATTCCTGTGGCACGTGGAAAGGGACACTTGGTCTCCCGCCTCAGCTGGAGAGGCGTCCCAATTGCCCTGCCAAGCCTCGAGGAGAATCTCGAGTTGTCCCTCGCAACTAGGCAGGAGTCCTGACGTCGCTGAACAAACACGTGGGTGGAAGGGCCATTCCCGTCGTAACTCGAGAATATACCCCAGGTTCCCGCCGCAACTCGAGAAAAACCATGAGACTTCCCCCTCGCCGCGAGATGAGGCCCGATTCCCCTGCACTGCGTGCAGAGCAATTCCGTGTTGCACATCACACATGAAAGGAGCCTTGATTTCCTTGATGGCACTCCAGAGAAACCCCAAGAACACTGTTTCAAGGCTGGAGGGATCCTGAGGTCCCTGTAGCAGCACGAAAGAGCTCCGTGGACCATGAATCAACTCGAGATGAGAGGTTAGTCCCTGGCTTCGACTCCAGAGGAATACCACCTTACCACAAGCACCTCAAGAGGAGGCTTCTCTCAGCTCTAGCTATGTGAGAGGGACCCTGAGTTTGCGGCCTCAAGTGGAATGGACACCGCGATTCCCTGACGCGAAATAAGGCCGGATATCCCTGCAGTGACTTGAATGCAGGCTCGTCTTGCATCTCCCAAGACGAAAGGATGTCTGAATCCCCTGTGGAGACCACAGAGAATGACCTAGTTCCCCACCTCATCGCGACCGTAGGCCTCACATCCTTTGAAAACTCCAGAGGTACGCGGAGATCAGTGCCTCCAAAGGAGACGATGCCTGACTCCTCGTGAAACTTGATAGGAGTCCCAGGATTCCTGTGGCACGTGGAAAGGGACACTTGGTCTCCCGCCTCAGCTGGAGAGGCGTCCCAATTGCCCTGCCAAGCCTCGAGGAGAATCCCGAGTTGTCCCTCACAACTAGGCAGGAGTCCTGCCGTCGCTGAACTAACACGTGTGTGGAAGGGCCATCCCCGTCGTAACTCGAGATTATACCGCAGGTTCCCGCCGCAACTCGAGAAAAACCATGAGACTTCCCCCTCGCCGCGAGATGAGGCCCGATTCCCCTGCACTGCGTGCAGAGCAATTCCGTGTTGCACATCACACATGAAAGAAGCCTTGATTTCCTTGATGGCACTAGAGAAACCCCAAGAACACTGTTTCAAGGTTGAGGGATCCTGAGGTCACTGTAGCAACACGAAAGAGCTTCGTGGACCAAAAATCAACTCGAGATGAGAGGTTAGTCCCTGGCTTCGACTCCAGAGGAATACCACCTTACCACAAGCACCTCAAGAGGAGGCTTCTCTCAGCTCTAGGTATGTGAGAGGGACCCTGAGTTTGCGGCTTCAAGTGGAATGGAGACCGCGATTTCCTGACTAGAAATAAGGCCGGATATCCCTGCTGTGACTTGAATGCAGGCTCGTCTTGCATCTCCCAAGACGAAAGGATGTCTGAATCCCCTGTGGAGACCACAGAGAAAGACCTAGTTCCCCACCTCATCGCGACCGGAGGCCTCACATCCTTTGAAAACTCCAGAGGTACGCGGAGATCAGTGCCTCTAAAGGAGACGATGCCTGACTCCTCGTGAAACTTGATAGGAGTCCCAGGATTCCTGTGGCACATGGAAAGGGACCCTTGGTCTCGCGCCTCAGCTGGAGAGGCGTCTCAATTGCCCTGCCAAGCCTCGAGGAGAATCCCGAGTTGTCCCTCGCAACTAGGCAGGAGTCCTGACGTCGCTGAACAAACACGTGGTTGGAAGGGCCATCCCAGTCGTAACTCGAGAATATTCCCCAGGTTCCCGCCGCAACTCGAGAAAAACCATGAGACTTCCCCCTCGCCGCGAGATGAGGCCCGATTCCCCTGCACTGCGTGCAGAGCAATGCCGTGTTGCACATCACACATGAAAGGAGCCTTGATTTCCTTGATGGCACTCCAGAGAAACCCCAAGAACACTGTTTCAAGGCTAGAGGGATCCTGAGGTCACTCTAGCAACACGAAAGAGCTCCGTGGACCAACAATCAACTCGAGATGAGAGGTTAGTCCCTGGCTTCGACTCCAGAGGAATACCACCTTACCACAAGCACCTCAAGAGGAGGCTTCTCTCAGCTCTAGGTATGTGAGAGGGACCCTGATTTTGCGGCCTCAAGTGGAATGGACACCGCGATTCCCTGACGCGAAATAAGGCCGGATATCCCTGCAGTGACTTGAATGCAGGCTCGTCTTGCATCTCCCAAGACGAAAGGATGTCTGAATCCCCTGTGGAGACCACAGAGAATGACCTTGTTCCCCACCTCATCGCGACCGGAGGCCTCACATCCTTTGAAAACTCCAGAGGTACGCGGAGATCAGTGCCTCCAAAGGAGACGATGCCTGACTCCTCGTGAAACTTGATAGGAGTCACAGGATTCCTGTGGCACGTGGAAAGGGACACTTGGTCTCCTGCCTCAGCTGGAGAGGCGTCCCAATTGCCCTGCCAAGCCTCGAGGAGAATCCCGAGTTGTCCCTCGCAACTAGGCAGGAGTACTGACGTCGAAGAACAAACACGTGGGTGGAAGGGCCATCCCCGTCGTAACTCGAGAATATACCCCAGGTTCCCGCCGCAACTCGAGAAAAACCATGAGACTTCCCCCTCGCCGCGAGATGAGGCCCGATTCCCCTGCACTGCGTGCAGAGCAATTCCGTGTTGCACATCACACATGAAAGGAGCCTTGATTTCCTTGATGGCACTCCAGAGAAACCCCAAGAACACTGTTTCAAGGCTGGAGGGATCCTGAGGTCCCAGTAGCAGCACGAAAGAGCTCCATGGACCATGAATCAACTCGAGATGAGAGGTTAGTCCCTGGCTTCGACTCCAGAGGAATACCACCTTACCACAAGCACCTCAAGAAGAGGCTTCTCTCAGCTCTAGGTATGTGAGAGGGACCCTGAGTTTGCGGCCTCAAGTGGAATGGAGACCGCGATGCCCTGACTCGAAATAAGGCCGGATATCCCTGCAGTGACTTGAATGCAGGCTCGTCTTGCATCTCCCAAGACGAAAGGATGTCTGAATCCCCTGTGGAGACCACAGAGAAAGACCTAGTTCCCCACCTCATCGCGACCGGAGGCCTGACATCCTTTGAAAACTCCAGAGGTAGGCGGAGATCCGTGCCTCCAAAGGAGACGATGCCTGACTCCTCGTGAAACTTGATAGGAGTCCCAGGATTCCTGTGGCACGTGGAAAGGGACACTTGGTCTCCCGCCTCAGCTGGAGAGGCGTCCCAATTGCCCTGCCAAGCCTCGAGGAGAATGCCGAGTTGTCCATCGCAACTAGGCAGGAGTCCTGCCGTCGCTGAACTAACACGTGTGTGGAAGGGCCATCCCCGTCGTAACTCGAGATTATACCGCAGGTTCCCGCCGCAACTCGAGAAAAACCATGAGACTTCCCCCTCGCCGCGAGATGAGGCCCGATTCCCCTGCACTGCGTGCAGAGCAATTCCGTGTTGCACATCACACATGAAAGGAGCCTTGATTTCCTGGATGGCACTCCAGAGAAACCCCAAGAACACTGTTTCAAGGTTGAGGGATCCTGAGGTCACTGTAGCAACATGAAAGAGCTCCGTGGACCAAAAATCAACTCGAGATGAGAGGTTAGTCCCTGGCTTCGACTCCAGAGGAATACCACCTTACCACAAGCACCTCAAGAGGAGGCTTCTCTCAGCTCTAGGTATGTGAGAGGGACCCTGAGTTTGCGGCCTCAAGTGGAATGGAGACCGCAATGCCCTGACTCGAAATAAGGCCGGATATCCCTGCAGTGACTTGAATGCAGGCTCGTCTTGCATCTCCCAAGACGAAAGGATGTCTGAATCCCCTGTGGAGACCACAGAGAAAGACCTAGTTCCCCACCTCATCGCGACCGGAGGCCTCACATCCTTTGAAAACTCCAGAAGTACGCAGAGATCAGTGCCTCCAAAGGAGACGATGCCTGACTCCTCATGAAAATTGATAGGAGTCCCAGGATTCCTGTGGCACGTGGAAAGGGACCCTTGGTCTCCCGCCTCAGCTGGAGAGGCGTCCCAATTGCCCTGCCAAGCCTCGAGGAGAATCCCGAGTTGTCCCTCGCAACTAGGCAGGAGTCCTGACGTCGCTGAACAAACACGTGGGTGGAAGGGCCATCCCCGTCGAAACTCGAGAATATACCCCAGGTTCCCGCCGCAACTCGAGAAAAACCATGAGACTTCCCACTCGCCGCGAGATGAGGCCCGATTCCCCTGCACTGCGTGCAGAGCAATTCCGTGTTGCACATCACATATGAAAGGAGCCTTGATTTCCTGGATGGCACTCCAGAGAAACCCCAAGAACACTGTTTCAAGGTTGAGGGATCCTGAGGTCACTGTAGCAACATGAAAGAGCTCCGTGGACCAAAAATCAACTTGAGATGAGAGGTTAGTCCCTGGCTTCGACTCCAGAGGAATACCACCTTACCACAAGCACCTCAAGAGGAGGCTTCTCTCAGCTCTAGGTATGTGAGAGGGACCCTGAGTTTGCGGCCTCAAGCGGAATGGAGACCGCGATGCCCTGACTCGAAATAAGGCCGGATATCCCTGCAGTGACTTGAATGCAGGCTCGTCTTGCATCTCCCAAGACGAAAGGATGTCTGAATCCCCTGTGGAGACCACAGAGAATGACGTAGTTCCCCACCTCATCGCGACCGGAGGCCTCACATCCTTTGAAAACTCCAGAGGTACGCGGAGATCAGTGCCTCCAAAGGAGACGATGCCTGACTCCTCGTGAAACTTGATAGGAGTCCCAGGATTCCTGTGGCACGTGGAAAGGGACACTTGGTCTCCCGCCTCAGCTGGAGAGGCGTCCCAATTGCCCTGCCAAGCCTCGAGGAGAATCTCGAGTTGTCCCTCGCAACTAGGCAGGAGTCCTGACGACTCTGAACAAACACGTGGGTGGAAGGACCATCCCCATCGTAACTCGAGAATATACCCCAGGTTCCCGCCGCAACTCGAGAAAAACCATGAGACTTCCCCCTCGCCGCGAGATGAGGCCCGATTCCCCTGCACTGCGTGCAGAGCAATTCCGTGTTGCACATCACACATGAAAGGAGCCTTGATTCCTTAATGGCACTCCAGAGAAACCCCAAGAACACTGTTTCAAGGCTGGAGGGATCCTGAGGTCCCTGTAGCAGCACGAAAGAGCTCCGTGGACCATGAATCAACTCGAGATGAGAGGTTAGTCCCTGGCTTCGACTCCAGAGGAATACCACCTTACCACAAGCACCTCAAGAGGAGGCTTCTCTCAGCTCTAGGTATGTGAGAGGGACCCTGAGTTTGCGGCCTCAAGTGGAATGGACACCGTGATGCCCTGACTCGAAATAAGGCCGGATATCCCTGCAGTGACTTGAATGCAGGCTCGTCTTGCATCTCCCAAGGCGAAAGGATGTCTGAATCCCCTGTGGAGACCACAAAGAAAGACCTAGTTCCCCACCTCATGGCGACCGGAGGCCTCACATCCTTTGAAAACTCCAGAGGTACGCGGAGATCAGTGCCTCCAAAGGAGACGATGCCTGACTCCTCGTGAAACTTGATAGGAGTTCCAGGATTCCTGTGGCACGTGGAAAGGGACCCTTGGTCTCCCGCCTCAGCTGGAGGGGCGTCCCAATTGCCCTGCCAAGCCTCGAGGAGAATCCCGAGTTGTCCCTCGCAACTAGGCAGGAGTCCTGCCGTCGCTGAACTAACACGTGGGTGGAAGGGCCATCCCCGTCGTAACTCGAGAATATACCGCAGGTTCCCGCCGCAACTCGAGAAAAACCATTAGACTTCCCCCTCACCGCGAGATGAGGCCCGATTCCCCTGCACTGCGTGCAGAGCAATTCTGTGTTGCACATCACACATGAAAGGAGCCTTGATTTCCGTGATGGCACTCCAGAGAAATCCCAAGAACACTGTTTCAAGGTTGAGGGATCCTGAGGTCACTGTAGCAACACGAAAGAGCTCCGTGGACCAAAAATCAACTCGAGATGAGAGGTTAGTCCCTGGCTTCGACTCCAGAGGAATACCACCTTACCACAAGCACCTCAAGAAGAGGCTTCTCTCATCTCTATGTATGTGAGAGGGACCCTGAGTTTGCAACCTCCAGTGGAATGGAGACCACGATGCCCTGACACGAAATAAGGCCGGATATCCCTGCAGTGACTTGAATGCAGGCTCCTCTTGCATTTCCCAAGACGAAAGGAAGTCTGAATCCCCTGTGGAGACCACAGAAAAAGACCTAGTTCCCAACCTGATCGAGACCGGAGGCCTCATATGCTTGGAAAAATTCCAGAGGTACGCGGAGATCAGTGCCTCCAAAGGAGACGATGCCTGACTCCTCATGAACCTTGATAGGAGCCCCAGGATTCCGGTGGCACGTGGAAAGGGACCCTTGGTCTCCCGCCTCAGCTGGAGAGGCGTCCCAATTGCCCTGCCAAGCCTCGAGGAGAATCCCGAGTTGTCCCTCGCAACTAGGCAGGAGTCCCGACGTCCCTGAACAAACACGTGTGTGGAAGGGCCATCCCCGTCGTAACTCAAGAATATACCCCAGGTTCCCTTCGCAACTCGAGAAAAACCATGAGACTTCCCCCTCACCGCAAAATGAGGCCCGATACCCGGCACTGCGAGCAGAGGAATTCAGTGTTGCACATCACACATGAAAGGAGCCTTGATTTCCTTGATGGCACTCCAGAGAAACCCCAAGAACACTGTTTCAAGGCTAGAGGGATCCTGAGGTCACTGTAGCAACACGAAAGAGCTCCGTGGACCAAAAATCAACTCGAGATGAGAGATTAGTCCCTGGATTCGACTCCAGAGGAATAACACCTTACCACAAGCACCTCAAGAGGAGGCTTCTCTCAGCTCTAGGTATGTGAGAGGGACCTTGAGTTTGCGTCATAGAGTGGAATGAACACCGCGATGCCCTGACGCGAAATAAGGCCGGATATCCCTGCAGTGACTTGAATGCAGGCTCGTCTTGCATCTCGAAAGATGAAAGAATGTCTGAATCCCCTTTGAAGAACACAGAGAAAGACCTAGTTCCCCACCTCATCGCGACCGGAGGCCTCACATCCTTTGAAAACTCCAAAGGTACGCGGAGATTATTGCCTTTAAAGGAGACGATGCCTGACTCCTCATGAAACTTGATAGGAGTCCCAGGATTCCTGTGGCACGTTGAAAGGGACCCTTGGTCTCCCGCCTCAGCTGGAGAGGCGTCCCAATTGCCCTGCCAAGCCTCGAGGAGAATCCCGAGTTGTCCCACACAACTAGGCAGGAGTCCTGCCGTCGCTGAACAAACACGTGGGTGGAAGGGCCATCCCCGTCGTAACTCAAGAATATACCCCAGGTTCCCGCCGCAACTCGAGAAAAACCATGAGACTTCACCCTCGCCGCGAGATGAGGCCCGATTCCCCTGCACTGTGTGCAGAGCAATGCCGTGTTGCACATCACACATGAAAGGAGCCTTGATTTCCTTGATGGCACTCCAGAGAAACCCCAAGAACACTGTTTCAAGGCTAGCGGGATCCTGAGGTCACTGTAGCAACACGAAAGAGCTCCGTGGACCACAAATCAACTGGAGATGAGAGGTTAGTCCCTGTCTTCGACTCCAGAGTAATACCACCTTACCACGAGCACCTCAAGAGGAGGCTTCTCTCAGCTCTAGGTATGTGAGAGGGACCCTGATTATGCGGCCTCAAGTGGAATGGACACTGCGATGCCCTGACTCGAAATCAGGCCGGATATCCCTGCAGTGACTTGAATGCAGGCTCGTCTTGCATCTCCCAAGATGAAAGGAGGTCTGAATCCCCTGTGGAGACCACAGAGAAAGACCTAGTTCCCCACCTCATCGCGACCGGAGGCCTCACATCCTTTGAAAACTCCAGAGGTACGCGGAGATCAGTGCCTCCAAAGGAGACGATGCCTGACTCCTCGTGAAACTTGATAGGAGTCCCAGGATTCCTGAGGCACGTGGAAAGGGACACTTGGTCTCCCGCCTCAGCTGGAGAGGCGTCCCAATTGCCCTGCCAAGCCTCGAGGAGAATCCCGAGTTGTCCCTCGCAACTAGGCAAGAGTCCTGACGTTGCTGAACAAACACGTGGGTGGAAGGGCCATCCCCGTCGTAACTCGAGAATATACCCCAGGTTCCTGCAGCAACTCGAGAAAAACCATGAGACTTCCCCCTCGCCGCAAGATGAGGCCCGATTCCCCTGCACTGCGTGCAGAGCAATTCCGTGTTGCACATCACACATGAAAGGAGCCTTGATTTCCTTGATGGCACTCCAGAGAAACCCCAAGAACACTGTTTCAAGGATAGAGGGATCCTGAGGTCACTGTAGTAACACGAAAGAGCTCCGTGGACCAAAAATCAACTCGAGATGAGAGGTTAGTCCCTGGCTTCGACTCCAGAGGAATACCACCTTACCACAAGCACCTCAAGAGGAGGCTTCTCTCAGCTCTAGCTATGTGAGAGGGACCCTGAGTTTGCGGCCTCAAGTGGAATGAACACTGCAATGCCCTGACGCGAAATAAGGCCGTATATCCCTGCAGTGACTTGAGTGCAGGCTCGTCTTGCATCTCCCAAGATGAACGGATGTCTGAATCCCCTGTGGAGACCACAGAGAAAGACCTAGTTCCCCACGTCATCGCGACCAGAGGCCTCACATCCTTTGAAAACTCCAGAGGTACGCGGAGATCAGTGCCTCCAAAGGAGACGATGCCTGTCTCCTCGTGAAACTTGATAGGAGTCCCAGGATTCCTGTGGCACCTGGAAATGGACCCTTGGTCTCCTGCCTCAGCTGGAGAGGCGTCCCAATTGCCCTGCCAAGCCTCGAGGAGAATCCCGAGTTGTCCCTCTTAACTAGGCAGGAGTCTGACGTCGCTGAACAAACACGTGGGTGGAAGGGCCATCCGCGTCGTAACTCGAGAATATACCCCAGGTTCCCGCCGCAACTCGAGAGAAACCATTAGACTTCCCCCTCGCCGCAAAATGAGGCCCGATACCCTGCACTTCGTGCAGAGCAAATCCGTGTTGCACATCACACATGAAAGGAGCCTTGATTTCCTTGATGGCACTCCAGAGAAACCCCAAGAACACTGTTTCAAGGCTAGAGAGATCCTGAGGTCACTGTAGCAACACGAAAGAGCTCCGTGAACCAAAAGTCAACTCGAGATGAGAGGTTAGTCCCTGGCTTCGAATCCAGGGGAATACCACCTTACAACAAGCACCTCAAGAGGAGGCTTCTCTCAGCTCTAGCTATGTGCTGAGTTTGCGGCCTCAAGTGGAATGGACACCGCGATGCCCTGACTCGAAATAAGGCCGGATATCCCTGCAGTGACTTGAATGCAGGCTCGTCTTGCATCTCCCAAGACGAAAGGATGTCCAAATCCCCTGTGGAGACCACAGCGAAAGACCTAGTTCCCCACCTCTTCGCGACCGGAGGCGTCACATCCTTTGAAAACTCCAGAGGTACGCGGAGATCAGTGCCTCCAAAGGAGACGATGCCTGACTCCTCGTGTAACTTGATAGGAGTCCCAGGATTCCTGTGGCACGTGGAAAGGGACCCTTGGTCTCCCGCCTCAGCTGGAGAGGCGTCCCAATTGCCCTGCCAAGCCTCGAGGAGAATCCCGAGTTGTCCCTCGCAACTAGGCAGGAGTCCTGCCGTCGCTGAACAAACACGTGGGTGGAAGGGCCATCCCCGTCGTAACTCGAGAATATACCCCAGGTTCCCGCCGCAACTCGAGAAAAACCATGAGACTTCCCCCTCGCCGCGAGATGAGGCCCGATTCCCCTGCACTGCGTGCAGAGCAATTCCGTCTTGCACATCACACATGAAAGGAGCCTTTATTTCCTTGATGGCACTCCAGAGAAACCCCAAGAACACTGTTTCAAGGCTAGAGGGATCCTGAGGTCACTGTAGCAACACGAAAGAGCTCCGTGGACCAAGAGTCAACTCGAGATGAGAGGTTAGTCCCTGGCTTCGACTCCAGAGGAATACCACCTTACCACAAGCACCTCAAGAGGAGGCTTCTCTCAGCTCTAGGTATGTGAGAGGGTCCCTGAGTTTGCGGTCTCAAGTGGAATGGACACCGTGATGCCCTGACTCGAAATAAGGCCGGATATCCCTGCAGTGACTTGAATGCAGGCTCGTCTTGCATTTCCCAAGACGAAAGGATGTCTGAATCCTCTGTGGAGACCACAGAAGAAGACCTAGTTCCCCACCTCATCGCGACCGGAGGCCTCACATCCTTTGAAAACTCCAGAGGTATGCGGAGATCAGTGCCTCCAAAGGAGACGAGGCCTGACTCCTCGTGAAACTTGATAGGAGTCCCAGGATTCCTGTGGCACGTGGAAAGGGACCCTGGGTCTCCCGCCTCAGCTGGAGAGGCATCCCAATTGCCCTGCCAAGCCTCGAGGAGAATCCCGAGTTGTCCCTCGCAACTAGGCAAGAGTCCTTACGTCACTGAACAAACACGTGGGTGGAAGGGCCATCCCCGTCGTAACTCGAGAATATACACCAGGTTCCTGCAGCAACTCGAGAAAAACCATGAGACTTCCCCCTCGCCGCAAGATGAGGCCCGATTTCCCTGCACTTCGTGCAGAGCAATTCCGTGTTGCACATCACACATGAAAGGAGCCTAGATTTCCTTGATGGCACTCCAGAGAAACCCCAAGAAAACTGTTTCAAGGCTAGAGGGATCCTCAGGTCACTGTAGCAACACGAAAGAGCTCCGTGGACCAAAAATCAACTCGAGATGAGAGGTTAGTCCCTGGCTTTGACTCCAGAGGAATACCACCTTACCACAAGCACCTCAAGAGGAGGCTTCTCTCAGCTCTAGGTATCTGAGAGGGACCCCGAGTTTGTGGCCTCAAGTGGAATGGACGCCGCGATGCCCTGATTCGAAATAAGGCCGGATATCCCTGCAGTGACTTGAATGCAGGCTCGTCTTGCATCTCCCAAGACGAAAGGATGTCTGAATCCCCTGTGGAGACCAGAGAGAAAGACCTAGTTCCCCATCTCATCGCGACCGGAGGCCTCACATCCTTTGAAAACTCCAGAGGTACACGGAGATCAGGGCTTCCAAAGGAGACGATGCCTGACTCCTCGTGAATCTTGATTGGAGTCCCAGGATTCCTGTGGCACATGGAAAGGGACACTTGGTCTCCCGCCTCAGCTGGAGAGTCGTCCCAATTGCCCTGCCAAGCCTCGAGGAGAATCCCGAGTTGTCCCTCACAACTAGGCAGGAGTCCTGACGTGGCTGAACAAACACGTGGGTGGAAGCGCCATCCCCGTACTAACTCAAGAATATACCCCAGGTTCCCGCCGCAACTCGAGAAAAACCATGAGACTTCCCCCTCGCCGCGAGATGAGGCCCGATTCCCCTGCACTGCGTGCAGAGCAATTCCGTGTTGCACATCACACATGAAAGGAGCCTTGATTTCCTTGATGGCACTCCAGAGAAACCCCAGGAACACTGTTTCAAGGCTAGAGGGATCCTGAGGTCACTGTAGCAACACGAAAGAGCTCCGTGGACCAAAAGTCAACTCGAGATGAGAGGTTAGTCCCTGGCTTCGACTCCAGAGGAATACCACCTTACCACAAGCACCTCAAGAGGAGGCTTCTCTCAGCTCTATGTATGTGAGAGGGACCCTGAGTTTTCGGTCTCAAGTGGAATGGACACCGCGATGCCCTGACTCGAAATAAGGCCGGATATCCCTGCAATGACTTGAATGCAGGCTCGTCTTTCATTTCCCAAGACGAAAGGATGTCTGAATCCTCTGTGGAGACCACAGAAGAAGACCCAGTTCCCCACCTCATCGCGACCGGAGGCCTCACATCCTTTGAAAACTCCAGAGGTATGCGGAGATCAGTGCCTCCAAAGGAGACGAGGCCTGACTCCTCGTGAAACTTGATAGGAGTCCCAGGATTCCTGTGGCACGTGGAAAGGGACCCTTGGTCTCCCGCCTCAGCTGGAGAGGCGTCCCAATTGCCCTGCCAAGCCTCGAGGAGATTCCCGAGTTGTCCCTCGTAACTAGGCAGAGGTCCTGACGTCGCTGAACAAACACGTGTGTGGAAGGGCCATCCCAGTCGTAACTCGAGAATATACCCCAGGTTCCCGCCGCAACTCGAGAAAAACCATGAGACTTCACCCTCGCCGCGAGATGAGGCCCGATTCCCCTGCACTGCGTGCAGAGCAATTCCGTCTTGCATATCACACATGAAAGGAGACTTGATTTCCTTGATGGCACTCCAGAGAAACCCCAAGAACACTGTTTCAAGGCTAGAGGGATCCTGAGGTCACTGTAGCAACACGAAAGAGCTCCGTGGACCCAGAATCAACTCGAGATGAGAGGTTAGTCCCTGGCTTCAACTCCAGAGGAATACCACCTTACCACAAGCACCTCAAGAGGAGGCTTCTCTCAGCTTTAGGTATGTGAGAGGGACCCTGAGTTTGCGGCCTCAAGTGGAATGGACACCGCGATGCCCTGGCTCTAAATAAGGCTGGATATCCCTGCAGTGACTTGAATGCAGGCTCGTCTTGCATCTCCCAAGACGAAAGGATGTCTGAATCCCCAGTGTAGACCACAGAGAAAGACCTAGTTCCCCACCTCATGGCGACCGGAGGCCTCACATCCTTTGAAAACTCCAGAGGTACGCGGAGATCAGTGCCTCCAAAGGAGACGATGCCTGACTCCTCGTGAAACTTGATAGGAGTCCCAGGATTCCTGTGGCACGTGGAAAGGGACTCTTGGTCTCCCGCCTCAGCTGGAGAGGCGTCCCAATTTCCCTGCCAAGCCTCGAGGAGAATCCCGAGTTGTCCCTCACAACTAGGCAGGAGTCCTGACGTCGCTGAAGAAACACGTGTGTGGAAGGGCCATCCCCGTCGTAACTCGAGAATATACCGCAGGTTCCTGCCGCAACTCGAGAAAAACCATGAGACTTCCCCTTCGCTGCGAGATAGGGCCCGATTCCCCTGCACTGCGAGCAGAGCAATTCCGTGTTGCACATCACACATGAAAGGAGCCTTGATTTCCTTGATGGCACTCCAGAGAAACCCCAAGAACACTGTTTCAAGGCTAGAGGGATCCTGAGGTCACTGTAGCAACACGAAAGATCTCCGTGGACCAAAAATCAACTCGAGATGAGAGGTTAGTCCCTGGCTTCGACTCCAGAGGAATACCACCTTACCACAAGCACCTCAAGAGGAGGCTTCTCTCAGCTCTAGGTATGTGAGAGGGACCCTGAGTTTGCGGCCTAAAGTGGAATGGACACCGCGATGCCCTGACGTGAAATAAGGCCGGATATCCCTGCAGTGACTTGAATGCAGGCTCGTCTTGCATCTCCCAAGACGAAAGGATGTCTGAATCCCCTGTGGAGACCACAGAGAAAGACGTAGTTCCCCACCTCATCGCGACCGGAGGCCTCACATCCTTTGAAAACTCCAGAGGTACGCGGAGATCAGTGCCTCCAAAGGAGACGATGCCTGACTCCTCGTGAAACTTGATAGGAGTCCCAGGATTCCTGTGGCACGTGGAACGGGACCCTTGGTCTCCCGCCTCAGCTGGAAAGGCGTCCCAATTGCCCTGCCAAGCCTCGAGGAGAATCCCGAGTTGTCCCTCGCAATTAGGCAGGAGTCCTGACGTCGCTGAACAAACACGTGGGTGGAAGGGCCATCCCCGTCATAACTCGAGAATATACCACAGGTTCCCGCCGCAACTCGAGAAAAACCATGAGACTTCCCCCTCGCCGCGAGATGAGGCCCGATTCCCCTGCACTGCGTGCAGAGCAATTCCGTGTTGCACATCACACATGAAAGGAGACTTGATTTCCTTGATGGCACTCCAGAGAAACCCCAAGAACACTGTTTCAAGGTTGAGGGATCCCGAGGTCACTGTAGCAACACGAAAGAGCTCCGTGGACCAAAAATCAACTCGAGATGAGAGGTTAGTCCCTGGCTTCGACTCCAGAGGAATACCACCTTACCACAAGCACCTCAAGAGGAGGCTTCTCTCAGCTCTATGTGTGTGAGAGGGACCCTGAGTTTGCGGCCTCAAGTGGAATGGAGACCGCGATGCCCTGACACGAAATAAGGCCAGATATCCCTGCAGTGACTTGAATGCAGGCTCGTCTTGCATCTCCCAAGACGAAAGGATGTCTGAATCCCCTGTGGAGACCACAGAGAAAGACCTAGTTCCCCACCTCATCGCGACCGGAGGCCTCACATCCTTTGAAAACTCCAGAGGTACGCGGAGATCAGTGCCTCCAAAGGAGACGATGCCTGACTCCTCGTGAAACTTGATTGGAGTCCCAGGATTCCTGTGGCACATGGAAAGGGACCCTTGGTCTCCCACCTCAGCTTGAGAGGCGTCCCAATTGCCCTGCCAAGCCTCGAGGAGAATCGCGAGTTGTCCCTCGCAACTAGGCAGGAATCCTGACGTCGCTGAACAAACACGTGGGTGGAAGGGCCATCCCCGTCGTAACTCGAGAATATACCCCAGGTTCCCACCGCAACTCGAGAAAAACCATGAGACTTCCCCCTCGCCGCGAGATGAGGCCCGATTCCCCTGCACTGCGTGCAGAGCAATTCGCTGTTGCACATCACACATGAAAGGAGCCTTGATTTCCTTGATGGCACTCCAGAGAAACGCCAAGAACACTGTTTCAAGGCTAGAGGGATCCTGAGGTCACTGTAGCAACACGAAAGAGCTCCGTGGACCAAAAATCAACTCGAGATGAGAGGTTAGTCCCTGGCTTCGACTCCAGAGGAATACCACCTTACCACAAGCACCTCAAGAGGAGGCTTCTCTCAGCTCTAGGTATGTGAGAGGGACCCTGAGTTTGCGGCCTCAAGTGGAATCGACACCGCGATGCCCTGACTCGAAATAAGGCCGGATATCCCTGCAGTGACTTGAATGCAGGCTCGTCTTGCATCTCCCAAGATGAAAGGATGTCTGAATCCCCTGTGGAGACCACAGAGAAAGACCTAGTTCCCCACCTCATGGTGATCGGCGGCCTCACATCCTTTGAAAACTCCAGAGGTACGCAGAGTTCAGTGCCTCCAAAGGAGACGATGCCTGACTCCTCGTGAAACTTGATAGGAGTCCCAGGATTCCTGTGGCACATGGAAAGGGACCCTTGGTCTCCCGCCTCAGCTGGAGAGGCGTCCCAATTGCCCTGCCAAGCCTCGAGGAGAATCCCGAGTTGTCCCTCGCAACTAGGCAAGAGTCCTGACGTCGCTGAAGAAACACGTGTGGGGAAGGGCCATCCCCGTCGTAACTCGAGAATATACCCCAGGTTCCCGCCGCAACTCGAGAAAAACCAATAGACTTCCCCCTTGCCGCGAGATGAGGCCCGATTCCCCTGCACTGTGTGCAGAGCAATTCCGTGTTGCACATCAGACATGAAAGGAGCCTTGATTTCCTTGGTGGCACTCCAGAGAAACCCCAAGAACACTGTTTCAAGGCTAGAGGGATCCTGAGGTCACTGTAGCAACACGAAAGAGCTCCGTGGACCACAAATCAACTCGAGATGAGAGGTTAGTCCCTGGCTTTGACTCCAGAGGAATACCACCTTACCACAAGCACCTCAAGAGGAGGCTTCTCTCAGCTCTAGGTATGTGAGAGGGACCCTGAATTTGCGGCCTCAAGTGGAATGGACACCACGATGCCCTGACTCGAAATAAGGCCGGATATCCCTGCAGTGACTTGAATGCAGGCTCGTCTTGCATCTCCCAAGACAAAAGGATGTCTGAATCCCCTGTGGAGACCACAGAGAAAGACCTAGTTCCCCACCTCATCGCGACCGGAGGCCTCACATCCTCTGAAAACTCCAGAGGTACGCGGAGATCAGTGCCTTCAAAGGAGAGGATGCCTGACTCCTCGTGAAACTTGATAGGAGTCACAGGATTCCTGTGCACGTGGAAAGGGACCCTTGTTCTCCCGCCTCAGCTGACAGGCGTCCCAATTGCCCTGCCAAGCCTCGAGGAGAATCCCGAGTTGTCTGTCGCAACTAGGCAGGAGTCCTGCCGTCGCTGAACAAACACGTGGGTGGAAGGGCCATCCCCGTCGTAACTCGAGAATATACCCCAGGTTCCCGCCGCAACTCGAGAAAAACCGTGAGACTTCCCCCTCGCCGCGATATGAGGCCCGATTCCCCTGCACTGCGTGCAGAGCAATTCCGTGTTGCACATCACACATGAAAGGAGCCTTGATTTCCTTGATGGCACTCCAGAGAAACGCCAAGAACACTGTTTCAAGGCTAGAGGGATCCTGAGGTCACTGTAGCAACACGAAAGAACTCCATAGTCCAAAAATCAACTCGAGATGAGAAGTTAGTCCCTGGCTTCGACTCCACAGGAATACCACCTTACCACAAGCACCTCAAGAGGAGGCTTCTCTCAGCTCTAGTATGTGAGAGGGACCCTGAGTTTGCGGCCTCAAGTGGAATGGACAGCGCGATGCCCTGACTCGAACTAAGGCCGGATATCCCTGCAGTGACTTGAATGCAGGCTCGTCTTGCATCTCCCAAGACGAAAGGATGTCTGAATCCCCTGTGGAGACCACAGAGAAAGACCTAGTTCCCCACCTCATCGCGACCGGAGGCCTCACATCTTATGAAAACTCCAGAGGTACGCGGAGATCAGTGCCTCCAAAGGAGAGGATGCCTGACTCCTCGTGAAACTTGATAGGAGTCCCAGGATTCCTGTGGCACGTGGAAAGGGACCCTTGGTCTCCCGCCTCAGCTGGAGAGGCGTCCCAATTGCCCTGCCAAGCCTCGAGGAGAATCCCGATTTGTCCCTCATAACTAGGCAGTAGTCCTGACTTCGCTGAACAAACACGTGGGTGGAAGGGCCATCCCCGTCGTAACTCGAGAATATACCCCAGGTTCCCGCTGCAACTCGAGAAAAACCATGAGACTTCCCCCTCGCCGCGAGATGAGGCCCGATTCCCCTGCACTGCGTGCAGAGCAATTCCGTGTTGCACATCACACATGAAAGGAGCCTTGATTTCCTTGATGGCACTCCAGAGAAACCCCAAGAACACTGTTTCAAGGCTAGAGGGATCCAGAGGTCACTGTAGCAACACGAAAGAGCTCCGTGGACCAACAATCAACTCGAGATGAGAGGTTAGTCCCTGGCTTCGACTCCAGAGGAATACCACCTTACCACAAGCACCTCAAGAGGAGGCTTCTCGCAGCTCTAGCTATGTGCTGAGTTTGCGGCCTCAAGTGGAATGGACACCGCGATGCCCTGACTCGAAATAAGGCCGGATATCCCTGCAGTGACTTGAATGCAGGCTCGTCTTGCATCTCCCAAGACGAAAGGATGTCTGAATCCCCTGTGGAGACCACAGAGAAAGACCTAGTTCCCCACCTCATCGCGACCGGAGGCCTCACATCCTTTGAAAATTCCAGAGGTATGCGGAGATCAGTGCCTCCAAAGGAGACGATGCCTGACTCCACGTGAAACTTGATAGGAGTCACAGGATTCCTGTGGCACGTGGAAAGGGACAATTGGTCTCCCGCCTCAGCTGGAGAGGCGTCCCAATTGCCCTGCCAAGCCTCGAGGAGAATCCCGAATTGTCCCTCGCAACTAGGCAGGAGTCCTGACGTTGCTGAACAAACACGTGGGTGGAAGGGCCATCCCCGTCGAAACTCGAGAATATACCCCAGGTTCCTGCCGCAACTCGAGAAACACCATGAGACTTCCCCCTCGCCGCGAGATGAGGCCCGATTCCCCTGCACTGCGTGCAGAGCAATTCCGTGTTGCACATCACACATGAAAGGAGCCTTGATTTCCTTGATGGCACTCCAGAGAAACCCCTAGAACACTGTTTCAAGGGTGGAGGGTTCCTGAGGTCCCTGAAGCAGCACGAAAGAGCTCCGTGGACTATGAATCAACTCGAGATAAGAGGTTAGTCCGTGGCTTCGACTCCAGAGGAATACCACCTTACCACAAGCACCTCAAGAGGAGGCTTCTCTCAGCTCTAGGTATGTGAGAGGGACCCTGAGTTTGCGGCCTCAAGTGGAATGGACACCGCGATGCCCTGACTCGAAATAAGGCCGGATATCCCTGCAGTGACTTGAATGCAGGCTCGTCTTGCATCTCCCAAGACGAAAGGATGTCTGAATCCCCTGTGGAGACCACAGAGAAAGACCTAGTTCCCCACCTCATCGCGACCGGACGCCTCACATCCTTTGAAAACTCCAGAGGTACGCGGAGATCAGTGCCTCCAAAGGAGACGATGCCTGACTGCTCGTGAAACTTGATAGGAGTCCCAGGATTCCTGTGGCACGTGGAAAGGGACCCTTGGTCTCCCACCTCAGCTGGAGAGGCGTCCCAATTGCCCTGCCAAGCCTCGAGGAGAATCCCGAGTTGTCCCTCGCAACTAGGCAGGAGTCCTGGCGTCGCTAAACAAACACGTGGGTGGAAGGGCCATCCCCGTCGTAACTCGAGAATATACCCCAGGTTCCCGCCGCAACTCGAGAAAAACCATGAGACTTCCCCCTCGCCGCGAGATGAGGCCCGATTCCCCTGCACTGCGTGCACAGTAATTCGGTGTTGCACATCACACATGAAAGGAGCCTTGATTTCCTTGATGGCACTCCAGAGAAACCCCTAGAACACTGTTTCAAGGCTGGAGGGATCCTGAGGTCCCTGTAGCAGCACGAAAGAGCTCCGTGTACCATGAATCAACTCGAGATGAGAGGTTAGTCCCTGGCTTCGACTCCAGAGGAATACCACCTTACCACAAGCACCTCAAGAGGAGGCTTCTCTCAGCTCTAGCTATGTGAGAGGGACCCTGAGTTTGCGGCCTCAAGTGGAATGGACACCGCGATGCCCTGACTCGAAATAAGGCCGGATATCCCTGCAGTGACTTGAATGCAGGCTCGTCTTGCATCTCCCAAGACGAAAGGATGTCTGAATCCCCTGTGGAGACCACAGAGAAAGACCTAGTTCCCCACCTCATCGCGACCGGAGGCCTCACATCCTTTGAAAATTCCAGAGGTAGGCGGAGATCAGTGCCTCCAAAGGAAACGATGCCTGACTCCTCGTGAAACTTGATAGGAGTCTCAGGATTCCTGCGGCACGTGGAAAGGGAACCTTGGTCTCCCGCCTCAGCTGGAGAGGCGTCCCAATTGCCCTGCCAAGCCTCGAGGATAATCCCGAGTTGTCCCTCGCAACTAGGCAGGAGTCCTGACGTCGCTGAAGAAGCACGTGGGTGGAAGGGCCATCCCCGTCGTAACTCGAGAATATACCCCAGGTTCCCGCCGCAACTCGAGAAAAACCAATAGACTTCCCCCTCGCCGCGAGATGAGGCCCGATTCCCCTGCACTGCGTGCAGAGCAATTCCGTGTTGCACATCACACATGAAAGGAGCCTTGATTTCCTTGATGGCACTCCAGAGAAACCCCAAGAACACTGTTTCAAGGTTGAGGGATCCTGAGGTCACTGTAGCAACACGAAAGAGCTCCGTGGACCAAAAATCAACTCGAGATGAGAGGTTAGTCCCTGGCTTCGACTCCAGAGGAATACCACCTTACCACAAGCACCTCAAGAGGAGGCTTCTCTCAGCTCTAGCTATGTGAGAGGGACCCTGAGTTTGCGGCCTCAAGTGGAATGGAGACCGCGATGCCCTGACTCGAAATAAGGCCGGATATCCCTGCAGTGACTTGAATGCAGGCTCGTCTTGCATCTCCCAAGACGAAAGGATGTCTGAATCCCCTGTGGAGACCACGGAGAAAGACCTAGTTCCCCACCTCATCGCGACCGGAGGCCTCACATCCTTTGAAAACTCCAGAGGTACGCGGAGATCAGTGCCTCCAAAGGAGACGATGCCTGACTCCTCGTGAAACTTGATAGGAGTCACAGGATTCCTGTGGCACGTGGAAAGGGACCCTTGGTCTCCCGCCTCAGCTGGAGAGGGGTCCCAATTGCCCTGCCAAGCCTCGAGGAGAATCCCGAGTTGTCCCTCGCAACTAGGCACGAGTCCTGACGTCGCTGAACAAACACGTGTGTGGAAGGGCCATCCCCGTCGTAATTCGAGAAGATAACCCAGGTTCCCGCCGCAACTCGAGAAAAACCATGAGACTTCCCCCTCGCCGCGAGATGAGGCCCGATTCCCCTGCACTGCGTGCAGAGCAATTCCGTGTTGCACATCACACATGAAAGGAACCTTGATTTCCTTGATGGCACTCCAGAGAAACCCCAAGAACACTGTTTCAAGGCTAGAGGGATCCTGAGGTCACTGTAGCAACACGAAAAAGCTCCGTGGACCAAAAATCAACTCGAGATGAGAGGTTAGTCCCTGGCTTCGACTCCAGAGGAATACCACCTTACCACAAGCACCTCAAGAGGAGGCTTCTCTCAGCTCTAGGTATGTGAGAGGGACCCTGAGTTTGCGGCCTCAAGTGGAATGGAGACCGCGATGCCCTGACTCGAAATAAGGCCGGATATCCCTGCAGTGACTTGAATGCAGGCTCGTCTTGCATCTCCCAAGACGAAAGGATGTCTGAATCCCCTGTGGAGACCACAGAGAAAGACCTAGTTCCCCACCTCATCGCGACCGGAGGCCTCACATCCTTTGAAAACTCCAGAGGTACGCGGAGATCAGTGCCTCCAAAGGAGACGATGCCTGACTCCTCGTGAAACTTGATAGGAGTCCCAGGATTCCTGTGGCACGTGGAAAGGGACCCTTGGTCTCCCGCCTCAGATGGAGAGGCGTCCCAATTGCCCTGCCAAGCCTCGAGGAGAATCCCGAGTTGTCCCTCGCAATTAGGCAGGAGTCCTGACGTCGCTGAAAAAACACGTGGTTGGATGGGCCATCCCAGTCGTAACTCGAGAATATTCCCCAGGTTCCCGCCGCAACTCGAGAAAAACCATGAGACTTCCCCCTCGACCCGAGATGAGGCCCGATTCCCCTGCACTGCGTGCAGAGCAATTCCGTGTTGCACATCACACATGAAAGGAGCCTTGATTTCCTTGATGGCACTCAAGAGAAAACCCAAGAACACTGTTTCAAGGCTGGAGGGATCCTGAGGTCCCTGTAGCAGCACGAAAGAGCTCCGTGGACCATGAATCAACACGAGATGAGAGGTTAGTCCCTGGCTTCGACTCCAGAGGAATACCACCTTACCACAAGCACCTCAAGAGGAGGCTTCTCTCAGCTCTAGGTATGTGAGAGGGACCCTGAGTTTGCGGCCTCAAGTGGAATGGAGACCGCGATGCCCTGACTCGAAATAAGGCCGGATATCCCTGCAGTGACTTGAATGCAGGCTCGTCTTGCATCTCCCAAGACGAAAGGATGTCTGAATCCCCTGTGGAGACCACAGAGAAAGACCTAGTTCCCCACCTCATCGCGACCGGAGGCCTCACATCCTTTGAAAACTCCAGAGGTACGCGGAGATCAGTGCCTCCAAAGGAGACGATGCCTGACTCCTCGTGAAACTTGATAGGAGTCCCAGGATTCCTGTGGCACGTGGAAAGGCACCCTGGGTCTCCCGCCTCAGCAGGAGAGGCGTCGCAATTGCCCTGCCAAGCCTCGAGGAGAATCCCGAGTTTTCCCTCGCAACTAGGCAGGAGTCCTGCCGTCGCTGAACAAACACGTGGGTGGAAGGGCCATCCCCGTCGTAACTCGAGAATATACCCCAGGTTCCCGCCGCAACTTGAGAAAAACCATGAGACTTCCCCCTCGCCGCGAGATGAGGCCCGATTCCCCTGCACTGCGTGCAGAGCAATTCCGTGTTGCACATCACACATGAAAGGAGCCTTGATTTCCTTGATGGCACTCCAGAGAAACCCCAAGAACACTGTTTCAAGGCTAGAGGGATCCTGAGGTCACTCCAGCAACACGAAAGAGCTCCGTGGGCCAAAAATCAACTCGAGATGAGAGGTTAGTCCCTGGCTTCGACTCCAGAGGAATACCACCTTACCACAAGCAATTCAAGAGGAGGCTTCTCTCAGCTCTAGGTATGTGAGAGGGACCCTGAGTTTGCGGCCTCAAGTGGAATGGACACCGCGATTCCCTGATCCGAAATAAGGCCGGATATCCCTGCAGTGACTTGAATGCAGGCTCGTCTTGCATCTCCCAAGACGAAAGGATATCTGAATCCCCTGTGGAGACCACAGAGAAAGACCTAGTTCCCCACCTCATCGCGACCGGAGGCCTCACATCCTTTGAAAACTCCAGAGGTACGCGGAGATCAGTGCCTCCAAAGGAGACGATGCCTGACTCCTCGTGAAACTTGATAGGAGTCCCTGGATACCTGTGGCACGTGGAAAGGGACCCTTGGTCTCCCGCCTCAGCTGGAGAGGCGTCGCAATTGCCCTGCCAAGCCTCGAGGAGAATCCCGAGTTGTCCCTCGCAACTAGGCAGGACTCCTGACGTCGCTGAACAAACACGTGGGTGGAAGGGCCATCCCCGTCGTAACTCGAGAATATACCCCAGGTTCCCGCCGCAACTCGAGAAAAACCATGAGACTTCCCCCTCGCCGCGAGATGAGGCCCGATTCCCCTGCACTGCGTGCAGAGCAATTCCGTGTTACACATCACACATGAAAGGAGCCTTGATTTCCTTGATGGCACTCCAGAGAAACCCCAAGAACACTGTTTCAAGGCTGGAGGGATCCTGAGGTCCCTGTAGCAGCACGAAAGAGCTCCGTGGATCAGGAATCAACTCGAGATGAGAGGTTAGTCCCTGGCTTCGACTCCAGAGGAATACCACCTTACCACAAGCACCTCAAGAGGAGGCTTCTCTCAGCTCTAGGTATGTGAGAGGGACCCTGAGTTTGCGGCCTCAAGTGGAATGGACACTGCGATGCCCTGACTCGAAATAAGGCCGGATATCCCTGCAGTGACTTGAATGCAGGCTCGTCTTGCATCTCCCAAGACGAAAGTATGTCTGAATCCCCTGTGGAGACCACAGAGAAAGACCTAGTTCCCCACCTCATCGCGACCGGACGCCTCACATCCTTTGAAAATTCCAGAGGTATGCGGAGATCAGTTCCTCCTAAAGGGACGATGCCTGACTCCTCGTGAAACTTGATAGGAGTCCCAGGATACCTGTGGCACGTGAAAAGGGACACTTGGTCTCCCGCCTCAGCTGGAGAGGCGTCCCAATTGCCCTGCCAAGCCTCGAGGAGAATCCCGACTTGTCCCTCGCAACTAGGCAGGAGTCCTGACGTCGCTGAACAAACACGTGGGTCGAAAGGCCATCCCCGTCGTAACTCGAGAATATACCCCAGGTTCCCGCCGCAACTCGAGAAAAACCATGAGACTTCCCACTCGCCGCGAGATGAGGCCCGATTCCCCTGCACTGCGTGCAGAGCAATACCGTGTTGCACATCACACATGAAAGGAGCCTTGATTTCCTTGATGGCACTCCAGAGAAACCCCAAGAACACTGTTTCAAGGATAGAGGATCCTGAGGTCACGGAAGAAACAAGAAAGAGCTCCGTGGAGCAAGAATCAACTCGAGATGAGAGGTTAGTCCCTGGCTTCGACTCCAGAGGAATACCACCTTACCACAAGCACCTCAAGAGGAGGCTTCTCTCAGCTCTAAGTATCTGAGAGGGACCCTGAGTTTGCGGCCTCAAGTGGAATGTACATCGCGATGCCCTGAATCGAAATAAGGCCGGATATCCCTGCAGTGACTTGAATGCAGGCTCGTCTTGCATTTCCCAAGACGAAAGGAAGTCTGAATCCCCTGTGGAGACCACAGAAAAAGACCTAGTTCCCCACCTCATCGAGACCGGAAGCCTCATATGCTTGGAAAACTCCAGAGGTACGCAGAGATCAGTGCCTCCAAAGGAGACGATGCCTGACTCCTCGTGAACCTTGATAGGAGCCCCAGGATTCCGGTGGCATGTGGAAAGGGACCCTTGGTCTCCCGCCTCAGTTGGAGACGCGTCCCAATTGCCCTGCCAAGCCTCGAGGAGAATCCCGAGTTGTCCCTCGCAACTAGGCAGGAGTCCTGACGTCCCTGAACAAACACGTGTGTGGAAGGGCCATCCCCGTCGTAACTCAAGAATATACCCCAGGTTCCCATCGCAACACGAGAAAAACCATGAGACTCCCCCCTCGCCGCAAAATGAGGCCCGATACCCGGCACTTCGAGCAGAGGGATTCAGTGTTGCACATCACACATGAAAGGAGCCTTGCTTTCCTTGATGGCACTCCAGAGAAACCCCAAGAACACTGTTTCAAGGCTAGCGGGATCCTGAGGTCACTGTAGCAACACGAAAGAGCTCCGTGGACCACAAATCAACTCGAGATGAGAGGTTAGTCCCTGGCTTCGACTCCAGAGTAATACCACCTTACCACGAGCACCTCAAGAGGAGGCTTCTCTCAGCTCTAGGTATGTGAGAGGGACCCTGATTATGCGGCCTCAAGTGGAATGGACACTGCGATGCCCTGACTCGAAATCAGGCCGGATATCCCTGCAGTGACTTGAATGCAGGCTCGTCTTGCATCTCCCAAGACGAAAGGATGTCTGAATCCCATGTGGAGACCACAGAGAAAGATCTAGTTCCCCACCTCATCGCGACCGAAGGCCTCACATCCTTTGAAAACTCCAGAGGTACTCGGAGATCAGTGCCTCCAAAGGAGACGATGCCTGACTCCTCGTGAAACTTGATAGGAGTCCCAGGATTCCTGTGGCACGTGGAAAGGGACCCTTGGTCTCCCGCCTCAGCTGGAGAGGCGTCCCAATTGCCCTGCCAAGTCTCGAGGAGAATCCCGAGTTGTCCCTCGCAACTAGGCAGGAGTCCTGACGTCGCTGAACAAACACTTGGGTGGAAGGGCCATCCCCGTCGTAACTCGAGAATATACCCCAGGTTCCCGCCGCAACTCGAGAAAAACCATGAGACTTCCCCCTCGCCGCGAGATGAGGCCCGATTCCCCTGCACTGCGTGCAGAGAAATTCCGTGTTGCACATCACACATGAAAGGAGCCTTGATTTCCTTGATGGCACTCCAGAGAAACCCGAAGAACACTGTTTCAAGGCTAGAGGGATCCTGAGGTCACTGTAGCAACATGAAAGAGCTCCGTGGGCGAAAATCAACTTGAGATGAGAGGATAGTCCCTGGCTTCGACTCCAGAGGAATACCACCTTACCACAAGCACCTCAAGAGGAGGCTTCTCTCAGCTTTAGGTATGTGAGAGGGACCCTGAGTTTGCGGCCTCAAGTGGAATGGACACCGCGATGCCCTGACTCGAAAAAAGGTGAGATATCTCTGCAGTGTCTTGAATGCCGGCTCGTCTTGCATCTCACAAGATGAAAGAATGTTTGAATCCCCTGTGGAGACCACAGAGAAAGACCTAGCTCCCCACCTCATCGCGACCGGACGCCTCACATCCTTTGAAAATTCCAGAGGTATGCGGAGATCAGTTCCTCCTAAAGGGACGATGCCTGACTCCTCGTGAAACTTGATAGGAGTCCCAGGATTGCTCTGGCACGTCGAAAGGGACCCTTGGTCTCCCGCCTCAGCTGGAGAGGCGTCCCAATTGCCCTGCCAAGCCTCGAGGAGAATCCCGACTTGTCCCTCGCAACTAGGGAGGAGTCCTGACGTCGCTGAACAAACACGTGGGTCGAAAGGCCATCCCCGTCGTAACTCGAGAATATACCCCAGGTTCCCGCCGCAACTCGAGAAAAACCATGAGACTTCCCCCTCGCCGCGAGATGAGGCCCGATTCCCCTGCACTGCGTGCAGAGCACTACCGTGTTGCACATCACACATGAAAGGAGCCTTGATTTCCTTGATGGCACTCCAGAGAAACCCCAAGAACACTGTTTCAAGGATAGAGGATCCTGAGGTCACTGAAGCAACAAGAAAGAGCTCCGTGGAGCAAGAATCAACTCGAGATGAAAGGTTATTCCCTGGCTTCGACTCCAGAGGAATACCACCTTACCACAAGCACCTCAAGAGGAGGCTTCTCTCAGCTCTAGGTATCTGAGAGGGACCCTGAGTTTGCGGCCTCAAGTGGAACGTACATCGCGATGCCCTGAATCGAAATAAGGCCGGATATCCCTGCAGTGACTTGAATGCAGGCTCGTCTTGCATTTCCCAAGACGAAAGGAAGTCTGAATCCCCTGTGGAGACCACAGAAAAAGACCTAGTTCCCCACCTCATCGAGTCCGGAAGCCTCATATGCTTGGAAAACTCCAGAGGTACGCAGAGATCAGTGCCTCCAAAGGAGACGATGCCTGAAACCTCGTGAACCTTGATAGGAGCCCCAGGATTCCGGTGGCACGTGGAAAGGGACACTTGGTCTCCCGCCTCAGCTGGAGAGACGTCCCAATTGCCCTGCCAAGCCTCGAGGAGAATCCCAAGTTGTCCCTCGCAACTAGGCAGGAGTCCTGACGTCCCTGAACAAACACGTGTGTGGAAGGGCCATCCCCGTCGTAACTCAACAATATACCCCAGGTTCCCATCGCAACACGAGAAAAACCATGAGACTTCCCCCTCGCCGCAAAATGAGGCCCGATACCCGGCACTGCGAGCAGAGGGATTCAGTGTTGCACATCACACAGGAAAGGAGCCTTGCTTTCCTTGATGGCACTCCAGAGAAACCCCAAGAACACTGTTTCAAGGCTAGCGGGATCCTGAGGTCACTGTAGCAACACGAAAGAGCTCCGTGGACCACAAATCAACTCGAGATGAGAGGTTAGTCCCTGGCTTCGACTCCAGAGGAATACCACCTTACCACGAGCACCTCAAGAGGAGGCTTCTCTCAGCTCTAGGTATGTGAGAGGGACCCTGATTATGCGGCCTCAAGTGGAATGGACACTGCGATGCCCTGACTCCAAATCAGGCCGGATATCCCTGCAGTGACTTGAATGCAGGCTCGTCTTGCATCTCCCAAGATGAAAGGATGTCCAAATCCCCTGTGGAGACCACAGAGAAAGACCTAGTTCCCCAACTCTTCGCGACCGGAGGCCTCACATCCTTTGAAAACTCCAGAGGTACGCGGAGATCAGTGCATCCAAAGGAGACGATGCCTGACTCCTCTTGTAACTTGATAGGAGTCCCAGGATTCCTGTGGCACGTGGAAAGGGACCCTTGGTCTCCAGCCTCAGCTGGAGAGGCGTCCCAATTACCCTGCCAAGCCTCGAGGAGATTCCCGAGTTGTCCCTCGCAACTAGGCAGGAGTCTGACGTCACTGAACAAACACGTGGGTGGAAGGGCCATCCCCGTCGTAACTCGAGAATATACCCCAGGTTCCCACAGCAACTCGAGAAAAACCATTAGACTTCCCCCTCGCCGCAAATGAGGCCCGATACCCTGCACTGCGTGCAGAGCAATTCCGTGTTGCACATCACACATGAAAGGAGCCTTGATTTCCTTGATGGCACTCCAGAGAAACCCCAAGAACACTGTTTCAAGGCTAGAGGGATTCTGAGGTCACTGTAGCAACACGAAAGAGCTCCGTGGACCAAAAATCAACTCGAGATGAGAGGTTAGTCCCAGGCTTCGACTCCAGAGGAATACCACCTTACCACAAGCACCTCAAGAGGAGGCTTCTCTCAGCTCTAGGTATGTGAGAGGGACCCTGAGTTTGCGGCCTCAAGTGGAATGGACACTGCAATGACCTGACGCGAAATAAGGCCCTATATCCCTGCAGTGACTTGAATGCAGGCTCGTCTTGCATCTCCCAAGACGAAAGTATGTCTGAATCCCCTGTGGAGACCACAGAGAAAGACCTAGTTCCCCACCTCATCGCGACCGGACGCCTCACATCCTTTGAAAATTCCAGAGGTATGCGGAGATCAGTTCCTCCTAAAGGGACGATGCCTGACTCCTCGTGAAACTTGATAGGAGTCCCAGGATACCTGTGGCACGTGAAAAGGGACACTTGGTCTCCCGCCTCAGCTGGAGAGGCGTCCCAATTGCCCTGCCAAGCCTCGAGGAGAATCCCGACTTGTCCCTCGCAACTAGGCAGGAGTCCTGACGTCGCTGAACAAACACGTGGGTCGAAAGGCCATCCCCGTCGTAACTCGAGAATATACCCCAGGTTCCCGCCGCAACTCGAGAAAAACCATGAGACTTCCCACTCGCCGCGAGATGAGGCCCGATTCCCCTGCACTGCGTGCAGAGCAATACCGTGTTGCACATCACACATGAAAGGAGCCTTGATTTCCTTGATGGCACTCCAGAGAAACCCCAAGAACACTGTTTCAAGGATAGAGGATCCTGAGGTCACGGAAGAAACAAGAAAGAGCTCCGTGGAGCAAGAATCAACTCGAGATGAGAGGTTAGTCCCTGGCTTCGACTCCAGAGGAATACCACCTTACCACAAGCACCTCAAGAGGAGGCTTCTCTCAGCTCTAAGTATCTGAGAGGGACCCTGAGTTTGCGGCCTCAAGTGGAATGTACATCGCGATGCCCTGAATCGAAATAAGGCCGGATATCCCTGCAGTGACTTGAATGCAGGCTCGTCTTGCATTTCCCAAGACGAAAGGAAGTCTGAATCCCCTGTGGAGACCACAGAAAAAGACCTAGTTCCCCACCTCATCGAGACCGGAAGCCTCATATGCTTGGAAAACTCCAGAGGTACGCAGAGATCAGTGCCTCCAAAGGAGACGATGCCTGACTCCTCGTGAACCTTGATAGGAGCCCCAGGATTCCGGTGGCATGTGGAAAGGGACCCTTGGTCTCCCGCCTCAGTTGGAGACGCGTCCCAATTGCCCTGCCAAGCCTCGAGGAGAATCCCGAGTTGTCCCTCGCAACTAGGCAGGAGTCCTGACGTCCCTGAACAAACACGTGTGTGGAAGGGCCATCCCCGTCGTAACTCAAGAATATACCCCAGGTTCCCATCGCAACACGAGAAAAACCATGAGACTCCCCCCTCGCCGCAAAATGAGGCCCGATACCCGGCACTTCGAGCAGAGGGATTCAGTGTTGCACATCACACATGAAAGGAGCCTTGCTTTCCTTGATGGCACTCCAGAGAAACCCCAAGAACACTGTTTCAAGGCTAGCGGGATCCTGAGGTCACTGTAGCAACACGAAAGAGCTCCGTGGACCACAAATCAACTCGAGATGAGAGGTTAGTCCCTGGCTTCGACTCCAGAGTAATACCACCTTACCACGAGCACCTCAAGAGGAGGCTTCTCTCAGCTCTAGGTATGTGAGAGGGACCCTGATTATGCGGCCTCAAGTGGAATGGACACCGCGATGCCCTGACTCGAAATCAGGCCGGATATCCCTGCAGTGACTTGAATGCAGGCTCGTCTTGCATCTCCCAAGACGAAAGGATGTCTGAATCCCATGTGGAGACCACAGAGAAAGATCTAGTTCCCCACCTCATCGCGACCGAAGGCCTCACATCCTTTGAAAACTCCAGAGGTACTCGGAGATCAGTGCCTCCAAAGGAGACGATGCCTGACTCCTCGTGAAACTTGATAGGAGTCCCAGGATTCCTGTGGCACGTGGAAAGGGACCCTTGGTCTCCCGCCTCAGCTGGAGAGGCGTCCCAATTGCCCTGCCAAGTCTCGAGGAGAATCCCGAGTTGTCCCTCGCAACTAGGCAGGAGTCCTGACGTCGCTGAACAAACACTTGGGTGGAAGGGCCATCCCCGTCGTAACTCGAGAATATACCCCAGGTTCCCGCCGCAACTCGAGAAAAACCATGAGACTTCCCCCTCGCCGCGAGATGAGGCCCGATTCCCCTGCACTGCGTGCAGAGAAATTCCGTGTTGCACATCACACATGAAAGGAGCCTTGATTTCCTTGATGGCACTCCAGAGAAACCCGAAGAACACTGTTTCAAGGCTAGAGGGATCCTGAGGTCACTGTAGCAACATGAAAGAGCTCCGTGGGCGAAAATCAACTTGAGATGAGAGGATAGTCCCTGGCTTCGACTCCAGAGGAATACCACCTTACCACAAGCACCTCAAGAGGAGGCTTCTCTCAGCTTTAGGTATGTGAGAGGGACCCTGAGTTTGCGGCCTCAAGTGGAATGGACACCGCGATGCCCTGACTCGAAAAAAGGTGAGATATCTCTGCAGTGTCTTGAATGCCGGCTCGTCTTGCATCTCACAAGATGAAAGAATGTTTGAATCCCCTGTGGAGACCACAGAGAAAGACCTAGCTCCCCACCTCATCGCGACCGGACGCCTCACATCCTTTGAAAATTCCAGAGGTATGCGGAGATCAGTTCCTCCTAAAGGGACGATGCCTGACTCCTCGTGAAACTTGATAGGAGTCCCAGGATTGCTCTGGCACGTCGAAAGGGACCCTTGGTCTCCCGCCTCAGCTGGAGAGGCGTCCCAATTGCCCTGCCAAGCCTCGAGGAGAATCCCGACTTGTCCCTCGCAACTAGGGAGGAGTCCTGACGTCGCTGAACAAACACGTGGGTCGAAAGGCCATCCCCGTCGTAACTCGAGAATATACCCCAGGTTCCCGCCGCAACTCGAGAAAAACCATGAGACTTCCCCCTCGCCGCGAGATGAGGCCCGATTCCCCTGCACTGCGTGCAGAGCACTACCGTGTTGCACATCACACATGAAAGGAGCCTTGATTTCCTTGATGGCACTCCAGAGAAACCCCAAGAACACTGTTTCAAGGATAGAGGATCCTGAGGTCACTGAAGCAACAAGAAAGAGCTCCGTGGAGCAAGAATCAACTCGAGATGAAAGGTTATTCCCTGGCTTCGACTCCAGAGGAATACCACCTTACCACAAGCACCTCAAGAGGAGGCTTCTCTCAGCTCTAGGTATCTGAGAGGGACCCTGAGTTTGCGGCCTCAAGTGGAACGTACATCGCGATGCCCTGAATCGAAATAAGGCCGGATATCCCTGCAGTGACTTGAATGCAGGCTCGTCTTGCATTTCCCAAGACGAAAGGAAGTCTGAATCCCCTGTGGAGACCACAGAAAAAGACCTAGTTCCCCACCTCATCGAGTCCGGAAGCCTCATATGCTTGGAAAACTCCAGAGGTACGCAGAGATCAGTGCCTCCAAAGGAGACGATGCCTGAAACCTCGTGAACCTTGATAGGAGCCCCAGGATTCCGGTGGCACGTGGAAAGGGACACTTGGTCTCCCGCCTCAGCTGGAGAGACGTCCCAATTGCCCTGCCAAGCCTCGAGGAGAATCCCGAGTTGTCCCTCGCAACTAGGCAGGAGTCCTGACGTCCCTGAACAAACACGTGTGTGGAAGGGCCATCCCCGTCGTAACTCAACAATATACCCCAGGTTCCCATCGCAACACGAGAAAAACCATGAGACTTCCCCCTCGCCGCAAAATGAGGCCCGATACCCGGCACTGCGAGCAGAGGGATTCAGTGTTGCACATCACACAGGAAAGGAGCCTTGCTTTCCTTGATGGCACTCCAGAGAAACCCCAAGAACACTGTTTCAAGGCTAGCGGGATCCTGAGGTCACTGTAGCAACACGAAAGAGCTCCGTGGACCACAAATCAACTCGAGATGAGAGGTTAGTCCCTGGCTTCGACTCCAGAGGAATACCACCTTACCACGAGCACCTCAAGAGGAGGCTTCTCTCAGCTCTAGGTATGTGAGAGGGACCCTGATTATGCGGCCTCAAGTGGAATGGACACTGCGATGCCCTGACTCCAAATCAGGCCGGATATCCCTGCAGTGACTTGAATGCAGGCTCGTCTTGCATCTCCCAAGATGAAAGGATGTCCAAATCCCCTGTGGAGACCACAGAGAAAGACCTAGTTCCCCAACTCTTCGCGACCGGAGGCCTCACATCCTTTGAAAACTCCAGAGGTACGCGGAGATCAGTGCATCCAAAGGAGACGATGCCTGACTCCTCTTGTAACTTGATAGGAGTCCCAGGATTCCTGTGGCACGTGGAAAGGGACCCTTGGTCTCCAGCCTCAGCTGGAGAGGCGTCCCAATTACCCTGCCAAGCCTCGAGGAGATTCCCGAGTTGTCCCTCGCAACTAGGCAGGAGTCTGACGTCACTGAACAAACACGTGGGTGGAAGGGCCATCCCCGTCGTAACTCGAGAATATACCCCAGGTTCCCACAGCAACTCGAGAAAAACCATTAGACTTCCCCCTCGCCGCAAATGAGGCCCGATACCCTGCACTGCGTGCAGAGCAATTCCGTGTTGCACATCACACATGAAAGGAGCCTTGATTTCCTTGATGGCACTCCAGAGAAACCCCAAGAACACTGTTTCAAGGCTAGAGGGATTCTGAGGTCACTGTAGCAACACGAAAGAGCTCCGTGGACCAAAAATCAACTCGAGATGAGAGGTTAGTCCCAGGCTTCGACTCCAGAGGAATACCACCTTACCACAAGCACCTCAAGAGGAGGCTTCTCTCAGCTCTAGGTATGTGAGAGGGACCCTGAGTTTGCGGCCTCAAGTGGAATGGACACTGCAATGACCTGACGCGAAATAAGGCCCTATATCCCTGCAGTGACTTGAATGCAGGCTCGTCTTGCATCTCCCAAGATGAACGGATGTCTGAATCCCCTGTGGAAACCACAGAGAAAGACCTAGTTCCCAACCTCATCGCGACCGGAGGCCTCACATCCTTTGAAAACTCCAGAGGTACGCGGAGATCAGTGCCTCCAAAGGAGACGATGCCTGTCTCCTCGTGAAACTTGATAGGAGTCCCAGGATTCCTGTGGCACCTGGAAAGGGACACTTGGTCTCCTGCCTCAGCTGGAGAGGCGTCCCAATTGCCCTGCCAAGCCTCGAGGAGAATCCCGAGTTGTCCCTCTTAACTAGGCCGGAGTCTGACGTCGCTGAATAAACACGTGGGTGGAAGGGCCATCCCCGTCGTAACTCGAGAATATACCCCAGGTTCCCGCCGCAACTCGAGAAAAACCGTTAGACTTCCCCCTCGCCGCAAAATGAGGCCCGATACCCTGCACTTCGTGCAGAGCAATTCCGTGTTGCACATCACACATGAAAGGAGCCTTGATTTCCTTGATGGCACTCCAGAGAAACCCCAAGAACACTGTTTCAAGGCTAGAGGGATCCTGAGGTCACTGTAGCAACACGAAAGAGCTCCGTGGACCAAAAGTCAACTCGAGATGAGAGGTTAGTCCCTGGCTTCGAATCCAGGGGAATACCACCTTACAACAAGCACCTCAAGAGGAGGCTTCTCTCAGCTCTAGGTATGTGAGAGGGACCCTGAGTTTGCGGCCTCAAGTGGAATGGAAACCGCTAAGCCCTGACTCGAAATAAGGCCGGATATCCCTGCAGTGACTTGAATGCAGGCTTGTCTTACATCTCCCGAGACGAAAGGATGTCTGAATCCCCTGTGGAGACCACAGAGAAAGACCTAGTTCCCCACCTCATCATGACCGGAGGCCTCACATCCTTTGAAAACTCCAGAGGTACTCGGAGATCAGTGCCTCCAAAGGAGACGATGCCTGACTCCTCGTGAAACTTGATAGGAGTCCCAGGATTCCTGTGGCACGTGGAAAGGGACCCTTGGTCTCCCGCCTCAGCTGGAGAGGCGTCCCAATTGCCCTGCCAAGCCTCAAGGAGAATCCCGAGTTGTCCCTCGCAACTAGGCAGGAGTCCTGACTTCGCTGAACAAACACGTGGGTGGAAGGGCCATCCCCGTCGTAACTCGAGAATATACCCCAGGTTCCCGCCGCAACTCGAGAAAAACCATGAGACTTCCCCCTCGCCGGGAGATGAGGCCCGATTCCCCTGCACTGCATGCCGAGCAATTCCGTGTTGCACATCAAACATGAAAGGAGCCTTGATTTCCTTGATGCCACTCCAGAGAAACCCCAAGAACACTGTTTCAAGGCTAGAGGGATCCTGAGGTCACTGTAGCAACACGAAAGAGCTCCGTGGACCACAAATCAACTCGAGATGAGAGGTTAGTCCCTGGCTTCGACTCCAGAGGAATACCACCTTACCACAAGCACCTCAAGAGGAGGCTTCTCTCAGCTCTAGGTATGTGAGAGGGACCCTGAGTTTGCGGCCTCAAGTGGAATGGACACCGCGATGCCCTGAATCGAAATAAGGCAGGATATCCCTGCAGTGACTTGAATGCAGGCTCGTCTTGCATTTCCCAAGACGAAAGGAAGTCTGAATCCCCTGTGGAGACCACCGAAAAAGACCTAGTTCCCCAGTCATCGAGACCGGAGGCCTCATATGCTTGGAAAATTCCAGAGGTACGCGGAGATCAGTGCCTCCAAAGGAGACGATGCCTGACTCCTCGTGAACTTTGATAGGAGCCCCAGGATTCCGGTGGCACGTGGAAAGGGACCCTTGGTCTCCCGCCTCAGCTGGAGAGGCGTCCCAATTGCCCTGCCAAGCCTCGAGGAGAATCGCGAGTTGTCCCTCGCAACTAGGCAGGAGTCCTGACGTCCCTGAAAAAACACGTGTGTGGAAGGTCCATCCCCGTCGTAACTCAAGAATATACCCCAGGTTCCCATCGCAACACGAGAAAAACCATGAGACTTCCCCCTCGCCGCAAAATGAGGCCCGATACCCGGCACTGCGAGCAGAGGGATTCAGTGTTGCACATCACACATGAAAGGAGCCTTGATTTCCTTGATGGCACTCCAGAGAAACCACAAGAACACTGTTTCAAGGCTAGAGGGATCCTGAGGTCACTGTAGCAACACGAAAGAGCTTCGTGGACCCAGAATCAACTCGAGATGAGAGGTTAGTCCCTGGCTTCGACTCCAGAGGAATAACACCTTACCACAAGCACCTCAAGAGGAGGCTTCTCTCAGCTCTATGTATGTGAGAGGGACCCTGAGTTTGCGTCCTAGAGTGGAATGGACACCGCGATGCCCTCACGCGAAATAAGGCCGGATATCCCTGCAGTGACTTGAATGCAGGCTCGTCTTGCATCTCCCAAGATGAAAGAATGTCTGAATCCCCTTTGAAGACCACAGAGAAAGACCTAGTTCCCCACCTCATCGCGACCGGAGGCCTCACATCCTTTGAAAACTCCAGAGGTACGCGGAGATCAGTGCCTTCAAAGGAGACGATGCCTGACTCCTCGTGAAACTTGATAGGAGTCCCAGGATTCCTGTGGCACGTTGAAAGGGACCCTTGCTCTCCCGCCTCAGCTGGAGAGGCGTCCCAATTGCCCTGCCAAGCCTCGAGGAGAATCCCGAGTTGTCCCACGCAACTAGGCAGGAGTCCTGACGTCGCTGAAGAAACACGTGTGTGGAAGGGCCATCCTCGTCGTAACTCGAGAATATACCCCAGGTTCCCGCCGCAACTCGAGAAAAACCATGAGACATCCCCCTCGCCGCGAGATGAGGCCCGATTCCCCTGCACTGCGTGCAGAGCAATGCCGTGTTGCACATCACACATGAAAGGAGCCTTGATTTCCTTTATGGCAGTCCAGAGAAACCCAAAGAACACTGTTTCAAGGCTAGAGGGATCCTGAGGTCACTGTAGCAACACGAAAGAGCTCCGTGGACCACAAATCAACTCGAGATGAGAGGTTAGTCCCTGGCTTCGACTCCAGAGGAATACCACCTTACCACGAGCACCTCAAGAGGAGGCTTCTCTCAGCTCTAGGTATGTGAGAGGGACCCTGATTATGCGGCCTCAAGTGGAATGGACACTGCGATGCCCTGACTCGAAATCAGGCCGGATATCCCTGCAGTGACTTGAATGCAGGCTCGTCTTGCATCTCCCAAGATGAACGGATGTCTGAATCCCCTGTGGAGACCACAGAGAAAGACCTAGTTCCCCAACTCATCGCGACCGGAGGCCTCACATCCTTTGAAAACTCCAGAGGTACGCGGAGATCAGTGCCTCCAAAGGAGACGATGCCTGACTCCTCGTGAAACTTGATAGGAGTCCCAGGATTCCTGAGGCACGTGGAAAGGGACCCTTGGTCTCCCGCCTCAGCTGGAGAGGCGTCCCAATTGCCCTGCCAAGCCTCGAGGAGAATCCCGAGTTGTCCCTCGCAACTAGGCAGAAGTCCTGACGTCGCTGAACAAACACGTATGTGGAAGGGCCATCCCCGTCGTAACTCGAGAATATACCCCAGGTTACCGCAGCAACTCGAGAAAAACCATGAGACTTCCCACTGGCCGCGAGATGAGGCCCGATTCCCCTGCACTTCGCGCAGAGCAATTCCGTGTTGCACATCACACATGAAAGGAGCCTTGATTTCCTTGATGGCACTCCAGAGAAACCCCAAGAACACTGTTTCAAGGCTAGAGGGATCCTGAGGTCACTGTAGCAACACGAAAGAGCTCCGTGGACCAAAAATCAACTCGAGATGAGAGGTTAGTCCCTGGCTTCGACTCCAGAGGAATACCACCTTACCACAAGCACCTCAAGTGAAGGCTTCTCTCAGCTCTAGCTATGTGCTGAGTTTGCGGCCTCAAGTGGAATGGACACCGCGATGCCCTGACTCGAAATAAGGCCGGATATCCCTGCAGTGACTTGAATGCAGGCTCGTCTTGCATTTCCCAAGACGAAAGGATGTCTGAATCCTCTGTGGAGACCACAGAAGAAGACCTAGTTCCCCACCTCATCGCGACCGGAGGCCTCACATCCTTTGAAAACTCCAGAGGTATGCGGAGATCAGTGCCTCCAAAGGAGACGATGCCTGACTCCTCGTGAAACTTGATAGGAGTCCCAGGATTCCTGTGGCACGTGGAAAGGGACCCTTGGTCTCCCGCCTCAGCTGGAGAGGCGTCCCAATTGCCCTGCCAAGCCTCGAGGAGATTCCCGAGTTGTCCCTCGTAACTAGGCAGGAGTCCTGACGTCGCTGAACAAACACGTGTGTGGAAGGGCCATCCCCGTCGTAACTCGAGAATATACCCCAGGTTCCCGCCGCAACTCGAGAAAAACCATGAGACTTCCCCCTCGCCGCGAGATGAGGCCCGATTCCCCTTCACTGCGTGCAGAGCAATTCCGTCTTGCACATCACACATGAAAGGAGACTTGATTTCCTTGATGGCACTCCAGAGAAACCCCAAGAACACTGTTTCAAGGCTAGAGGGATCCTGAGGTCACTGTAGCAACACGAAAGAGCTCCGTGGACCAAAAATCAACTCGAGATGAGAGGTTAGTCCCTGGCTTCGACTCCAGAGGAATACCACCTTACCACAAGCACCTCAAGAGGAGGCTTCTCTCAGCTCTAGGTATGTGAGAGGGACCCTCAGTTTGCGGCCTCAAGTGGAATGGACACCGCGATGCCCTGACTCGAAATAAGGCCTGATATCCCTGCAGTGACTTGAATGCAGGCTCGTCTTGAATCTCCCAATACGAAAGGATGTCTGAATCCCCTGTGGAGACCACAGAGAAAGACCTAGTTCCCCACCTCTTCGCGACCAGAGGCCTCACATCCTTTGAAAACTCCAGAGGTACGCGGAGATCAGTGCCTCCAAAGGAGAAGATGCCTGACTCCTCGTGAAACTTGATAGGAGTCCCAGGATTCCTGTGGCACGTGGAAAGGGACCCTTGGTCTCCCGCCTCAGCTGGAGAGGCGTCCCAATTGCCCTGCCAAGCCTCGAGGAGCATCCCGAGTTGTCCCTCGCAACTAGGCAGGAGTCCTGACGTCGCTGAACAAACACGTGGGTGGAAGGGCCATCTCCGTCATAACTGGAGAATATACCCCAGGATCCCGCCGCAACTCGAGAAAAACCATGAGACTTCCCCCTCGCCGCGAGATGAGGCCCGATTCCCCTGCACTGCATTCAAAGCAATTCCGTGTTGCACATCACACATGAAAGGAGCCTTGATTTCCTTGATGGCACTCCAGAGAAACCGCAAGAACACTGTTTCAAGGCTAGAGGATCCTGAGGTCACTGTAGCAACACGAAAGAGCTCCGTGTACCAAGAATCAACTCGTGATGAGAGGTTAGTCCCTGGCTTCGACTCCAGAGGAATACCACCTTACCACAAGCACCTCAAGAGGAGGCTTCTCTCAGCTCTAGCTATGTGAGAGGGACCCTGATTTTGCGGCCTCAAGTGGAATGGACACTGCGATGCCCTGACGCGAAATAAGGCCGGATATCCCGGCAGTGACTTGAATGCAGGCTCGTCTTGCATCTCCCAAGACGAAAGGATGTCTGAATCCCCTGTGGAGACCACAGAGAAAGACCTAGTTCCCCATCTCATCGCGACCGGAGGCCTCACATCCTCTGAAAACTCCAGAGGTACGCGGAGATCAGTGCCTCCAAAGGAGATGATACCTGACTCCTCGTGAAACTTGATAGGAGTCCCAGGATTCCTGTGGCACGTGGAAAGGGACCCTTGGTCTCCCGCCTCAGCTGGAGAGGCGTCACAATTGCCCTGCCAAGCCTCGAGGAGAATCCCGAGTTGTCCGTCGCAACTAGGCAGGAGTCCTGCCGTCGCTGACCAAAAACGTGGTTGGAAGGGCCATCCCCGTCGTAACTCAAGAATATACCCCAGGTTCCCGCCGCAACTCAAGAAAAACCATGAGACTTCTCCCTCGCCGCGAGATGAGGCCCGATTCCCCTGCACTGCGTGCAGAGCAATTCCGTGTTGCACATCACACATGAAAGGAGCCTTGATTTCCTTGGTGGCACTCCAGAGAAACGCCAAGAAAACTGTTTCAAGGCTAGCGGGATCCTGAGGTCAGTGGAGCAACACGAAAGAGCTCCGTGGACCACAAATCAACTCGAGATGAGAGGTTAGTCCCAGGCTTCGACTCCAGAGGAATACCACCTTACCACGAGCACCTCAAGAGGAGGCTTCTCTCAGCTCTAGGTATGTGAGAGGGACCCTGATTATGCGGCCTCAAGTGGAATGGACACTGCGATGCCCTGACTCGAAATCAGGCCGGATATCCCTGCAGTGACTTGAATGCAGGCTCGTCTTGCATCTCCCAAGATGAAAGGATGTCTGAATCCCCTGTGGAGACCACAGAGAAAGACCTAGTTCCCCATCTCATCGCGACCGGAGGCCTCACATCCTTTGAAAACTCCAGAGGTACGCGGAGATCAGTGCCTCCAAAGGAGACGATGCCTGACTCCTCGTGAAACTTGATAGGAGTCCCAGGATTCCTGTGGCACGTGGAAAGGGACCCTTGGTCACCCGCCTCAGCTGGAGAGGCGTCCCAATTGCCCTGCCAAGCCTCGAGGAGAATCCCGAGTTGTCCCTCGCAACTAGGCAGGAGTACTGACGTCGCTGAACAAACACGTGTGTGGAAGGGCCATCCCCGTCGTAACTCGAGAATATACCCCAGGTTACCGCAGCAACTCGAGAAAAACCATGAGACTTCCCCCTCGCCGCGATATGAGGCCCGATTCCCCTGTACTTCGTGCAGAGCAATTCCGTGTTGCACATCACACATGAAAGGAGCCTTGATTTCCTTGATGGAACTCCAGAGAAACCCCAAGAACACCGTTTCAAGGCTAGAGGGATCCTCAGGTCACTGTAGCAACACGAAAGAGCTCCGAGGACCAAAAATCAACTCGAGATGAGAGGTTAGTCCCTGGCTTCGACTCCAGAGGAATACCACCTTACCACAAGCACCTCAAGAGGAGGCTTCTCTCAGCTCTAGGTATGTGAGAGGGACCCTGAGTTTGCGGCCTCAAGTGGAATGGACACCGCGATGCCCTGACTCGAAATAAGGCCGAATATCCCTGCAGTGACTTGAATGCAGGCTCGTCTTGCATTTCCCAAGACGAAAGGATGTCTGAATCCTCTGTGGAGACCACAGAAGAAGACCTAGTTCCCCACCTCATCGCGACCGGAGGCCTCACATCCTTTGAAAACTCCAGAGGTATGCGGAGATCAGTGCCTCCAAAGGAGACGAGGCCTGACTCCTCGTGAAACTTGATAGGAGTCCCAGGATTCCTGTGGCACGTGGAAAGGGACCCTTGGTCTCCCGCCTCAGCTGGAGAGGCGTCCCAATTGCCCTGCCAAGCCTCGAGGAGATTCCCGAGTTGTCCCTCATAACTAGGCAGGAGTCCTGACGTCACTGAACAAACACGTGGGTGGAAGGGCCATCCCCTTCGTAACTCGAGAATATACCCCAGGTTCCCGCCGCAACTCGAGAAAAACCATGAGACTTCCCCCTCGCCGCGAGATGAGGCCCGATTCCCCTTCACTGCGTGCAGAGCAATTCCGTCTTGCACATCACACATGAAAGGAGACTTGATTTCCTTGATGGCACTCCAGAGAAACCCCAAGAACACTGTTTCAAGGCTACAGGGATCCTGAGGTCACTGTAGCAACACGAAAGAGCTCCGTGGACCCAGAATCAAATCGAGATGAGAGGTTAGTCCCTGGCTTCAACTCCAGAGGAATACCACCTTACCACAAGCACCTCAAGAGGAGGCTTCTCTCAGCTTTAGGTATGTGAGAGGGTCCCTGAGTTTGCGGCCTCAAGTGGAATGGACACCGCGATGCCCTGGCTCTAAATAAGGCTGGATATCCCTGCAGTGACTTGAATGCAGGCTCGTCTTGCATCTCCCAAGACGAAAGGATGTCTGAATCCCCTGTGGAGACCACAGAGAAAGACCTAGTTCCCCACCTCATCGCGACCGGAGGCCTCACATCCTTTGAAAATTCCAGAGGTACGCGGAGATCAGTGCCTCCAAAGGAGACGATGCCTACTCCTCGTGAAACTTGATAGGAGTCCCAGGATTCCTGTGGCACGTGGAAAGGGACCCTTGGTCTCCCGCCTCAGCTGGAGAGGCGTCCCAATTGCCCTGCCAAGCCTCGAGGAGAATCCCGAGTTGTCCCTCGCAACTAGGCAGGAATCCTGACGTCGCTGAAGAAACACGTGTGTGGAAGGGCCATCCCCGTCGTAACTTGAGTATATACCGCAGGTTCCTGCCGCAACTCGAGAAAAACCATGAGACTTCCCCCTCGCTGCCAGATGAGGCCCGATTCCCCTGCACTGTGTGCAGAGCAATTCCGTGTGGCACATCACACATGAAAGGAGCCTTGATTTCCTTGATGGCACTCCAGAGAAACCCCAAGAACACTGTTTCAAGGCTAGAGGGATCCTGAGGTCACTGTAGCAACACGAAAGATCTCCGTGGACCAAAAATCAACTCGAGATGAGAGGTTAGTCCCTGGCTTCGACTCCAGAAGAATACCACCTTACCACAAGCACCTCAAGAGGAGGCTTCTCTCAGCTCTAGGTATGTGAGAGGGACCCTGAGTTTGCGGCCTCAAGTGGAATGGACACCGCGATGCCCTGACGCGAAATAAGGCCGGATATCCCTGCAGTGACTTGAATGCAGGCTCGTCTTGCATCTCCCAAGACGAAAGGATGTCTGAATCCCCTGTGGAGACCACAGAGAAAGACCTAGTTCCCCACCTCATCGCGACCGGAGGCCTCACATCCTTTGAAAATTCCAGAGGTACGCGGAGATCAGTGCCTCCAAAGGAGAGGATGCCTGACTCCTCGTGAAACTTGATAGGAGTCCCAGGATTCCTGTGGCACGTGGAAAGGGACCCTTGGTCTCCCGCCTCAGCTGGAGAGGCGTCGCAATTGCCCTTCCAAGCCTCGAGGAGAATCCCGAGTCGTCTCTCGCAACTAGGCAGGAGTCCTGACTTCGCTGAACTAACACGAATGTGGAAGGGCCATCCCCGTCGTAACTCGAAAATATACCGCAGGTTCCCGCCGCAACTCGAGATAAACCATGAGACTTCCCCCTCGCCGCGAGATGAGGCCCGATTCCCCTGCACTGCGTGCAGAGCAATTCCGTGTTGCACATCACACATGAAAGGAGCCTTGATTTCCTTGATGGCACTCCAGAGAAACCCCAGGAACACTGTTTCAAGGCTAGAGGGATCCTGAGGTCACTGTAGCAACACGAAAGAGCTCCGTGGACCAAAAATCAACTCGAGATGAGAGGTTAGTCCCTGGCTTCGACTCCAGAGGAATACCACCTTACCACAAGCACCTCAAGAGGAGGCTTCTCTCAGCTCTAGCTATGTGAGAGGGACCCTGAGTTTGCGGCCTCAAGTGGAATGGAGACCGCGATGCCCTGACTCGAAATAAGGCCGGATATCCCTGCAGTGACTAGAATGCAGGCTCGTCTTGCTTCTCCCAAGACGAAAGGATGTCTGAATCCCCTGTGGAGACCACAGAGAAAGACCTAGTTCCCCACCTCATCGCGACCGGAGGCCTCACATCCTTTGAAAACTCCAGAGGTACGCGGCCATCAGTGCCTCCAAAGGAGACGATGCCTGACTCCTCGTGAAACTTGATAGGAGTCCCAGGATACCTGTGGCACGTGGAAAGGGACCCTTGGTCTCCCGCCTCAGCTGGAGAGGCGTCGCAATTGCCCTGCCAAGCCTCGAGGAGAATCCCGAGTTGTCCCTCGCAACTAGGCAGGAGTCCTGACGTCGCTGAACAAACACGTGTGTGGAAGGGCCATCCCCGTCGTAACTCGAGAATATACCCCAGGTTCCCGCCGCAACTCGAGAAAAACCATGAGACTTCCCCCTCGCCGCGAGATGAGGCCCGATTCCCCTGCACTGCGTGCAGAGCAATTCTGTGTTGCACATCACACATGAAAGGAGCCTTGATTTCCTTGATGGCACTCCAGAGAAACCCCAAGAACATTGTTTCAAGGCTAGAGGGATCCTGAGGTCACTGTAGCAACACGAAAGAGCTCCGTGGACCAAAAATCAACTCGAGATGAGAGGTTAGTCCCTGGCTTCGACTCCAGAGGAATACCACCTTACCACAAGCAACGCAAGAGGAGGCTTCTCTCAGCTCTAGGTATGTGAGAGGGACCCTGAGTTTGCGGCCTCAAGTGGAATGGAGACCGCGATGCCCTGACTCGAAATAAGGCCGGATATCCCTGCAGTGACTTGAATGCAGGCTCGTCTTGCATCTCCCAAGACGAAAGGATGTCTGAATCCCCTGTGGAGACCACAGAGAAAGACCTAGTTCCCCACCTCATCGCGACCGGAGGCCTCACATCCTTTGAAAACTCCAGAGGTACGCGGAGATCAGTGCCTCCAAAGGAGACGATGCCTGACTCCTCGTGAAACTTGATAGGAGTCCCAGGATTCCTGTGGCACGTGGAAAGGGACCCTTGGTCTCCCACCTCAGCTGGAGAGGCGTCCCAATTGCCCTGCCAAGCCTCGAGGAGAATCCCGAGTTGTCCCTCGCAACTAGGCAGAAGTCCTGACTTCGCTGAACAAACACGTGGGTGGAAACGCCATCCCCGTCGTAACTCGAGAATATACCCCAGGTTCCCGCCGCAACTCGAGAAAAACCATGAGACTTCCCCCTCGCCGCGAGATGAGGCCCGATTCCCCTTCACTGTGTGCAGAGCAATTCCGTGTTGCACATCACACATGAAAGGAGCCTTGATTTCCTTGATGGCACTCCAGAGAAACCCCAAGAACACTGTTTCAAGGCTGGAGGGATCCTGAGGTCCCTGTAGCAGCACGAAAGATCTCCGTGGACCATGAATCAACTTGAGATGAGAGGTTAGTCCCTGGCTTCGACTCCAGAGGAATACCACCTTACCACAAGCACCTCAAGAGGAGGCTTCTCTCAGCTCTAGGTATGTGAGAGGGACCCTGAGTTTGCGGCCTCAAGTGGAATGGAGACCGCGATGCCCTGACTCGAAATAAGGCCGGATATCCCTGCAGTGACTTGAATGCAGGCTCATCTTGCATCTCCCAAGACGAAAGGATGTCTGAATCCCCTGTGGAGACCACAGAGAAAGGCCTAGTTCCCCACCTCATCGCGACCGGAGGCCTCACATCCTTTGAAAACTCCAGAGGTACGCGGAGATCAGTGCCTCCAAAGGAGACGATGCCTGACTCCTCGTGAAACTTGATAGGAGTCCCAGGATTCCTGTGGCACGTGGAAAGGGACCCTTGGTCTCCCGCCTCAGCTGGAGAGGCGTCCCAATTGCCCTGCCAAGCCTCGAGGAGAATCCCGATTTGTCCCTCGCAACTAGGCAGGAGTCCTGACGTCGCTGAACAAACACGTGGGTGGAAGGGCCATCCCCGTCGTAACTCGAGAATATACCCCAGGTTCCCGCCGCAACTCGAGAAAAACCATGAGACTTCCCCCTCGCCGCGAGATGAGGCCAGATTCCCCTGCACTGCGTGCAGAGCAATTCCGTGTTGCACATCACACATGAAAGGAGCCTTGATTTCCTTGATGGCACTCCAGAGAAACCCCAAGAACACTGTTTCAAGGTTGAGGAATCCTGAGATCACTGTAGCAACACGAAAGAGCTCCGTGGACCAAAAATCAACTCGAGATGAGAGGTTAGTCCCTGGCTTCGACTCCAGAGGAATACCACCTTACCACAAGCACCTCAAGAGGAGGCCTCTCTCAGCTCTATGTATGTGAGAGGGACCCTGAGTTTGCGGCCTCAAGTGGAATGGAGACCGCGATGCCCTGACTCGAAATAAGGCCGGATATCCCTGCAGTGACTTGAATGCAGGCTCGTCTTGCATCTCCCAAGACGAAAGGATGTCTGAATCCCCTGTGGAGACCACAGAGAAAGACCTAGTTCCCCACCTCATCGCGACCGGAGGCCTCACATCCTTTGAAAACTCCAGAGGTACGCGGAGATCAGTGCCTCCAAAGGAGACGATGCCTGACTCCTCGTGAAACTTGATAGGAGTCCCAGGATTCCTGTGGCAGGTGGAAAGGGACCCTTGGTCTCCCACCTCAGCTGGAGAGGAGTTGCAATTGCCCTGCCAAGCCTCGAGGAGAATCCCGAGTTGTCCCTCGCAACTAAGCAGGAGTCCTGCCGTCGCTGAACTAACACGTGTGTGGAAGGGCCATCCCCGTCGTAACTCGAGAATATACCCCAGGTTCCCGCTGCAACTCGAGAAAAACCATGAGACTTCCCCCTCGCCGGGAGATGAGACCCGATTCCTTGCACTGCGTGCAGAGCAATTCCGTGTTGCACATCACACATGAAAGGAGCCTTGATTTCCTTGATGGCACTCCAGAGAAACCCCAAGAACACTGTTTCAAGGCGAGAGCGATCCTGAGGTCACTGTAGCAACACGAAAGAGCTCCGTGGACCAAAAATTAACTCGAGATGAGAGGTTAGTCCCTGGCTTCGACTCCAGAGGAATACCACCTTACCACAAGCACCTCAAGAGGAGGCTTCTCTCAGCTCTAGCTATGTGAGAGGGACCCTGAGTTTGCGGCCTCAAGTGGAATGGAGACCGCGATGCCCTGACGCGAAATAAGGCCGGATATCCCTGCAGTGACTTGAATGCAGGCTCGACTTGCATCTCCCAAGATGAAAGGATGTCTGAATCCCCTGTGGAGACCACAGAGAAAGACCAATTCCCCACCTCATCGCGACCGGAGGCCTCACATCCTTTGAAAACTCCAGAGGTACGCGGAGATCAGTGCCTCCAAAGGAGACGATGCCTGACTCCTCATGAAACTTGATAGGAGTCCCAGGATTCCTGTGGCACGTGGAAAGGGACCCTTGGTCTCCCGCCTCAGCTGGAGAGGCGTCCCAATTGCCCTGCCAAGCCTCGAGGAGAATCCCGAGTTGTCCCTCGCAACTAGGCAGGAGTCCTGACGTCGCTGAAGAAAAACGTGTGTGGAAGGGCCATCCCCGTCGTAACTCGAGAATATACCCCAGGTTCCTGCCGCAACTCGAGAAAAACCATGAGACTTCCCCCTCGCCGCGAGATGAGGCCCGATTCCCCTACACTGCGTGCAGAGCAATTCCGTGTTGCACATCACACATGAAAGGAGCCTTGATTTCCTTGATGGCACTCCAGAGAAACCCCAAGAACACTGTTTCAAGGATAGAGAGATCCTGAGGTCACTGTAGCAACACGAAAGAGCTCCGTGGACAAAAAATCAACTCGAGATGAGAGGTTAGTCCCTGGTTTCGACTCCAGAGGAATACCACCTTACCACAAGCACCTCAAGAGGAGGCTTCTCTCAGCTCTATGTATGTGAGAGGGACCCTGAGTTTGCGGCCTCAAGTGGAATGGAGACCGCGATGCCCTGACTCGAAATAAGGCCGGATATCCCTGCAGTGACTTGAATGCAGGCTCGTCTTGCATCTCCCAAGACGAAAGGATGTCTGAATCCCTGTGGAGACCACAGAGAAAGACCTAGTTCCCCACCTCATCGCGAACGGAGGCCTCACATCCTTTGAAAACTCCAGAGGTACGCGGAGATCAGTGCCTCCAAAGGAGACGATGCCTGACTCATCGTGAAACTTGGTAGGAGTCCCAGGATTCTTGTGGCACGTGGAAAGGGACTCTTGGTCTCCCGCCTCAGCTGGAGAGGCGTCCCAATTGCCCTGCCAAGCCTCGAGGAGAATCCCGAGTTGTCCCTCGCAACTAGGCAGGAGTCCTGACGTCGCTGAAGAAACACGTGTGTGGAAGGGCCATCCCCGTCGTAACTCGAGAATATACCCCAGGTTCCCGCCGCAACTCGAGAAAAACCATGAGACTTCCCCCTAGCCGCGAGATGAGGCCCGATTCCCATGCACTTCGTGCAGAGCATTTTCGTGTTGCACATCACACATGAAAGGAGCCTTGATTTCCTTGATGGCACTCCAGAGAAACCCCAAGAACACTGTTTCAAGGCTAGAGGGATCCTGAGGTCACTGTAGCAACACAAAAGAGCTCCGTGGACCAAAAATCAACTCGAGATGAGAGGTTAGTCCCTGGCTTCAACTCCAGAGGAATACCACCTTACCACAAGCACCTCAAGAGGAGGCTTCTCTCAGCTCTAGGTATGTGAGAGGGACCCTGAGTTTGCGGCCTCAAGTGGAATGGACATCGCAATTCCCTGACGCGAAATAAGGCCGTATATCCCTGCAGTGACTTGAATGCAGGCTCGTCTTGCATCTCCCAAGACGAAAGGATGTCTGAATCCCCTGTGGAGACCACAGAGAAAGACCTAGTTCCCCACCTCATCGCGACCGGAGGCCTCACATCCTTTGAAAACTCCAGAGGTACGCGGAGATCAGTGCCTCCAAAGGAGACGATGCCTGACTCCTCGTGAAACTTGATAGGAGTCCCAGGATTCCTGTGGCACGTGGAAAGGGACCCTTGGTCTCCCGCCTCAGCTGGAGAGGCGTCCCAATTGCCCTGCCAAGCCTCGAGGAGATTCCCGAGTTGTCCCTCGCAACTAGGCTGGAGTCCTGACGTCGCTGAAGAAACACGTGTGTGGAAGGGCCATCCCCGTCGTAACTCGAGAATATACCCCAGGTTCCCGCCACAACTCGAGAAAAACCATGAGACTTCCCCCTCGCCGCGAGATGAGGCCCGATTCCCCTGCACTGCGTGCAGAGCATTTCCGTGTTGCATATCACACATGAAAGTAGCCTTGATTTCCTTGATGGCACTCCAGAGAAACCCCAAGAACACTGTTTCAAGGCTAGAGGGATCACGAGGTTAGAGTAGCAACACGAAAGAGCTCCGTGGACCAAAAATCAACTCGAGATGAGAGGTTAGTCCCTGGCTTCGACTCCAGAGGAATACCACTTTACCACAAGCACCTCAAGAGGAGGCTTCTCTCAGCTCTAGGTATGTGAGAGGGACCCTGAGTTTGCGGCCTCAAGTGGAATGGACACCGAGATGCCCTGACGCGAAATAAGACCGGATATCCCTGCAGTGACTTGAATGCAGGCTCGTCTTGAATCTCCCAATACGAAAGGATGTCTGAATCCCCTGTGGAGACCACAGAGAAAGACCTAGTTCCCCACCTCATCGCAACCGGAGGCCTCACATCCTTTGAAAATTCCAGAGGTACGCGGAGATCAGTGCCTCCAAAGGAGACGATGCCTGACTCCTCGTGAAACTTGATAGGAGTCCCAGGATTCCTGTGGCACGTGGAAAGGGACACTTGGTCTCCCACCTCAGCTGGAGAGGCGTCCCAATTGCCCTGCCAAGCCTCGAGGAGAATCCCGAGTTGTCCCTCACAACTACGCAGGAATCCTGACGTCGCTGAACAAACACGTGGGTGGAAGGGCCATCCCCGTCGTAACTCGAGAATATACCCCAGGTTCCCACCGCAACTCGAGAAAAACCATGAGACTTCCCCCTCGCCGCGAGATGAGGCCCAATTCCCCTGCACTGCGTGCAGAGCAATTCGGTGTTGCACATCACACATGAAAGGAGACTTGATTTCCTTGATGGCACTCCAGAGAAACCCCAAGAACACTGTTTCAAGGCTAGAGGGATCCTGAGGTCACTGTAGCAACACGAAAGAACTCCGTGGACCAAAAATCAACTCGAGATGAGAGGTTAGTCCCTGGCTTCGACTCCAGAGGAATACCACCTTACCACAAGCACCTCAAGAGGAGGCTTCTCTCAGCTCTAGGTATGTGAGAGGGACCCTGAGTTTGCGGCCTCAAGTGGAATGGACACCGCGATGCCCTGACTCGAAATAAGGCCTGATATCCCTGCAGTGACTTGAATGCAGGCTCGTCTTGAATCTCCCAATACGAAAGGATGTCTGAATCCCCTGTGGAGACCACAGAGAAAGACCTAGTTCCCCACTTCATCGCGACCAGAGGCCTCACATCCTTTGAAAACTCCAGAGGTACGCGGAGATCAGTGCCTCCAAAGGAGAAGATGCCTGACTCCTCGTGAAACTTGATAGGAGTCCCAGGATTCCTGTGGCACGTGGAAAGGGACCCTTGGTCTCCCGCCTCAGCTGGAGAGGCGTCCCAAATGCCCTGCCAAGCCTTGAGGAGAATCCCGAGTTGTCCCTTGCAACTAGGCAGGAGTCCTGACGTCGCTGAACAAACACGTGGGTGGAAGGGCCATCCCCGTCGTAACTCGAGAATATACCCCAGGTTCCCACAGCAACTCGAGAAAAACCATGAGACTTCCCCCTCACCGCAAAATGAGGCCCGATACCCTGCACTGCGTGCAGAGCAATTCCCTGTTGCACATCACACATGAAAGGAGCCTTGATTTCCTTGATGGCACTCCAGAGAAACCCCAAGAACACTGTTTCAAGGCTAGAGGGATCCTGAGGTCACTGTAGCAACACGAAAGAGCTCCGTGTACCAAGAATCAACTCGTGATGAGAGGTTAGTCCCTGGCTTCGACTCCAGAGGAATACCACCTTACCACAAGCACCTCAAGAGGAGGCTTCTCTCAGCTCTAGGTATGTGAGAGGGACCCTGATTTTGCGGCCTCAAGTGGAATGGACACTGCGATGCCCTGACGCGAAATAAGGCCGGATATCCCGGCAGTGACTTGAATTCAGGCTCGTCTTGCATCTCCCAAGATGAAAGAATATCTGAATCCCCTGTGGAGACCACAGAGAAAGACCTAGTTTCCCACCTCATGGCGACCGGAATCCTCACATCCTTTGAAAACTCCAGAGGTACGCGGAGATCAGTGCCTCCAAAGGAGACGATGCCTGACTCCTCGTGAAACTTGATAGGAGTCCCAGGATTCCTGTGGCACGTGGAAAGGGATACTTGGTCTCCCGCCTCAGCTGGAGAGGCGTCCCAATTGCCCTGCCAAGCCTCGAGGAGAATCCCGAGTTGTCCCTCGCAACTAGGCAGGAGTCCTGACGCCGCTGAACAAACACGTGTGTGGAAGGGCCATCCCCGTCGTAACTCGAGAATATACCCCAGGTTCCCGCCGCAACTCGAGAAAAACCATGAGACTTCCCCCTCGCCGCGAGATGAGTCCTGATTCCCCTGCACTGCGTGCAGAGCAATTCCGTCTTGCACATCACACATGAAAGGAGCCTTGATTTCCTTGATGGCACTCCAGAGAAACCCCAAGAACACTGTTTCAAGGATAGAGGATCCTAAGGTCACTGAAGCAACAATAAAGAGCTCCGTGGACCAAGAATCAACTCGAGATGAGAGGTTATTCCCTGGCTTCGACTCCAGAGGAATACCACCTTACCACAAGCACCTCAAGAGGAGGCTTCTCTCAGCTCTAGGTATGTGAGAGGGACCCTCAGTTTGCGGCCTCAAGTGGAATGGACACCTCGATGCCCTGAATCGAAATAAGGCCGGATATCCCTGCAGTGACTTGAATGCAGGCTCATCTTGCATCTCCCAAGACGAAAGGATGTCTGAATCACCTGTGGAGACCACAGAGAAAGACCTAGTTCCCCACCTCATCGCGACCGGAGGCCTCACATCCTCTGAAAACTCCAGAGGTACGCGGAGATCAGTGCCTCCAAAGGAGAGGATACCTGACTCCTCGTGAAACTTGATAGGAGTCCCAGGATTCCTTTGGCACGTGGAAAGGGACCCTTGGTCTCCCGCCTCAGCTGGAGAGGCGTCCCAATTGCCCTGCCAAGCCTCGAGGAGAATCCCGAGTTGTCCCTCGCAACTAGGCAGGAGTCCTGCCGTCGCTGACCAAAAACGTGGTTGGAAGGGCCATCCCCGTCGTAACTCGAGAATATACCCCAGGTTCCCGCCGCAACTCGAGAAAAACCATGAGACTTCCCCCTCGCCGCGAGATGAGGCAAGATTCCCCTGCACTGCGTGCAGAGCAATTCCGTGTTGCACATCACACATGAAAGGAGCCTTGATTTCCTTGATGGCACTCCAGAGATACCCGAAGAACACTGTTTCAAGGCTAGAGGGATCCTGACGTCACTGTAGCAACACGAAAGAGCTCCATGGGCCAAAATCAACTTGAGATGAGAGGATAGTCCCTGGCTTCGACTCCAGAGGAATACCACCTTACCACAAGCACCTCAAGAGGAGGCTTCTCTCAGCTTTAGGTATGTGAGAGGGACCCTGAGTTTGCGGCCTCAAGTGGAATGGACACCGCGATGCCCTGACTCGAAATAAGGCGAGATATCTCTGCAGTGTCTTGAATGCCGGCTCGTCTTGCATCTCACAAGATGAAAGGATGTTTGAATCCCCTGTGGAGACCACAGAGAAAGACCTAGTTCCCCACCTCATCGCGACCGGACGCCTCACATCCTATGAAAATTCCAGATGTATGCGGAGATAAGTTCCTACTAAAGGGACGATGCCTGACTCCTCGTGAAACTTGATAGGAGTCCCAGGATTGCTCTGGCACGTGGAAAGGGACACTTGGTCTCCCGCCTGAGCTGGAGAGGCGTCCCAATTACCCTGCCAAGCCTCGAGGAGAATCCCGACTTGTTCTTCGCAACTAGGCAAGAGTCCTGACGTCGCTGAACAAACACGTGGGTCGAAAGGCCATCCCAGTCGTAACTCGAGAATATACCCCAGGTTCCCGTCGCAGCTCGATAAAAACCATGAGACTTCCCCCTCGCCGCGAGATGAGGCCCGATTCCCCTGCACTGCGTGCAGAGCAATACCGTGTTGCACATCACACATGAAAGGAGCCTTGATTTCCTTGATGGCACTCCAGAGAAACCCCAAGAAAACTGTTTCAAGGATAGAGGATCCTGAGGTCACTGAAGCAACAAAAAAGAGCTCCGTGGAGCAAGAATCAACTCGAGATGAGAGATTATTCCCTGGCTTCGACTCCAGAGGAATACCACCTTACCACAAGCACCTCAAGAGGAGGCTTCTCTCAGCTCTAGCTATGTGAGAGGGACCCTGAGTTTGCGGCCTCAAGTGGAATGGACATCGCGATGCCCTGAATCGAAATAAGGCCGGATATCCCTGCAGTGACTTGAATGCAGGCTCGTCTTGCATTTCCCAAGACGAAAGGAAGTCTGAATCCCCTGTGGAGACCACAGAAAAAGACCTAGTTCCCCACCTCATCGAGACCGGAAGCCTCATATGCTTGGAAATCTCCAGAGGTACGCAGAGATCAGTGCCTCCAAAGGAGACGATGCCTGACTCCTCGTGAACCTTGATAGGAGCCCCAGGATTCCGGTGGCACGTGGAAAGGGACCCTTGGTCTCCCGCCTCAGCTGGAGAGGCGTCCCAATTGCCCTGCCAAGCCTCGAGGAGAATCCCGAGTTGTCACTCGCAACTAGGCAGGAGTCCTGACGTCCCTGAACAAACACGAGGGTGGAAGGGCCATCCCCGTTGTAACTCGAGAATATACCCCAGGTTCCCATCGCAACACGCGAAAAACCATGAGACTTCCCCCTCGCCGCAAAATGAGGCCCGATACCCGGCACTGCGAGCAGAGGGATTCAGTGTTGCACATCACACATGAAAGGAGCCTTGCTTTCCTTGATGGCACTCCAGAGAAACCCCAAGAAAACTGTTTCAAGGCTAGCGGGATCCTGAGGTCACTGTAGCAACACGAAAGAGCTCCGTGGACCACAAATCAACTCGAGATGAGAGGTTAGTCCCTGGCTTCGACTCCAGAGGAATACCACCTTACCACGAGCACCTCAAGAGGAGGCTTCTCTCAGCTCTAGGTATGTGAGAGGGACCCTGATTATGCGGCCTCAAGTGGAATGGACACTGCGATGCCCTGACTCGAAATCAGGCCGGATATCCCTGCAGTGACTTGAATGCAGGCTCGTCTTGCATCTCCAAAGATGAAAGGATGTCTGAATCCCCTGTGGAGACCACAGAGAAAGACCTAGTTCCCCATCTCATCGCGACCGGAGGCCTCACATCCTTTGAAAACTCCAGAGGTACGCGGAGATCAGTGCCTCCAAAGGAGACGATGCCTGACTCCTCGTGAAACTTGATAGGAGTCCCAGGATTCCTGTGGCACGTGGAAAGGGACCCTTGGTCTCCCGCCTCAGCTGGAGAGGCGTCCCAATTGCCCTGCCAAGCCTCGAGGAGAATCCCGAGTTGTCCCTCGCAACTAGGCAGGAGTACTGACGTCGCTGAACAAACACGTGTGTGGAAGGGCCATCCCCGTCGTAACTCGAGAATATACCCCAGGTTACCGCAGCAACTCGAGAAAAACCATGAGACTTCCCCCTCGCCGCGACATGAGGCCCGATTCCCCTGCACTTCGTGCAGAGCAATTCCGTGTTGCACATCACACATGAAAGGAGCCTTGATTTCCTTGATGGCACTCCAGAGAAACCCCAAGAACACTGTTTCAAGGCTAGAGGGATCCTGAGGTCACTGTAGCAACACGAAAGAGCTCCGTGGACCAAAAATCAACTCGAGATGAGAGGTTAGTCCCTGGCTTCGACTCCAGAGGAATACCACCTTACCACAAGCACCTCAAGAGGAGGCTAATCTCAGCTCTAGGTATGTGAGAGGGACCCTGAGTTTGCGGCCTCAAGTGGAATGGACACCGCGATGCCCTGACTCGAAATAAGGCCTGATATCCCTGCAGTGACTTGAATGCAGGCTCGTCTTGAATCTCCCAATACGAAAGAATGTCTGAATCCCCTGTGGAGACCACAGAGAAAGACCTAGTTCCGCACCTCATCACGACCGGAAGCCTCACATCCTTTGAAAACTCCAGAGGTACGCGGAGATCAGTGCCTCCAAAGGAGACGATGCCTGACTCCTCGTGAAACTTGATAGGAGTCCCAGGATTCCTGTGGCACGTGGAAAGGGACCCCTGGTCTCCCGCCTCAGCTGGAGAGGCGTCCCAATTGCCCTGCCAAGCCTCGAGGAGAATCCCGAGTTGTCCCTTGCAACTAGGCAGGAGTCCTGACGTCGCTGAACAAACACGTGTGTGGAAGGGCCATCCCCGTCGTAACTCGAGAATATACCCCAGGTTCCCACAGCAACTCGAGAAAAACCATGAGACTTCCCCCTCACCGCAAAATGAGGCCCGATACCCTGCACTGCGTGCAGAGCAATTCCCTGTTGCACATCACACATGAAAGGAGCCTTGATTTCCTTGATGGCACTCCAGAGAAACCCCAAGAACACTGTTTCAAGGCTAGAGGGATCCTGAGGTCACTGTAGCAGCACGAAAGAGCTCCGTGTACCAAGAATCAACTCGAGATGAGAGGTTAGTCCCTGGCTTCGACTCCAGAGGAATACCACCTTACCACAAGCACCTAAAGAGGAGGCTTCTCTCAGCTCTAGGTATGTGAGAGGGACCCTGATTTTGCGGCCTCAAGTGGAATGGACACTGCGATGCCCTGACGCGAAATAAGGCCGGATATCCCGGCAGTGACTTGAATGCAGGCGCGTCTTGCATCTCCGAAAATGAAAGAATATCTGAATCCCCTGTGGAGACCACAGAGAAAGACCTAGTTTCCCACCTCATGGCGACCGGAATCCTCACATCCTTTGAAAACTCCAGAGGTACGCGGAGATCAGTGCCTCCAAAGGAGACGATGCCTGACTCCTCGTGAAACTTGATAGGAGTCCCAGGATTCCTGTGGCACGTGGAAAGGGATACTTGGTCTCCCGCCTCAGCTGGAGAGGCGTCCCAATTGCCCTGCCAAGCCTCGAGGAGAATCCCGAGTTGTCCCTCGCAACTAGGTAGGAGTCCTGACGCCACTGAACAAACACGTGTGTGGAAGGGCCATCCCCGTCGTAACTCGAGAATATACCCCAGGTTCCCGCCGCAACTCGAGAAAAACCATGAGACTTCCCCCTCGCCGCGAGATGAGTCCTGATTCCCCTTCACTGCGTGCAGAGCAATTCGGTGTTGCACATCACACATGAAAGGAGCCTTGATTTCCTTGATGGCACTCCAGAGAAACCCCAAGAACACTGTTTCAAGGATAGAGGATCCTAAGGTCACTGAAGCAACAATAAAGAGCTCCGTGGACCAAGAATCAACTCGAGATCAGAGGTTATTCCATGGCTTCGACTCCAGAGGAATACCACCTTACCACAAGCACCTCAAGAGGAGGCTTCTCTCAGCTCTAGGTATGTGAGAGGGACCCTCAGTTTGCGGCCTCAAGTGGAATGGACACCTCGATGCCCTGAATCGAAATAAGGCCGGATATCCCTGCAGTGACTTGAATGCAGGCTCGTCTTGCATCTCCCAAGACGAAAGGATGTCTGAATCCCCTGTGGAGACCACAGAGAAAGACCGAGTTCCCTACCTCATCGCGACCGGAGGCCTCACATCCTCTGAAAACTCCAGAGGTACGCGGAGATCAGTGCCTCCAAAGGAGAGGATACCTGACTCCGGGTGAAACTTGATAGGAGTCCCAGGATTCCTGTGGCACGTGGAAAGGGACCCTTGGTCTCCCGCCTCAGCTGGAGAGGCGTCCCAATTGCCCTGCCAAGCCTCGAGGAGAATCCCGAGTTGTCCATCGCAACTAGGCAGGAGTCCTGCCGTCGCAGACCAAAAACGTGGTTGGAAGGGGCATCCCCGTCGTAACTCGAGAATATACCCCAGGTTCCCGCCGCAACTCAAGAAAAACCATGAGACTTCTCCCTCGCCGCGAGATGAGGCCCGATTCCCCTGCACTGCGTGCAGAGCAATTCCGTGTTGCACATCACACATGAAAGGAGCCTTGATTTCCTTGATGGCACTCCAGAGAAACCCCAAGAACACTGTTTCAAGGCTAGAGGGATCCTGAGGTCACTGAAGCAACAAGAAAGAGCTCCGTGGAGCAAGAATCAACTCGAGATGAGAGGTTAGTCCCTGGCTTCGACTCCAGAGGAATACCACCTTACCACAAGCACCTCAAGAGGAGGCTTCTCTCAGCTCTAGGTATGTGAGAGGGACCCTGAGTTTGCGGCCTCAAGTGGAATGGACTCCGCGATGCCCTGGCTCGAAATAAGGTTGGATATCCCTGCAGTGACTTGAATGCAGGCTCGTCTTGCATTTCCCAAGACGAAAGGATGTCTGAATCACCTGTGGAGACCACAGAGAAAGACCAAGTTCTCCACCTCATCGCGACCGGAGGCCTCACATCCTTTGAAAACTCCAGAGGTACACGGAGATCAGTGCCTCCAAAGTAGACGATGCCTGACTGCTCGTGAAACTTGATAGGAGTCCCAGGATTCCTGTGGCACGTGGAAAGGGACCCTTGGTCTCCCGCCTCAGCTGGAGAGGCGTCCCAATTGCCCTGCCAAGCCTCGAGGATAATCCCGAGTTGTCCCTCGCAACTAGGCAGGAGTCTGACGTCGCTGAACAAACACGTGGGTGGAAGGGCCATCCCCGTCGTAACTCAAGAATATACCCCAGGTTCCCGCCGCAACTCGAGAAAAACCATGAGACTTCCCCCTCGCCGAGAGATGAGGCCCGATTCCCCTCACTGCGTGCAGAGCAATGCCGTGTTGCACATCACACATGAAAGGAGCCTTGATTTCCTTGATGGCACTCCAGTGAAACCCCAAGAACACTGTTTCAAGGCTAGCGGGATCCTGAGGTCACTGTAGCAACACAAAAGAGCTCCGTGGACCACAAATCAACTCGAGATGAGAGGTTAGTCCCTGGCTTCGACTCCAGAGTAATACCACCTTACCACGAGCACCTCAAGAGGAGGATTCTCTCAGCTCTAGGTATGTGAGAGGGACCCTGATTATGCGGCCTCAAGTGGAATGGATACCGCGATGCCCTGACTCGAAATCAGGCCGGATATCCCTGCAGTGACTTGAATGCAGGCTCGTCTTGCATCTCCCAAGATGAAAGGAGGTCTGAATCCCCTGTGGAGGCCACAGAGAAAGACCTAGTTCCCCACCTCATCGCGACCAGAGGCCTCACATCCTTTGAAAACTCCAGAGGTACGCGGAGATCAGTGCCTCCAAAGGAGACGATGCCTGACTCCTCGTGAACTTTGATAGGAGCCCCAGGATTCCGGTGGCACGTGGAAAGGGACCTTTCGTCTCCCGCCTCAGCTGGAGAGGCGTCCCAATTTCCCTGCCAAGCCTCGAGGAGAATCCCGAGTTGTCCCTCGCAACTAGGCAGGAGTCCTGACGTCCCTGAACAAACACGTGTGTGGAAGGTCCATCCCCGTCGTAACTCAAGAATATACCCCAGGTTCCCATCGCAACTCGAGAAAAACCATGAGACTTCCCCCTCGCCGCAAAATGAGGCCCGATACCCGGCACTGCGAGCAGAGGGATTCAGTGTTGCACATCACACATGAAAGGAGCCTTGATTTCCTTGATGGCACTCCAGAGAAACCACAAGAACACTGTTTCAACGCTAGAGGGATCCTGAGGTCACTGTAGCAACACGAAAGAGCTCCGTGGACACAAATTCAACTGGAGATGAGAGGTTAGTCCCTGGCTTCGACTCCAGAGGAATAACACCGTACCACAAGCACCTCAAGAGGAGGCTTCTCTCAGCTCTAGGTATGTGAGAGGGACCCTGAGTTTGCGTCCTAGAGTGGAATGGACACCGCGATGCCCTCACGCGAAATAAGGCCGGATATCCCTGCAGTGACTTGAATGCAGGCTCGTCTTGCATCTCCCAAGATGAAAGAATGTCTGAATCCCCTTTGAAGACCACAGAGAAAGACCTAGTTCCCCACCTCATCGCGACCGGAGGCCTCACATCCTTTGAAAACTCCAGAGGTACGCGGAGATCAGTGCCTTCAAAGGAGACGATGCCTGACTCCTCGTGAAACTTGATAGGAGTCCCAGGATTCCTGTGGCACGTTGAAAGGGACCCTTGCTCTCCCGCCTCAGCTGGAGAGGCGTCCCAATTGCCCTGCCAAGCCTCGAGGAGAATTCCGAGTTGTCCCTCGCAACTAGGCAGGAGTCCTGCCGTCGCTGAACAAACACGTGGGTGGAAGGGCCATCCTCGTCGTAACTCAAGAATATACCCCAGGTTCCCGCCGCAACTCGAGAAAAACCATGAGACATCCCCCTCGCCGCGAGATGAGGCCCGATTCCCCTGCACTGCGTGCAGAGCAATGCCGTGTTGCACATCACACATGAAAGGAGCCTTGATTTCCTTGATGGCAGTCCAGAGAAACCCCAAGAACACTGTTTCAAGGCTAGAGGTATCCTGAGGTCACTGTAGCAACACGAAAGAGCTCCGTGGGCCAAAATCAACTTGAGATGAGAGGATAGTCCCTGGCATCGACTCCAGAGGAATACCACCTTACCACAAGCACCTCAAGAGGAGGCTTCTCTCAGCTTTAGGTATGTGAGAGGGACCCTGACTTTGTGGCCTCAAGTGGAATGGACACCGCGATGCCCTGACTCGAAATAAGGCGAGATATCTCTGCAGTGACTTGAATGCCGGCTCGTCTTGCATCTCACAAGATGAAAGGATGTTTGAATCCCCTGTGGAGACCACAGAGAAAGACCTAGTTCCCCACCTCATCGCGACCGGAGGCCTCACATCCTTTGAAAACTCCAGAGGTACGCGGAGATCAGTGCCTCCAAAGGAGACGATGCCTGACTCCTCGTGAAACTTGATAGGAGTCCCAGGATTCCTGTGGCACGTGGAAAGGGACCCTTGGTCTCCCGCCTCAGCTGGAGAGGCGTCCCAATTGCCCTGCCAAGCCTCGAGGAGAATCCCGAGTTGTCCCTCGCAACTAGGCAGGAGTCCTGACGTCGCTGAACAAACACGTGGGTCGAAAGGCCATCCCCGTCGTAACTCGAGAATATACCGCAGGCTCCTGCCGCAACTCGAGAAAAACCATGAGACTTCCCCCTCGCTGCGAGATGAGGCCCGATTCCCCTGCACTGCGTGCAGAGCAATTCCGTGTTGCACATCACACATGAAAGGAGCCTTGATTTCCTTGATGGCACTCCAGAGAAACCCCAAGAACACTGTTTCAAGGCTAGAGGGATCCTGAGGTCACTGTAGCAACACGAAAGATCTCCGTGGACCAAAAATCAACTCGAGATGAGAGGTTAGTCCCTGGCTTCGACTCCAGAGGAATACCACCTTACCACAAGCACCTCAAGAGGAGGCTTCTCTCAGCTTTAGGTATGTGAGAGGGACCCTGAGTTTGCGGCCTCAAGTGGAATGGACACCGCGATGCCCTGACGCGAAATAAGGCCGGATATCCCTGCAGTGACTTGAATGCAGGCTCGTCTTGCATCTCCCAAGACGAAAGGATGTCTGAATCCCCTGTGGAGACCACAGAGAAAGACCTAGTTCCCCACCTCATCGCGACCGGAGGCCTCACATCCTTTGAAAACTCCAGAGGTACGCGGAGATCAGTGCCTCCAAAGGAGAGGATGCCTGACTCGTCATGAAACTTGATAGGAGTCCCAGGATTCCTGTGGCACGTGGAAAGGGACCCTTGGTCTCCCACCTCAGCTGGAGAGGCGTCCCAATTGCCCTGCCAAGCCTCGAGGAGAATCCCGAGTTGTCCCTCGCAACTAGGCAGGAATCCTGACGTCGCTGAACAAACACGTGGGTGGAAGGGCCATCCCCGTCGTAACTCGAGAATATACCCCAGGTTCCCACCGCAACTCGAGAAAAACCATGAGACTTCCCCCTCGCCGCGAGATGAGGCCCAATTCCCCTGCACTGCGTGCAGAGCAATTCGGTGTTGCACATCACACATGAAAGGAGACTTGATTTCCTTGATGGCACTCCAGAGAAACCCCAAGAACACTGTTTCAAGGCTAGAGGGATCCTGAGGTCACTGTAGCAACACGAAAGAGCTCCGTGGACCCAGAATCAACTCGAGATGAGAGGTTAGTCCCTGGCTTCAACTCCAGAGGAATACCACCTTACCACAAGCACCTCAAGAGGAGGCTTCTCTCAGCTCTAGGTATGTGAGAGGGACCCTGAGTTTGCGGTCTCAAGTGGAATGGAGACCGCGATGCCCTGACTCGAAATAAGGCCGGATATCCCTGCAGTGACTTGAATGCAGGCTCGTCTTGCATCTCCCAAGATGAAAGGATGTCTGAATCCCCTGTGGAGACCCAGAGAAAGACCTAGTTCCCCACCTCATCGCGACCGAAGGCCTCACATCCTTTGAAAACTCCAGAGGTACGCGGAGATCAGTGCCTCCAAAGGAGATGATGCCTGACTCCTCGTGAAACTTGATAGGAGTCCCAGGATTCCTGTGGCACGTGGAAAGGGACCCTTGGTCTCCCGCCTCAGCTGGAGAGGCGTCCCAATTGCCCTGCCAAGCCTCGAGGAGAATCCCGAGTTGTCCCTCGCAACTAGGCAGGAGTCCTGACGTCGCTGAACAAACACGTGTGTGGAAGGGCCATCCCCGTCCTAACTCAAGAATATACCCCAGGTTCCCGCCGCAACTCGAGAAAAACCATGAGACTTCCCCCTCGCCGCGAGATGAGGCCCGATTCCCCTGCACTGTGTGCAGAGCAATTCCGTGTTGCACATCACACATGAAAGGAGCCTTGATTTCCTTGATGGCACTCCAGAGATACCCGAAGAACACTGTTTCAAGGCTAGAGGGATCCTGAGGTCACTGTAGCAACACGAAAGAGCTCCATGGGCCAAAATCAACTTGAGATGAGAGGATAGACCCTAGCTTCGACTCCAGAGGAATACCACCTTACCACAAGCACCTCAAGAGGAGGCTTCTCTCAGCTTTAGGTATGTGAGAGGGACCCTGAGTTTGCGGCCTCAAGTGGAATGGACACCGCGATGCCCTGACTCGAAATAAGGCGAGATATCTCTGCAGTGTCTTGAATGCCGGCTCGTCTTGCATCTCACAAGATGAAAGGATGTTTGAATCCCCTGTGGAGACCACAGAGAAAGACCTAGTTCCCCACCTCATCGCGACCGGACGCCTCACATCCTATGAAAATTCCAGAGGTATGCGGAAATCAGTTCCTACTAAAGGGACGATGCCTGACTCCTCGTGAAACTTGATAGGAGTCCCAGGATTGCTCTGGCAGGTGGAAAGGGACACTTGGTCTCCCGCCTCAGCTGGAGAGGCGTCCCAATTGCCCTGCCAAGCCTCGAGGAGAATCCCGACTTGTCCCTCGCAACTAGGCAAGAGTCCTGACGTCGCTGAACAAACACGTGGGTCGAAAGTCCATCCCCGTCGTAACTCGAGAATATACCCCAGGTTCCCGTCGCAACTCGAGAAAAACCATGAGACTTCCCCCTCGCCGCGAGATGAGGCCCGATTCCCCTGCACTGCGTGCAGAGCAATTCCGTCTTGCACATCACACATGAAAGGAGCCTTGATTTCCTTGATGGCACTCCAGAGAAACCCCAAGAACACTGTTTCAAGGATAGAGGATCCTGAGGTCACTGAAGCAACAAGAAAGAGCTCCGTGGAGCAAGAATCAACTCGAGATGAGAGGTTATTCCCTGGCTTCGACTCCAGAGGAATACCACCTTACCACAAGCACCTCAAGAGGAGGCTTCTCTCAGCTCTAGGTATGTGAGAGGGACCCTGAGTTTGCGGCCTCAAGTGGAATGGACATCACGATGCCCTGAATCGAAATAAGGCCGGATATCCCTGCAGTGACTTGAATGCAGGCTCGTCTTGCATTTCCCAAGACGAAAGGAAGTCTGAATCCCCTGTGGAGACCACAGAAAAAGACCTAGTTCCCCACCTCATCGAGACCGGAAGCCTCATATGCTTGGAAAACTCCAGAGGTACGCAGAGATCAGTGCCTCCAAAGGAGACGATGCCTGACTCCTCGTGAACCTTGATAGGAGCCCCAGGATTCCGGTGGCACGTGGAAAGGGACCCTTGGTCTCCCGCCTCAGCTGGAGAGGCGTCCCAATTGCCCTGCCAAGCCTCGAGGAGAATCCCGAGTTGTCACTCGCAACTAGGCAGGAGTCCTGACGTCCCTGAACAAACACGTGGGTGGAAGGGCCATCCCCGTCGTAACTCAAGAATATACCCCAGGTTCCCATCGCAACACGAGAAAAACCATGAGACTTCCCCCTCGCCGCAAAATGAGGCCCGATACCCGGCACTGCGAGCAGAGGGATTCAGTGTTGCACATCACACATGAAAGGAGCCTTGCTTTCCTTGATGGCACTCCAGAGAAACCCCAAGAAAACTGTTTCAAGGCTAGCGGGATCCTGAGGTCACTGTAGCAACACGAAAGAGCTCCGTGGACCAAAAATCAACTCGAGATGAGAGGTTAGTCCCTGGCTTCGACTCCAGAGGAATACCACCTTACCACGAGCACCTCAAGAGGAGGCTTCTCTCAGCTCTAGGTATGTGAGAGGGACCCTGATTATGCGGCCTCAAGTGGAATGGACACTGCGATGCCCTGACTCAAAATCAGGCCGGATATCCCTGCAGTGACTTGAATGCAGGCTCGTCTTGCATCTCCCAAGACGAAAGGATGTCTGAATCCCCTGTGGAGACCACAGAGAAAGACCTAGTTCCCCATCTCATCGCGACCGGAGGCCTCACATCCTTTGAAAACTCCAGAGGTACGCGGAGATCAGTGCCTCCAAAGGAGACGATGCCTGACTCCTCGTGAAACTTGATAGGAGTCCCAGGATTCCTGTGGCACGTGGAAAGGGACCCTTGGTCTCCCGCCTCAGCTGGAGAGGCGTCCCAATTGCCCTGCCAAGCCTCGAGGAGAATCCCGAGTTGTCCCTCGCAACTAGGCAGGAGTACTGACGTCGCTGAACAAACACGTGTGTGGAAGGGCCATCCCCGTCGTAACTCGAGAATATACCCCAGGTTACCGCAGCAACTCGAGAAAAACCATGAGACTTTCCCCTCGCTGCGATATGAGGCCCGATTCCCCTGCACTTCGTGCAGAGCAATTCCGTGTTGGACATCACACATGAAAGGAGCCTTGATTTCCTTGATGGCACTCCAGAGAAACCCCAAGAACACTGTTTCAAGGCTAGAGGGATCCTCAGGTCACTATAGCAACACGAAAGAGCTCCGTGGACCAAAAATCAACTCGAGATGAGAGGTTAGTCCCTGGCTTCGACTCCAGAGGAATACCACCTTACCACAAGCACCTCAAGAGGAGGCTTCCCTCAGCTCTAGGTATGTGCTGAGTTTGCGGCCTCAAGTGGAATGGACACCGCGATGCCCTGACTCGAAATAAGGCCGGATATCCCTGCAGTGACTTGAATGCAGGCTCGTCTTGCATTTCCCAAGACGAAAGGATGTCTGAATCCTCTGTGGAGACCACAGAAGAAGACCTAGTTCCCCACCTCATCGCGACCGGAGGCCTCACATCCTTTGAAAACTCCAGAGGTATGCGGAGATCAGTGCCTCCAAAGGAGACGAGGCCTGACTCCTCGTGAAACTTGATAGGAGTCCCAGGATTCCTGTGGCACGTGGAAAGGAACCCTTGGTCTCCCGCCTCAGCTGGAGAGGCGTCCCAATTGTCCTGCCAAGCCTCGAGGAGATTCCCGAGTTGTCCCTCGCAACTAGGCAGGAGTCCTGACGTCGCTGAACAAACACGTGGGTGGAAGGGCCATCCCCGTCGTAACTCGAGAATATACCCCAGGTTCCCGCCGCAACTCGAGAAAAACCATGAGACTTCCCCATCGCCGCGAGATGAGGCCCGATTCCCCTTCACTGCGTGCAGAGCAATTCCGTCTTGCACATCACACATGAAAGGAGACTTGATTTCCTTAATGGCACTCCAATGAAACCCCAAGAACACTGTTTCAAGGCTAGAGGGATCCTGAGGTCACTGTAGCAACACGAAAGAGCTCCGTGGACCCAGAATGAACTCGAGATGAGAGGTTAGTCCCTGGCTTCAACTCCAGAGGAATACCACCTTACCACAAGCACCTCAAGAGGAGGCTTCTCTCAGCTCTAGGTATGTGAGAGGGTCCCTGAGTTTGCGGCCTCAAGTGGAATGGACACCGCGATGCCCTGGCTCTAAATAAGGCTGGATATCCCTGCAGTGACTTGAATGCAGGCTCGTCTTTCATCTCCCAAGAGGAAAGGATGTCTGAATCCCCTGTGGAGAACACAGAGAATGACCTAGTTCCCCACCTCATCGCGACCGGAGGCCTCACATCCTTTGAAAACTCCAGAGGTACGCGGAGATCAGTGCCTCCAAAGGAGACGATGCCTACTCCTCGGGAAACTTGATAGGAGTCCCAGGATTCCTGTGGCACGTGGAAAGGGACCCTTGGTCTCCCGCCTCAGCTGGAGAGGCGTCCCAATTGCCCTGCCAAGCCTCGAGGAGAATCCCGACTTGACCCTCGCAACTAGGCAAGAGTCCTGACGTCGCTGAACAAACACGTGGGTCGAAAGTCCATCCCCGTCGTAACTCGAGAATATACCCCAGGTTCCCGCCGCAACTCGAGAAAAACCATGAGACTTCCCCCTCGCCGCGAGATGAGGCCCGATTCCCCTGCACTGCGTGCAGAGCAATACCGTGTTGCACATCACACATGAAAGGAGCCTTGATTTCCTTGATGGCACTCCAGAGAAACCCCAAGAACACTGTTTCATGGATAGAGGATCCTGAGGTCACTGAAGCAACAAGAAAGAGCTCCGTGGAGCAAGAATCAACTCAAGATGAGAGGTTATTCCCTGGCTTCGACTCCAGAGGAATACCACCTTACCACAAGCACCTCAAGAGGAGGCTTCTCTCAGCTCTAGGTATGTGAGAGGGACCCTGAGTTTGCGGCCTCAAGTGGAATGGTCATCGCGATGCCCTGAATCGAAATAAGGCCGGATATCCCTGCAGTGACTTGAATGCAGGCTCGTCTTGCATTTCCCAAGACGAAAGGAAGTCTGAATCCCCTGTGGAGACCACAGAAAAAGACCTAGTTCCCCACCTCATCGAGACCGGAAGCCTCATATGCTTGGAAAACTCCAGAGGTACGCAGAGATCAGTGCCTCCAAAGGAGACGATGCCTGACTCCTCGTGAACCTTGATAGGAGCCCCAGGATTCCGGTGGCACGTGGAAAGGGACCCTTGGTCTCCCGCCTCAGCTGGAGAGGTGTCCCAATTGCCCTGCCAAGCCTCGAGGAGAATCCCGAGTTGTCACTCGCAACTAGGCAGGAGTCCTGACGTCCCTGAACAAACACGTGGATGGAAGGGCCATCCCCGTCGTAACTCAAGAATATACCCCAGGTTCCCATCGCAACACGAGAAAAACCATGAGACTTCCCCCTCGCCGCAAAATGAGGCCCGATACCCGGCACTGCGAGCAGAGGGATTCAGTGTTGCACATCACACATGAAATGAGCCTTGCTTTCCTTGATGGCACTCCAGAGAAACCCCAAGAAAACTGTTTCAAGGCTAGCGGGATCCTGAGGTCACTGTAGCAACACGAAAGAGCTCCGTGGACCACAAATCAACTCGAGATGAGAGGTTAGTCCCTGGCTTCGACTCCAGAGGAATACCACCTTACCACGAGCACCTCAAGAGGAGGCTTCTCTCAGCTCTAGGTATGTGAGAGGGACCCTGATTATGCGGCCTAAAGTGGAATGGACACTGCGATGCCCTGACTCGAAATCAGGCCGGATATCCCTGCAGTGACTTGAATGCAGGCTCGTCTTGCATCTCCCAAGATGAAAGGATGTCTGAATCCCCTGTGGAGACCACAGAGAAAGACCTAGTTCCCCATCTCATCGCGACCGGAGGCCTCACATCCTTTGAAAACTCCAGAGGTACGCGGAGATCAGTGCCTCCAAAGGAGACGATGCCTGACTCCTCGTGAAACTTGATAGGAGTCCCAGGATTCCTGTGGCACGTGGAAAGGGACCCTTGGTCTCCCGCCTCAGCTGGAGAGGCGTCCCAATTGCCCTGCCAAGCCTCGAGGAGAATCCCGAGTTGTCCCTCGCAACTAGGCAGGAGTACTGACGTCGCTGAACAAACACGTGTGTGGAAGGGCCATCCCCGTCGTAACTCGAGAATATACCCCAGGTTCCCGCCGCAACTCGAGAAAAACCATGAGACTTCCCCCTCACCGCGAGATGAGGCCCGATTCCCCTGCACTGCGTGCAGAGCAATTCCGTGTTGCACATCACACATGAAAGGAGCCTTGATTTCCTTGATGGCACTCCAAAGATACCCGAAGAACACTGTTTCAAGGCTAGAGGGATCCTGAGGTCACTGTAGCAACACGAAAGAGCTCCATGGGCCAAAATCAACTTGAGATGAGAGGATAGTCCCTGGCTTCGACTCCAGAGGAATACCACCTTACCACAAGCACCTCAAGAGGAGGCTTCTCTCAGCTCTAGGTATGTGAGAGGGACCCTGAGTTTGCGGCCTCAAGTGGAATGGACACCGCGATGCCCTGACTCGAAATAAGGTGAGATATCTCTGCAGTGTCTTGAATGCCGGCTCGTCTTGCATCTCACAAGATGAAAGGATGTTTGAATCCCCTGTGGAGACCACAGAGAAAGACCTAGTTCCCCACCTCATCGCGACCGGACGCCTCACATCCTATGAAAATTCCAGAGGTATGCGGAGATCAGTTCCTACTAAAGGGACGATGCCTGACTCCTCGTGAAACTTGATAGGAGTCCCAGGATTGCTCTGGCACGTGGAAAGGGACACTTGGTCTCCCGCCTCAGCTGGAGCGGCGTCCCAATTGCCCTGCCAAGCCTCGAGGAGAATCCCGACTTGTCCCTCGCAACTAGGCAAGAGTCCTGACGTCGCTGAACAAACACGTGGGTCGAAAGTCCATCCCCGTCGTAACTCGAGAATATACCCCAGGTTCCCGTCGCAACTCGAGAAAAACCATGAGACTTCCCCCTCGCCGCGAGATGAGGCCCGATTCCCCTGCACTGCGTGCAGAGCAATACCGTGTTGCACATCACACATGAAAGGAGCCTTGATTTCCTTGATGGCACTCCAGAGAAACCCCAAGAACACTGTTTCAAGGATAGAGGATCCTGAGGTCATTGAAGCAACAAGAAAGAGCTCCGTGGAGCAAGAATCATCTCGAGATGAGAGGTTATTCCCTGGCTTCGACTCCAGAGGAATACCACCTTACCACAAGCACCTCAAGAGGAGGCTTCTCTCAGCTCTAGGTATGTGAGAGGGACCCTGAGTTTGCGGCCTCAAGTGGAATGGTCATCGCGATGCCCTGAATCGAAATAAGGCCTGATATCCCTGCAGTGACTTGAATGCAGGCTCGTCTTGCATTTCCCAAGACGAAAGGAAGTCTGAATCCCCTGTGGAGACCACAGAAAAAGACCAAGTTCCCCACCTCATCGAGACCGGAAGCCTCATATGCTTGGAAAACTCCAGAGGTACGCAGAGATCAGTGCCTCCAAAGGAGACGATGCCTGACTCCTCGTGAAACTTGATAGGAGTCCCAGGATTCCGGTGGCACGTGGAAAGGGACCCTTGGTCTCCCGCCTCAGCTGGAGAGGCGTCCCAATTGCCCTGCCAAGCCTCGAGGAGAATCCCGAGTTGTCACTCGCAACTAGGCAGGAGTCCTGACGTACCTGAACAAACACGTGGGTGGAAGGGCCATCCCCGTCGTAACTCAAGAATATACCCCAGGTTCCCATCGCAACACGAGAAAAACCATGAGACTTCCCCCTCGCCGCAAAATGAGGCCCGATACCCGGCACTGCGAGCAGAGGGATTCAATGTTGCACATCACACATGAAAGGAGCCTTGCTTTCCTTGATGGCACTCCAGAGAAACCCCAAGAACACTGTTTCAAGGCTAGCGGGATCCTGAGGTCACTGTAGCAACACGAAAGAGCTCCGTGGACCACAAATCAACTCGAGATGAGAGGTTAGTCCCTGGCTTCGACTCCAGAGGAATACCACCTTACCACGAGCACCTCAAGAGGAGGCTTCTCTCAGCTCTAGGTATGTGAGAGGGACCCTGAGTTTGCGGCCTCAAGTGGAATGGACACCGCGATGCCCTGACTCGAAATAAGGCGAGATATCTCTGCAGTGTCTTGAATGCCGGCTCGTCTTGCATCTCACAAGATGAAAGGATGTTTGAATCCCCTGTGGAGACCACAGAGAAAGACCTAGTTCCCCAACTCATCGCGACCGGACGCCTCACATCCTATGAAAATTCCAGAGGTATGCGGAGATCAGTTCCTACTAAAGGGACGATGCCTGACTCCTCGTGAAACTTGATAGGAGTCCCAGGATTCCTGTGGCACGTGGAAAGGGACCCTTGGTCTCCCGCCTCAGCTGGAGAGGCGTCCCAATTGCCCTGCCAAGCCTCGAGGAGAATCCCGACTTGTCCCTTGCAACTAGGCAAGAGTCCTGACGTCGCTGAACAAACACGTGGGTCGAAAGTCCATCCCCGTCGTAACTCGAGAATATACCCCAGGTTCCCGCCGCAACTCGAGAAAAACCATGAGACTTCCCCCTCGCCGCGAGATGAGGCCCGATTCCCCTGCACTGCGTGCAGAGCAATACCGTGTTGCACATCACACATGAAAGGAGCCTTGATTTCCTTGATGGCACTCCAGAGAAACCCCAAGAACACTGTTTCATGGATAGAGGATCCTGAGGTCACTGAAGCAACAAGAAAGAGCTCCGTGGAGCAAGAATCAACTCGAGATGAGAGGTTATTCCCTGGCTTCGACTCCAGAGGAATACCACCTTACCACAAGCACCTCAAGAGGAGGCTTCTCTCAGCTCTAGGTATGTGAGAGGGACCCTGAGTTTGCGGCCTCAAGTGGAATGGTCATCGCGATGCCCTGAATCGAAATAAGGCCGGATATCCCTGCAGTGACTTGAATGCAGGCTCGTCTTGCATTTCCCAAGACGAAAGGAAGTCTGAATCCCCTGTGGAGACCACAGAAAAAGACCAAGTTCCCCACCTCATCGAGACCGGAAGCCTCATATGCTTGGAAAACTCCAGAGGTACGCAGAGATCAGTGCCTCCAAAGGAGACGATGCCTGACTCCTCGTGAACCTTGATAGGAGCCCCAGGATTCCGGTGGCACGTGGAAAGGGACCCTTGGTCTCCCGCCTCAGCTGGAGAGGCGTCCCAATTGCCCTGCCAAGCCTCGAGGAGAATCCCGAGTTGTCACTCGCAACTAGGCAGGAGTCCTGACGTCCCTGAACAAACACGTGGGTGGAAGGGCCATCCCCGTCGTAACTCAAGAATATACCCCAGGTTCCCATCGCAACACGAGAAAAACCATAAGACTTCCCCCTCAGCCGCAAAATGAGGCCCGATACCCGGCACTGCGAGCAGAGGGATTCAGTGTTGCACATCACACATGAAAGGAGCCTTGCTTTCCTTGATGGCACTCCAGAGAAACCCCAAGAAAACTGTTTCAAGGCTAGCGGGATCCTGAGGTCACTGTAGCAACACGAAAGAGCTCCATGGACCACAAATCAACTCGAGATGAGAGGTTAGTCCCTGGCTTCGACTCCAGAGGAATACCACCTTACCACGAGCACCTCAAGAGGAGGCTTCTCTCAGCTCTAGGTATGTGAGAGGGACCCTGATTATGCGGCCTCAAGTGGAATGGACACTGCGATGCCCTGACTCAAAATCAGGCCGGATATCCCTGCAGTGACTTGAATGCAGGCTCGTCTTGCATCTCCCAAGACGAAAGGATGTCTGAATCCCCTGTGGAGACCACAGAGAAAGACCTAGTTCCCCATCTCATCGCGACCGGAGGCCTCACATCCTTTGAAAACTCCAGAGGTACGCGGAGATCAGTGCCTCCAAAGGAGACGATGCCTGACTCCTCGTGAAACTTGATAGGAGTCCCAGGATTCCTGTGGCACGTGGAAAGGGACCCTTGGTCTCCCGCCTCAGCTGGAGAGGCGTCCCAATTGCCCTGCCAAGCCTCGAGGAGAATCCCGAGTTGTCCCTCGCAACTAGGCAGGAGTACTGACGTCGCTGAACAAACACGTGTGTGGAAGGGCCATCCCCGTCGTAACTCGAGAATATACCCCAGGTTACCGCAGCAACTCGAGAAAAACCATGAGACTTTCCCCTCGCTGCGATATGAGGCCCGATTCCCCTGCACTTCGTGCAGAGCAATTCCGTGTTGGACATCACACATGAAAGGAGCCTTGATTTCCTTGATGGCACTCCAGAGAAACCCCAAGAACACTGTTTCAAGGCTAGAGGGATCCTCAGGTCACTGTAGCAACACGAAAGAGCTCCGTGGACCAAAAATCAACTCGAGATGAGAGGTTAGTCCCTGGCTTCGACTCCAGAGGAATACCACCTTACCACAAGCACCTCAAGAGGAGGCTTCCCTCAGCTCTAGGTATGTGCTGAGTTTGCGGCCTCAAGTGGAATGGACACCGCGATGCCCTGACTCGAAATAAGGCCGGATATCCCTGCAGTGACTTGAATGCAGGCTCGTCTTGCATTTCCCAAGACGAAAGGATGTCTGAATCCTCTGTGGAGACCACAGAAGAAGACCTAGTTCCCCACCTCATCGCGACCGGAGGCCTCACATCCTTTGAAAACTCCAGAGGTATGCGGAGATCAGTGCCTCCAAAGGAGACGAGGCCTGACTCCTCGTGAAACTTGATAGGAGTCCCAGGATTCCTGTGGCACGTGGAAAGGAACCCTTGGTCTCCCGCCTCAGCTGGAGAGGCGTCCCAATTGTCCTGCCAAGCCTCGAGGAGATTCCCGAGTTGTCCCTCGTAACTAGGCAGGAGTCCTGACGTCGCTGAACAAACACGTGGGTGGAAGGGCCATCCCCGTCGTAACTCGAGAATATACCCCAGGTTCCCGCCGCAACTCGAGAAAAACCATGAGACTTCCCCATCGCCGCGAGATGAGGCCCGATTCCCCTTCACTGCGTGCAGAGCAATTCCGTCTTGCACATCACACATGAAAGGAGACTTGATTTCCTTAATGGCACTCCAGAGAAACCCCAAGAACACTGTTTCAAGGCTAGAGGGATCCTGAGGTCACTGTAGCAACACGAAAGAGCTCCGTGGACCCAGAATGAACTCGAGATGAGAGGTTAGTCCCTGGCTTCAACTCCAGAGGAATACCACCTTACCACAAGCACCTCAAGAGGAGGCTTCTCTCAGCTCTAGGTATGTGAGAGGGTCCCTGAGTTTGCGGCCTCAAGTGGAATGGACACCGCGATGCCCTGGCTCTAAATAAGGCTGGATATCCCTGCAGTGACTTGAATGCAGGCTCGTCTTTCATCTCCCAAGAGGAAAGGATGTCTGAATCCCCTGTGGAGAACACAGAGAATGACCTAGTTCCCCACCTCATCGCGACCGGAGGCCTCACATCCTTTGAAAACTCCAGAGGTACGCGGAGATCAGTGCCTCCAAAGGAGACGATGCCTACTCCTCGGGAAACTTGATAGGAGTCCCAGGATTCCTGTGGCACGTGGAAAGGGACCCTTGGTCTCCCGCCTCAGCTGGAGAGGCGTCCCAATTGCCCTGCCAAGCCTCGAGGAGAATCCCGACTTGACCCTCGCAACTAGGCAAGAGTCCTGACTTCGCTGAACAAACACGTGGGTCGAAAGTCCATCCCCGTCGTAACTCGAGAATATACCCCAGGTTCCCGCCGCAACTCGAGAAAAACCATGAGACTTCCCCCTCGCCGCGAGATGAGGCCCGATTCCCCTGCACTGCGTGCAGAGCAATACCGTGTTGCACATCACACATGAAAGGAGCCTTGATTTCCTTGATGGCACTCCAGAGAAACCCCAAGAACACTGTTTCATGGATAGAGGATCCTGAGGTCACTGAAGCAACAAGAAAGAGCTCCGTGGAGCAAGAATCAACTCAAGATGAGAGGTTATTCCCTGGCTTCGACTCCAGAGGAATACCACCTTACCACAAGCACCTCAAGAGGAGGCTTCTCTCAGCTCTAGGTATGTGAGAGGGACCCTGAGTTTGCGGTCTCAAGTGGAATGGTCATCGCGATGCCCTGAATCGAAATAAGGCCGGATATCCCTGCAGTGACTTGAATGCAGGCTCGTCTTGCATTTCCCAAGACGAAAGGAAGTCTGAATCCCCTGTGGAGACCACAGAAAAAGACCAAGTTCCCCACCTCATCGAGACCGGAAGCCTCATATGCTTGGAAAACTCCAGAGGTACGCAGAGATCAGTGCCTCCAAAGGAGACGATGCCTGACTCCTCGTGAACCTTGATAGGAGCCCCAGGATTCCGGTGGCACGTGGAAAGGGACCCTTGGTCTCCCGCCTCAGCTGGAGAGGCGTCCCAATTGCCCTGCCAAGCCTCGAGGAGAATCCCAAGTTGTCACTCGCAACTAGGCAGGAGTCCTGACGTCCCTGAACAAACACGTGGATGGAAGGGCCATCCCCGTCGTAACTCAAGAATATACCCCAGGTTCCCATCGCAACACGAGAAAAACCATGAGACTTCCCCCTCGCCGCAAAATGAGGCCCGATACCCGGCACTGCGAGCAGAGGGATTCAGTGTTGCACATCACACATGAAATGAGCCTTGCTTTCCTTGATGGCACTCCAGAGAAACCCCAAGAAAACTGTTTCAAGGCTAGCGGGATCCTGAGGTCACTGTAGCAACACGAAAGAGCTCCGTGGACCACAAATCAACTCGAGATGAGAGGTTAGTCCCTGGCTTCGACTCCAGAGGAATACCACCTTACCACGAGCACCTCAAGAGGAGGCTTCTCTCAGCTCTAGGTATGTGAGAGGGACCCTGATTATGCGGCCTAAAGTGGAATGGACACTGCGATGCCCTGACTCGAAATCAGGCCGGATATCCCTGCAGTGACTTGAATGCAGGCTCGTCTTGCATCTCCCAAGATGAAAGGATGTCTGAATCCCCTGTGGAGACCACAGAGAAAGACCTAGTTCCCCATCTCATCGCGACCGGAGGCCTCACATCCTTTGAAAACTCCAGAGGTACGCGGAGATCAGTGCCTCCAAAGGAGACGATGCCTGACTCCTCGTGAAACTTGATAGGAGTCCCAGGATTCCTGTGGCACGTGGAAAGGGACCCTTGGTCTCCCGCCTCAGCTGGAGAGGCGTCCCAATTGCCCTGCCAAGCCTCGAGGAGAATCCCGAGTTGTCCCTCGCAACTAGGCAGGAGTACTGACGTCGCTGAACAAACACGTGTGTGGAAGGGCCATCCCCGTCGTAACTCGAGAATATACCCCAGGTTCCCGCCGCAACTCGAGAAAAACCATGAGACTTCCCCCTCACCGCGAGATGAGGCCCGATTCCCCTGCACTGCGTGCAGAGCAATTCCGTGTTGCACATCACACATGAAAGGAGCCTTGATTTCCTTGATGGCACTCCAAAGATACCCGAAGAACACTGTTTCAAGGCTAGAGGGATCCTGAGGTCACTGTAGCAACACGAAAGAGCTCCATGGGCCAAAATCAACTTGAGATGAGAGGATAGTCCCTGGCTTCGACTCCAGAGGAATACCACCTTACCACAAGCACCTCAAGAGGAGGCTTCTCTCAGCTCTAGGTATGTGAGAGGGACCCTGAGTTTGCGGCCTCAAGTGGAATGGACACCGCGATGCCCTGACTCGAAATAAGGTGAGATATCTCTGCAGTGTCTTGAATGCCGGCTCGTCTTGCATCTCACAAGATGAAAGGATGTTTGAATCCCCTGTGGAGACCACAGAGAAAGACCTAGTTCCCCACCTCATCGCGACCGGACGCCTCACATCCTATGAAAATTCCAGAGGTATGCGGAGATCAGTTCCTACTAAAGGGACGATGCCTGACTCCTCGTGAAACTTGATAGGAGTCCCAGGATTGCTCTGGCACGTGGAAAGGGACACTTGGTCTCCCGCCTCAGCTGGAGAGGCGTCCCAATTGCCCTGCCAAGCCTCGAGGAGAATCCCGACTTGTCCCTCGCAACTAGGCAAGAGTCCTGACGTCGCTGAACAAACACGTGGGTCGAAAGTCCATCCCCGTCATAACTCGAGAATATACCCCAGGTTCCCGTCGCAACTCGAGAAAAACCATGAGACTTCCCCCTCGCCGCGAGATGAGGCCCGATTCCCCTGCACTGCGTGCAGAGCAATACCGTGTTGCACATCACACATGAAAGGAGCCTTGATTTCCTTGATGGCACTCCAGAGAAACCCCAAGAACACTGTTTCAAGGATAGAGGATCCTGAGGTCATTGAAGCAACAAGAAAGAGCTCCGTGGAGCAAGAATCATCTCGAGATGAGAGGTTATTCCCTGGCTTCGACTCCAGAGGAATACCACCTTACCACAAGCACCTCAAGAGGAGGCTTCTCTCAGCTCTAGGTATGTGAGAGGGACCCTGAGTTTGCGGCCTCAAGTGGAATGGTCATCGCGATGCCCTGAATCGAAATAAGGCCTGATATCCCTGCAGTGACTTGAATGCAGGCTCGTCTTGCATTTCCCAAGACGAAAGGAAGTCTGAATCCCCTGTGGAGACCACAGAAAAAGACCAAGTTCCCCACCTCATCGAGACCGGAAGCCTCATATGCTTGGAAAACTCCAGAGGTACGCAGAGATCAGTGCCTCCAAAGGAGACGATGCCTGACTCCTCGTGAAACTTGATAGGAGTCCCAGGATTCCGGTGGCACGTGGAAAGGGACCCTTGGTCTCCCGCCTCAGCTGGAGAGGCGTCCCAATTGCCCTGCCAAGCCTCGAGGAGAATCCCGAGTTGTCACTCGCAACTAGGCAGGAGTCCTGACGTACCTGAACAAACACGTGGGTGGAAGGGCCATCCCCGTCGTAACTCAAGAATATACCCCAGGTTCCCATCGCAACACGAGAAAAACCATGAGACTTCCCCCTCGCCGCAAAATGAGGCCCGATACCCGGCACTGCGAGCAGAGGGATTCAATGTTGCACATCACACATGAAAGGAGCCTTGCTTTCCTTGATGGCACTCCAGAGAAACCCCAAGAACACTGTTTCAAGGCTAGCGGGATCCTGAGGTCACTGTAGCAACACGAAAGAGCTCCGTGGACCACAAATCAACTCGAGATGAGAGGTTAGTCCCTGGCTTCGACTCCAGAGGAATACCACCTTACCACGAGCACCTCAAGAGGAGGCTTCTCTCAGCTCTAGGTATGTGAGAGGGACCCTGAGTTTGCGGCCTCAAGTGGAATGGACACCGCGATGCCCTGACTCGAAATAAGGCGAGATATCTCTGCAGTGTCTTGAATGCCGGCTCGTCTTGCATCTCACAAGATGAAAGGATGTTTGAATCCCCTGTGGAGACCACAGAGAAAGACCTAGTTCCCCACCTCATCGCGACCGGACGCCTCACATCCTATGAAAATTCCAGAGGTATGCGGAGATCAGTTCCTACTAAAGGGACGATGCCTGACTCCTCGTGAAACTTGATAGGAGTCCCAGGATTCCTGTGGCACGTGGAAAGGGACCCTTGGTCTCCCGCCTCAGCTGGAGAGGCGTCCCAATTGCCCTGCCAAGCCTCGAGGAGAATCCCGACTTGTCCCTTGCAACTAGGCAAGAGTCCTGACGTCGCTGAACAAACACGTGGGTCGAAAGTCCATCCCCGTCGTAACTCGAGAATATACCCCAGGTTCCCGCCGCAACTCGAGAAAAACCATGAGACTTCCCCCTCGCCGTGAGATGAGGCCCGATTCCCCTGCACTGCGTGCAGAGCAATACCGTGTTGCACATCACACATGAAAGGAGCCTTGATTTCCTTGATGGCACTCCAGAGAAACCCAAGAACACTGTTTCATGGATAGAGGATCCTGAGGTCACTGAAGCAACAAGAAAGAGCTCCGTGGAGCAAGAATCAACTCGAGATGAGAGGTTATTCCCTGGCTTCGACTCCAGAGGAATACCACCTTACCACAAGCACCTCAAGAGGAGGCTTCTCTCAGCTCTAGGTATGTGAGAGGGACCCTGAGTTTGCGGCCTCAAGTGGAATGGTCATCGCGATGCCCTGAATCGAAATAAGGCCGGATATCCCTGCAGTGACTTGAATGCAGGCTCGTCTTGCATTTCCCAAGACGAAAGGAAGTCTGAATCCCCTGTGGAGACCACAGAAAAAGACCAAGTTCCCCACCTCATCGAGACCGGAAGCCTCATATGCTTGGAAAACTCCAGAGGTACGCAGAGATCAGTGCCTCCAAAGGAGACGATGCCTGACTCCTCGTGAACCTTGATAGGAGCCCCAGGATTCCGGTGGCACGTGGAAAGGGACCCTTGGTCTCCCGCCTCAGCTGGAGAGGCGTCCCAATTGCCCTGCCAAGCCTCGAGGAGAATCCCGAGTTGTCACTCGCAACTAGGCAGGAGTCCTGACGTCCCTGAACAAACACGTGGGTGGAAGGGCCATCCCCGTCGTAACTCAAGAATATACCCCAGGTTCCCATCGCAACACGAGAAAAACCATAAGTCTTCCCCCTCAGCCGCAAAATGAGGCCCGATACCCGGCACTGCGAGCAGAGGGATTCAGTGTTGCACATCACACATGAAAGGAGCCTTGCTTTCCTTGATGGCACTCCAGAGAAACCCCAAGAAAACTGTTTCAAGGCTAGCGGGATCCTG